>NW_025814835.1:617500-1105000 GCF_022079265.1 Lynx rufus | reverse complement strand
GGGGAGAGGCCGTTCAAGTGCAAGATCTGCGGGCGCGCCTTCACCACCAAGGGCAACCTGAAGACGCACTTCGGGGTGCACCGGGCCAAGCCGCCCCTGCGGGTGCAGCACTCCTGCCCCATTTGCCAGAAGAAGTTCACCAACGCCGTGGTCCTGCAGCAGCACATCCGGATGCACATGGGCGGCCAGATCCCCAACACGCCGCTGCCCGACGGCTTCCCGGACGCCATGGACGCCGAGCTGCCCTACGACGACAAGGCCGCCGAGGCCCTGAGCGGCTACGACGACGACGCGGACGAGAACTCCATGGAGGACGACGCCGAGCCGCGGGAGCCGGCCGGCGACCCGCCCAAGCCGCTGCTGCCCTGCTCGGGCTCCTGCCCGCCCTCGCCCCCCTCCGTCATCTCCAGCATCGCCGCCCTGGAGAACCAGATGAAGATGATGGACCCGGCCGCGAGCTGCCCGCAGCTGGCCGCCCTGAGGTCCGTGGAGAACGGGTCCGGGGACAGCGACCGCCTGAGCAACGACTCCTCGTCGGCCGCGGGCGACCTGGAGAGCCGGAGCGCGGGCAGCCCGGCCCTGTCGGAGTCCTCGTCCTCCACGCGTGCCCTGTCGCCCATGAACAGCCACAGCGAGAGCTTGCCCTCCAAGTCCCCGGGGCTCAGCGCCCAGGAGGAGCCGCGGGAAACGCCGCTAAAGACCGAGAGGCCGGACAGCCCCCCCGCCGCCCCCGAAAACGGAGGCGCGCTGGACCTCACGGCGGCCCAGCCCGGCCGGCCGGCCGTCAAGGAGGAGGCCCCCTTTAGCCTGCTGTTCCTGAGCAGAGATCGGGGGTAAGTGTCCGGGCGCCGTGTGTGCCGTGTGCCGCAAGCCCTTCGCGTGCCGGAGCGCGTTGGAAATCCACCACCGCAGCCACACCAAGGAGCGCCCGTTCCTCTGTGCGCTCTGCGGCCGCGGCTGCTCCACTAGGGGGAATTTAAAGCAGCACTTGCTGACGCACGCGTTGAGCGCGCCGCGTCCTCAGTCGTTTGACCCCGACTTTGCCCTAGGTCCCAGCCAGACCACCGCTAGCCTGGTCGCCGGCCCCGCGCCCGCCGCCATCAAAATGGAAGTGAACGGGCACAGCAGGGCCGTCGCGCTGGGCGAGGGCCCGCCGCTGCCGGCCGCCGTGCAGGTGCCCCCCGGGCCCCCGGCCGTGATGGGCCCCGGCCTCGCGCCCATGCTGGCCCCCCCGCCGCGCCGGGCGCCCAAGCAGCACAACTGCCAGTCGTGCGGGAAGACCTTCTCGTCGGCCAGCGCCCTGCAGATCCACGAGCGCACGCACACCGGGGAGAAGCCCTTCGGCTGCACCATCTGCGGGCGGGCCTTCACCACCAAGGGCAACCTGAAGGTAAGGCGGGGGCCGGCGCCCGGCCGAGCGCGGTGGCGGGTGGGGGGGGCTCAGCCGCCAAGGCTCCCCGCCCACTTCAGGTGCTGCAAGCAGGGCCTCTGCTGTGATCCGGGGGACGGGGGGTGGGGGGGGTGGGGGGGCAGAGGCGCTGGGGACCCCCCTCCAGTAGCGAGGCGCGTGCCCGTGTCGTGTTGCGTGTACCTGTGTCTAACGTGCACACGTGTTTGTGCGTGAACTTAGCGGGGGCATGCGTATCGTGTAGCGGTGGTGAAGGGCTGGCTTTTCCGTGCAGGCCCGGCCCCCCGAGGGGCTGGAGGAGGCTGTTGGGGGGATGACCACACGGGGTGGGGGTGTAGCCTTTGGGGGGTGACCACACGGGGTGGGGGTGTAGCCTTTGGGGGGTGACCACACGGGGGGGGCTGGAGGAGGCTGTTGGGGGGGTGACCACACGGGGGGGGGTGTAGCCTTTGGGGGGGTGACCACACGGGGGGGGCTGGAGGAGGCTGTTGGGGGGGTGACCACACGGGGGGGGGGTGTAGCCTTTGGGGGGTGACCACACGGGGGGGGCTGGAGGAAGCTGTTGGGGGGGGTGACCACACGGGGGGGGGGTGTAGCCTTTGGGGGGTGACCACACGGGGGGGGCTGGAGGAGGCTGTTGGGGGGATGACCACACGGGGTGGGGGTGCAGCCTTTGGGGGGTGACCACATGGATGGGGCTTGAGGAGGCTATGGGAGGGGACCACATGGGGTGGAGGTGCAGCCTTTGGGGGGTCACAGAGGTGACCACAGTGGGGGGGGGGTTGGAGGAGGCTGTTGGGGTGCTGACCACACGGGGGAGGGGGCTGGAGGAGGCTACTGGGGTGGTGACCACACGGGGTGGGGGCTGGCACAGGCTGTTAGGGAGTGACCACACGGGGTTGGGGGGCTAGAGGAGGCTGTTGGGGGGGGTGACCACACGGGTAGGGGGGGGCTGGAGGAGGCTGTTGGGGTGACCACACGGCGGGTGGGACTTGAGGAGGCTGTTGGGGGTGACCACACGAGCTTTGCTCTTGGGCAGCAGTCCCGGGACCCGGTGCGGTCCCAAATGTAGTAGAACATGGCTTTTAAACACTCCCATAAGACACAAATAACAAATCCTGTCCAGAGGCCAGGCTTCATCCTGGTTTTGTCCGTGGCTGCCAGCAGGGGCTGGGGGCATTTGGTGAGAAGCCTCCCGGCCTGACGGCCAGAGGAGAACAGCCCAGGGTAGTGCTCACGTTTTCAGGTGACCACACCATACATGTTCCATGGAAGGCGAAGTGTGGACGGGACATTAGATGAGTGTTTGTAGAGAAATACGCCTCTTTCTGTCCACGTCGCAGGCCTGTCCAGGCTCCGGAGTCCTCTTCAGAGACTCTGGAAAGCTCCCCACCTTAGGGCTGGGACGTGAGCCGCCTGAGGTCTCTGCTGGCCCCAGGTGCCCCTTCCACGTTTGGGAGAAAGCCACCAAACAGGCCCAGTGAAGCAGGAGTGCAAACACGGCGTTGCGGAGGCCAGGGGAGAGGACTGAGGGGCGGGGCTGTGTGCCCTCCGAGCTCTGGAGCCTTCCCGGGTGGCCTTCGGACTTTGCACCTCGTGGGGGAGTTACCCCATCAAGCTCATCAGCTGAAAGAAACTTGAGAACGTATCGGCCGGTCTTGCTTTTTGTATTTCATAAAAAGAGATGTCACGCGTTAAAGTATAAGCCGCTCAGAAAAGCCCACCCAACAATGTTTGGTGTCCCCAGACCGATGCTCAGAGCGGGGAACAGAAGCCCAGTTCCGAAACCGTCGTGCTGGGTGTCTGGGTGACACGTGGGAAGCGTAGGACAGGCACGCACCTGCCTCTGTGCCAGGCTTACTTGTGCCTGTCTCCGTGTCTCTCACGCAGGTGCACATGGGCACACACATGTGGAACAACGCCCCCGCGAGGCGTGGCCGCCGCCTGTCAGTGGAAAACCCCATGGCTCTGCTAGGTGGCGACGCTCTGAAGTTTTCGGAAATGTTCCAGAAGGATCTGGCAGCACGAGCGATGAACGTTGACCCCAGCTTCTGGAACCAGTATGCCGCGGCCATCACAAACGGTCTCGCCATGAAGAACAACGAGATCTCTGTCATCCAGAACGGCGGCATTCCCCAGCTCCCAGTAAGTCTCGGCGGAAGTGCTATCCCCCCCCTGGGTTCCCTGACCGCTGGGATGGACAAAGCGCGCACCGGCGGTAGTCCGCCCATTGTGAGTTTGGACAAAGCAAACTCGGAAACGGGAGCCAGCCGTCCGTTCACGAGGTTTATCGAGGATAACAAGGAGATCGGTATTAATTAGCTGTGTGCGCGGCTTGGCCCGTCCCTCTGTCCCACGCGCACACCGTCCAGCGCGACCGTCAGGCTGTGCAGCCGTGCGTCCGAGTTCTCCTTAAAATTTTACCCGTAGTAGAAAATGCGTTCACTGTGTGGCTGCTGGAAGGTTGTCTCGTAAGCTCTGCATGGTACTTCTTTCCACGGTGAGCTGGACTGTTCTTGGGGACCCTGTAACCTCCTAAATACGTTTAAGTCAAAAAGAAGTCCTTGTAAAACCGCCTTGGGAATGGAAAGGGCTCACACCACACCCGGTTGGTTCCTCCCCGAACCTAATACCGTCCCCCCCCACCCCCACCAGAGGAGAAAGGGGTCGCCTGTGCTGTTCCAGCGACACTCACTCGAAGGTTTTGTTCGAATTAGTTAGAAACTTGAACTCTGTTTTTCGACTATTAACTGAAAGATGTGGTCCGGTACCCCCAGCGCTGTGTGTTACGGCAGTACCTTTGTCTGTAGTATTTATAATGTTAAGATTATGCGGGTAACAGATAATACAGCCCCAACTTTAAAGGAAGCTTTTGTACTGCAGAATACATCTGGCCATGTGATGATTTTTTTTTTTAAAGCAGAATTTGTTTTACTATAAATAAGTGAGTTATTTCAATGCAGGCAAATCGTGAAGTTACACTGGGAAAGACGGCATGCTCTCGTGTGCAAGTACCTGTCAGTGACCACGCTTTTCTTCTGTTTCTTTCTTTTTTTTTTTTTTTTTAACTTAAATGTTTGTAGCTGCTATGTGGACAATTGTTCCCTAGTGTGGTCTGTAGCCCAGCGACTGGGAACAAGTTACAGACAAACGTCACCGTAAATTATTCACAACATTATAAGCAGTTGTGAGGAAATATTTCACGTTATCAAAGCTGTACAATAAAAAGGTAATGTTTGTATAATGTGGTTGCAAACTCTTAATTTATACTATTGCACTTTTAGTATTTTGTATTAGAGAGGTTTGTCTATAATTTGAAAACTTAAAAAGATGTAAAGTATTTTATAAATAGTACTTTGGTTTAAGGAAAATGAAAAACTGTTACAGTTTCTTGTTTTGTCTTAAGGTCAAACAACATGAGAAATCTGTGCCACTGAGACAGAAAAGCCACCAGGATTTGTCTGTTCCTCAGTCAACTAGGGCCTGCCACTTCCTAAATTAAAATGATTTATTTAACTTTTCTACGAAGCCCGTTGAAAAGCCTGACCACCCCTGACACAGCTTTGATGAATTAATCGTAGGCCCGTGGCACCGAAACGGCGGGAACTCACCTAGAGACCGCGTGGGTGCCATTTCAGTGTCCTCTCTTTTCTTCACACGCCCCGGACCAGATTTCCACCGCTGCCCGTGTGCAGTAAAGTGGGGAGAGATAGCAGAGGTCTGGCGGTGTCATCAGTGGTAACTGGGACCTTGTCTGAGTCCCGATTTATTTATTATCTTCTCAGATGAGAACAAAGCACAATGTCATCTAACTACTCAAAATCCAGCCTGAAGCTGCTGACGAGGTTTGAGTTGCTTGGCGCGAGGCAGGGCCCCGGGGCAGGGGGGGTGCTGGGCGGCGGGCGGGGTGGGCACCTGCGACGCCGCGGCCCGCCTTCTACCTCATTCTGTGCGTTGGGCAGCCTGTCCGGCCGCGTCCCTCCCGAGATGTCGCGGGTGGGTGGCGCTGGGGTCGTGCACCCCGAAGAAGGGACCGGACGGCAGTGACTTCCCGGCTAACGTGGAGAAGTAGGACGATGTTCCCAGCACGACAACAGCCATAGAGTCAGGTCGTGACCTTGAACAGAAACAGGTGCGCAGACTCCTCATCAGCAGACTGAGCTGTTTCTTCCCGTCGGATGGAGCACGGTCCCCCCCCTCCCCCCGCCCAGCTCTGCTTCCCGCGGCCAGAGGGGCCATCCCTTCTCGGGAGACGGGGCGGGGGCCTCGGCCCGGCCACGTGGCACTACTGGCCTTCAGCGGTTGAATGTTTTTATTATTTATGTGTCCTCTTTGGTGTGAGTTTTGGGTTTTGGTTTTGGTTAGCAGTTGGTACCGTGTGATGCTCTCCCTTCTCCCAGAAGGATGTGTATATAACTTAAGGGAAAAGAAATGTAAAGTGTTGTAAATAAGATGGCTTGTGAAGGGACCGCGAGACGCGCCCCTGCGTCTTCAGGACCAGGCCGTCCCTCTCTGCGTGGTGAAGAGAGACACTATTTTTCTATTGCAGCACCATGTAGGGCCGGGGCCCCGGAGCCAGCCGGCGCTCTTACCAAGATCCAATATTTTTTATGATAAACCTGTGGCTCGACACATCTACTGATTGAAATGGATGTCTTAGTCTAGGTGACTATTTTTGTCATATGGAAATGAATAAAATGCAGGATGTAATCTTATCTCTGAATCGCGTTCCTTGATTATTCAAATGGAAAAAAGTGGGACTTGAGGTTACGGTCGTTAATGGTGGATGTATATCCGTGGTGTTTCTCCGAGGAAAGTCAACGAGGGTTGACAGCTTAGATTTGAGCAATAGCTAAATGTGTCTCAACTGGTCTTGAAATTTTTATTTTTCACTTTTTTCTAAAATAAAAATGCAACCTCCTAATTGTGGATTTGTTTTTACATCTGTGACGGAAGACGATGTGGTAGAAAACGCCTACCCGTTAGAGCCTTGGCGGTGGCCACAAATGACTACCCTCCCAACTGCCTTCCCATCCTCAACGCTGAGTGCCAGTGTTGGCTCTTCGGATCGCTTCAGAAATACGCGGCTGTGCATCGAACCACATCGTAGGCACGGGAAGGAAGGGGTGCGCGGTTCACGACACTGTGTGTCCACCACCAGCACCTTCGTCCGTTAGCTCCCGAGGGAGGATGTCTTTACCATAAAGGAAGCTTTACCTCCCCGGTAACATTTGAGAAGACGTAAAACTTTAAATAATTTAACAGCTCCTGGTTTCAACAGGCATGATGCATTTCTTTTTTCGATAACTACTGATACCTAGAAATAGTTTTTGCCTGGGAGGTGGGGGGTCCTTGCAAAGCACGGGTGAGGACCCTAACCACCGAACTAACTGCCCAGGTCAGCCTCCCAGCACAAAACCCTCCACCTTAGGGATGGACCCAGGCTGGTTTCAGTGCTGGGGTGGAAATTTTGAAACATGAGCCAAGTCAGACAGTAAATTCAGTTTGTGTTTTAAAATGGTGAAATAAGGGCTCCTGTATTTAAAATAATATAAATTACAATGGAGGGAAAACGTGATCTGCTTATTTTGAAAACGTTTCTAGTGTAAAGCCGGGGGCGTCTCAGCTTAACGAGCCCGGGTTTTCGCTTGCTCCTGACGTCAGCTCCACGTGGCGCAGACCGCGCGTCAACCGTAAATGCCAACGACCCCTGAGAATTATTTATTTAAATCTATTCCTATTCTGGGTTCATTACGGGAACCAGTAACGTTTCAAACTAATTAAAAAGTATTGCTGAAGGGCTAAAAAGCAATTGTTTCTAAACTCTGCGCTGTTTAATTTTATCCCCTCGGAAGCGAGAAGGCCGTGGCCCCCGCCTGCTGTTGCTTTGTGCGTGGCCGCCGCGGCCGGGCCCCGACCCCAGCTTCCCGAAGCCCCGACACACGTCAGGCCTATCTCCTCACTCCCGGGCCGCGTGCGCGTCCCCAGCCCGACCATCTCCGGGTCGCCGTGTTTGTTGGCTGCCTGTCTGATGCCACGGAAGCCCGGAGGCCTCGCGGCTTTCCTCTGGTGCACGCTTGGAGCAGCGTGATCGTGTCACATACGTGCAGCCCCGTGGCCAGCCTGTCACCTGGCGAGCGTGCCGGGCCTTTTGTGTTAAAATCCTGAGCTGGTTTGCTGATGACTGGTGCCGAGGTGGGAGCGGGCACTCGTTTCTTCCTCTGAAAGGCCTTCCCGCCGCCGCGCCTCGTGGAGAAACGCTCCCCGAGACGGTTCCGTTTAGCAGGTCGGTTGGCTGACTTCGGTCTACGGAACGTCCTGTACAAAGCGAGGGAGAACGTTAAATTCCCCTTGTCGTTTTCGCCTCGCTGGGAAGTACTGGCGTTACTTGAGTGTCCTTCCCGCAGGGAGGACGTTAAAATGCAACCGCCAGGCACGGTTCCCGTGGTGGCGCTCACACCTTTGTCCCCAGTTGACAGGCGTGTGGCGTGTTGGCGCACCGGGCGGGGCCACGGCGAAGGGCACGGGGGCACCGGGCTGGGCCGACCCTCACACCCTGCTCCCTTTTCTGTACGCAGGGTAGAATTTGGTGGCATTAAAACCCTCTCCAGTTCTAAAATCAGGGTGGTTTGTTTGTTGTCGTTTGGAAAGAACTACCACTAATGTTTAGCTTCCTTTTTCCTCCCCAAATTCACTAGGCAGGTCTACAGTGTTTAGAGAGAGAGAAGATACAAATGATTACCTGAGAACATAAATATGAAAACTCTACTATAAACGACTTTGCTAAAGAAAATCCGTGGAATCATTTGTGGACCATGAAGAAATGTGTTGGTATCTCTATTTTAAATCGTGGAATTTATTGAAGCTTTTTAAACTGCAACTATATTTAAGGTAAAATAAAGGCGAGCTCTGTGAACATCGTGATTACTGCGTTTCCTACGAAGAGAGTCTTTTCTAAATGATTAGCTTTTTGTCACATGTGTTGCCCATGCAGGTGCGCATACGGTTCCTCGTCAAGATTATATACGGATACACATACCGTATACACGTATACCGTGTGCGTATACACGTATTCAAAAGAGTATGCCGTTTAAAGCAATGCTTGTTTCTTAACGGTTGTTTCTAGTAAAATATCAGAGAACGTGAACTATTCCCTTGGGTTTCCCTGTCCTAATTGTAACCATGTCTGCAGGTTTTGGTCTGACTTGGGAGTCGTCACAGGTTGTATTGACACGGCTCCGTTTGTGGGTCCTCTGCTCGTGACTGAGTTCAGTGTTTGCCCGAGCGCTGGGTTACAGGGGGAGGAGAACCAGAACATGGGCGAGGCGGGGGCAGACAGAGAGCTGGCGCTGGGTGCCGTTGTGCCCGTGCCCCCCGTGTCCCTGAGATGAAGGGACCCCAGGCCCTGCCCTGCGGAGAGGAGCCGCGGCCTGCCGTGAGTCCCTCCCTGGGTATGATTCACGTGTGGAAGTAAACGTCTGATCTCAGGAGTTCCCAACGTGATTATTCGTGAACATGGGGGTTCTGCAAACCCTCCAACCGCTCTCAAAGTTGGCACAATACGCGTATTTTTAACTTACAGAATGACACATAAACTGGAATTTTCACAACCAGGCGTGAGTTCTTTCCTTCAGTGGCTGTCCTGGCACTCCGGGTGGTCACTAACTCTGTTTGTTTTCTTTCTAGCTTAATTTAAAGGACTTGTGAATTTTAATAACTTTAGGTTAGGTACATAATGTCTAATACAAAGTTCTTAACATTTCTTCTATAACTAGTAGATTTTTTTTTTTATCACACGCAGGATACACGAAACATTTCCATTTTACTTTTCCTATTTGTTTTCTGAAGGACGATGTAAAAACAGCTCTTCTGACCTAGAATTACCCGGAAGAAACGTGTCACGGCCTCCCACGACGGCACCGCTAAGGGGCCCCGGCAGGCTCGGGGACCGTATTTTCCACGCTTCAGACGGTAAGAGTCGTAGGGATCCCTAGTGGAAAGTATGTCAAACCTCCCCACACATTCAGATGCTGTAAAGATAAATTAGGTTTTGAATCTTACATCCGTTTCCCTTCACAAATAAGCCTGGAGTTGCCGTGTTTTCCGCGGGGGATCATCTGGTCTCGTCACGGCTCAGGCGGGGGCGGCCTGTGCACGGAGCTGTTCCCGTGCAGGCTTACCGTGCCTTACTCCGTCTTCTGCTTGGCTTTGCTTTGGGATTTTTAGTAACAGCGTTCGGGGCTGCGGCGGGCGGTACTCGACGTGCTGGGCCCGGGGCCGCCCACAGGAGAGTTCTGTAGCCCCGGCGTTTCATCTTTGCGCTTCAAAACATTTTACTGAGCACACAGAAGACACAGGTCTTGTCCAGGCAGCCTCTTAAAGGTGAACAGCAGTTCTGTTATCTGGCATCCGTCATAGACACACGTGCTGAGAACGAGTCAAACCGGCCCATAATCTCACCCGAGGAACGACTTACCAAAGAAGCTGATCTGGAAACTGTACCAGCGATGGAAAAAGACACCAACTGTAAAAAAATCACCAGCGTCTCAGAGTTTTATTTGCTGCATTAACCTCCTAGATTTTCAGTCAGGAGCTACAGGCAGTTTGCGAAAATGAGCTTTACCAATTAATATTTGCGAATGGCTCATTTTTCCCGAGGAAAACTCCAAACGTAATTTTCATAATCTCAGTGCACCCGGGACTTGAAGATCGCCCGGTGGGTTTTTGGCCGGAGCAGTTCTTGTAAGTCGTTCATTCGTGAGTAATTCCTGGCTATCGGAAGACTCTCCCTTACATGTTCCCCTGTGTCGTCCGTCTGTCACCCGGGACTCCCCGGGCTTGGCGTTCCCATCTCTCAGTTTACATTTAGGCCTTGACCCTTCAGCTTGTCCGCTGCTGTGCCAAGGACTACACACGAGATCAAGTGGTGTTTGTTTTTTAAGACCTCCTTTTTTTAAGTTTTTATTTTTTTATTTTGAGAGAGAGAGAGAGAGAAAAGCGTGAGCAGGGGAGGGGCAGAGAGAGAATCCCAAGCAGGCTCCGCACTGTCCGCGCAGAGCCCGACGCAGGGCTCCGACTCCCGAATCACGAGACTGTGACCTGAGCCCCGGTCGGACGCTTGACCAGCCGAGCCCCCTGGGTGCCCCTGGAAGAGCAGGTTTTAAATCGCAATCAGAATTCAGTCATTTTTAAGGGTGGTCTCTCGGGCTAGGCTCTGAACCCGGTCATCCGTGTCTTCCGATGGTCCTGAATTAGGTACTCGGTTTTAGAAACGCAGGCTCCGTGGTCCTCGACATGAAAATCATGGCTGGTCTTGGTATTTAACTGAAGACGAGTTGAGGGTTTTCTCATGAGCCCTGACGAGGGGAACCCAGCGACGGATTAGCTTCTTGACGCCGGCTCTTAACTGCCGGCTTCCCTTTGGCTCAAACAAAGCGTCCTCAGTGGTATTCAGGCCAACGGGCCGACGCGGGAGCGTGCCTGTGGCCTTACCTAGCTAGGCCTCCACGACCCCGCCGGAAAAATGCACCTTGCTCCTGGGGCGGCGGGGAGGGGACAGAGACTGTCCGCGGTGGCGACAGCGTGTCTGCCGTCTGCCTGGGGGCCCGTGGCCCGTGCCTCCCGCTCCAGGAGCGGCGAGATGGGGGAAGCGTCAGTGGAGGGTCACCGCGTCCTCGCCGGATTGACTGTGGGAGCACCGAGAGAACTGTGGGCTGTGGAAAAGTCAGAAATGCTTTCAAAGAGTATTTGCAATCCCAGAAAGGAAGAGTCCCCGGACCCCAAGTCTAACCGTCAGGGATGAACTACAGAGAGAACATCGGTACGAGATCTTGCAGGAGGGGGACACTGCCTGGCCCTTGATGAAGCTCGCTTCAACAGATACTCTTAAACCCCAGTCTTGCCCTTGCAGATCTGTGATGAAAACTAAATAGTTTTGATCTGTACTTCAGTATGTAGTGGGGGCGTCTACTCTGTCGATAAGCTGTGTGTGCCTGAGAGAGTGACCCCTCAAAGTAAGAACTTCCTAAGTAGGGCAGTTAATTCAGCTCAGGGAATATCTGTTTGTCCAGAATAACAAGTAAGGCTTTTTGAGCAGAAAATAATGCTGAGCTTAATTATTTTATTAATGCATACTCCCCGAGGTAAGGAAATGCGAGTTTTTTCTAAACTTTGTAGGCACAGATAAAGCAGTTGGAATATGTTTGCAAGGCTGGCTCGATTGTTTTATTAGAAAATATTCAATATTTCACATGCATTTAAAAATAGCATATTCAATTGCAATTATGTGTTTTCTCTACTTTTGTAATTAAAGAGATTGGAGCTTTTCCTTTGATGTATTGGGATTCCATTAGCAGAATGTTTAATGGTTTAGAGGTAGTTCTGGAATGTTTAATTCACTAATGTGAGTACGGCCAGTCGTCTTGCGTTTCAGGATGAAGCCCACCGTTGCACAACTGTGTAGAAACCATCCGTTTCGCCGTGGGCTCTTCTGAGCTGTTGATGGTGAACTTCCCTTCCCCACTGTCACCTTTGATTTTCAAGCTAGAGTTAGTTTCCTCTAGAAACGTGAAAACAATATCAAAACATTCTCACCTTTCTGAACATATAAAATGCTTTCCAAAGTTAACAGTCAAACCTGGTCTAAAACCAGCTCTCCAGCGTTCGAGTGCCCAAACAGGCAAGGAATGGGGGTGCCCCCCAGCTCCGGTGGCACCTTTGGTCTCTGGCTGGCTGTCCCCTCCACCGGGCTGGCTGCAGGGGCGAGTTGGGACTCTGTGGTCCCTGGCATGCACGTGGGCTTCTCAGGGAATTGCCCACCCAAACCATTGGCATTCTTTCTTTTCCTTTTTTTTTTTTTTTTTTTATATATACTTATTTGGTTGGGGGGGGGTGGTGGCGGGGGTGGTAAGGGACAGAGGATCCAAAGCAGGGTCCACACTGACACACAGCCCGACACGGGCCTCAAACTCCCAAACCGTGAGATCGCAACCTGAGCCAAAGTCGGACTCTCAACCGACTGAGCCTCCCAGGCACCCTGGTGTTGTTTCTTTGAAGTGTGTATCTTTGTGTATGTGTGTATCTTTGCACATGTGGACCGGGACATACGTCCTGGAGGCGGGAGAGCCGAGGGCAGCCCTGTGCATCCCCATGGAAGGAGCACAGATGTGGCCAGGGCACCAGAGTTCAGGATCTCAGGACACGGGGTTGTGGGGATGAGGGCCCTGAGCTCGCAGGACGTCAGCTGCCTAGGAGTTCTGTGGGCCCAGACAGGCTTGCCCACGGCCACATGTGCCCTGGTCCCTGTGCACAGTTGTCCCGGCAGGTGGGGTTACACACCCAGCCTTCTCAGCTGCAGTCAAATCATGTCGCACAGGTGGATACAAGGACAGCTGACTCGTTCCCACAGGCCTGCTGGTGGCTGCCAGGATGGTCCAGACAGAAGGATGGCCTCAGGCTGGCACACTGTCCCTATGGCCCTTCTCTGCCAGTGTAGTGGGAGACGATGTGTCCCCGTGCCTCACCCCGCAGCCACCAGCTTCCTGCCGCATCCCCAGGCCCTGGGCTGCCTGAGTGCTGTTTTAGGAGGTGAGAATCGACACTGCTTCGTCCCACACGTTACCCAGTTATGTCCCCCCTTTTATTGCAAACACACCACTCTTAGGTTCCTGCTCTGTGCTCCAGGAACAGTCCTGTCACCGGAGGGTAGGCTCCACTGTCTGAGCGCTTGCTGCTTTCCAGGGGCAGAAAATCTGTAACGGGAGAGCTGAATCTCGAGTGTCCGCTCATTGATGAGCCAGACTGGTAAGCTCTGCTCACCGATCAGAATAACCTAAAGCATAAGGGCAAGTTTCATACACCACCCCACAGTAGAGAGAGAGGGCTTCAAGCAACAGAAGTCTGTACCAGGGACACTTGAGGTTGATAAATATGAGCAAAGATATTTGTTCCATCCTTCTGTAACATTCTTGACTTCATCTCTCCAAGATGACTGATGGAAGATGGATGGATGCATGGATGGATAGGTGGATGGATGGATGACAGTTGGAGGAACGGATGGATGGATGGATGAATGACAGGAATGGATAGATGGATGGATGGATGACAGTTGGAGGAATGGATGGATGGGTGGATGACAGGAACGAATGGATGGATGGATGGATGGATGGATGGATGGATGACAGTGGATGGATGGATGACAGTTGGAGGAATGGATGGATGGGTGGATGACAGGAATGGATGGATGGATGGATGGATGGATGACAGGAGTGGATGGATGGATAGATGGATGGATGGATGACAGGAGTGGATGGATGGATGAATGGATGACAGGAGTGGATGGATGGATGGATGATGGAGGAATGAATGGGTGGATGGATGGATGGATGACAGAGGAATGGATGGATGGATGGATGGATGGATGGATGACAGGAACGAATGGATGGATGGATGACAGGAGTGGATGGATGGATGGATGATGGAGGAATGAATGGGTGGATGGATGGATGGATGACAGAGGAATGGATGGATGGATGGATGGGTGACAGTTGGAGGAATGGATGGATGGATGGATGGATGACAGGAATGAATGGGTGGGTGGATGGATGGATGATGGAGGAATGAATGGATGGGTGGATGACAGGAACGGATGGATGGATGGATAGATGGATGGATGGATGACAGTTGGAGGAATGGATGGATGGATAGATGGATGGATGGATGACAGTTGGAGGGATGGATGGATGGATGGATGACAGGAGTGGATGGATGGATGGATGACAGGAATGAATGGGTGGATGGATGGATGGATGGATGGATGACGGAGGAATGGATGGATGGATGGATGACAGGAGTGGGTGGATGGATAGATGGATGGATGATGGAGGAATGGATGGATGGATGAATGGATAGATGGATGATGGATGGATGGATGACAGGAGTGGATGGATGGATAGATGGATGGATAATGGAGGAATGGATGGATGGATGACAGTTGGAGGAACAAATGGATGGGTGGATGGATGGATAGATGGATGGATGATGGAGGAATGGATGGATGGATGACAGTTGGAGGAACAAATGGATGGGTGGATGGATGGATGGATGGATGGATGACAGGAGTGGATGGATGGATAAATGGATGATGGAGGAATGAATGGATGGATGGATGGATGATGGAGGAATGAATGGATGGGTGGATGACAGGAACGGATGGATGGATGGGTAGATGGATGGATGGATGACAGTTGGAGGAATGGATGGATGGATAGATGGATGGATGGATGACAGTTGGAGGGATGGATGGATGGATGACAGGGGTGGATGGATGGATGGATGACAGGAATGAATGGGTGGATGGATGGATGGATGACGGAGGAATGGATGGATGGATGGATGGATGACAGGAGTGGGTGGGTGGATAGATGGATGGATGATGGAGGAATGGATGGATGGATGAATGGATAGATGGATGATGGATGGATGGATGACAGGAGTGGATGGATGGATAGATGGATGGATGATGGAGGAATGGATGGATGGATGACAGTTGGAGGAACAAATGGATGGGTGGATGGATGGATGGATGGATGACAGGAGTGGATGGATGGATAAATGGATGATGGAGGAATGAATGGATGGATGGATGGATGGATGATGGAGGAATGGATGGATAGGTGGATGGATGGATGGATGACAGTTGGAGGAATGGATGGATGGATGGATGGCAGGAGTGGATAGGTGGATGGATGACGGAGGAATGGATGGATAGATGGATGGATGACAGTTGGAGGGATGGATGAATGGATGGATGGATGGATGGATGACAGAGGAATGAATGGGTGGATGGATAGATGGATGGATGACGGAGGAATGGATGGATGGATGATGGAGAAATGGATGGATGGATGATAGTTGGAGGAATGGATGGACAGATGAGAGATGGTTCCTGTACTCTTGGAAGGAATAGAAATTTCAGTGAAATTGAGTACCTGTACTCAGGAAACCTTGCTTAGCTAGGAGACATCCCTGTGTTAAGACTGCACAAGGTCATGTCACTTCACCCTGCACACCGCACACCTCCTGCCCCCTTTCCAACAGGTTCTCTTGAGCCTAGCAACGTTTCTGCAGCTATGTGCCTCACACCCAGATTCCTGGGCCCACCTCCGAGGCTCGGGGTAGGGCTTGAGGTTTGGGGCTCCTGGGTGATCCGTGTACCGCTGATGGAGCGACCAGAGCAGAGACTGTCTTTCATTGCCAGACTGGCCAGCCTGCCTCCCGACCGGGCGGGGGTGTTGGGCATTGAGCACTGCCTCAGCCTTGCAAATTGGTAACCTCCAGACTGCCTGCAGACCCTGTTGAGGTGCAGATTCTGGCTCAGTAGGGATTCGGTATTTCTAGCAGGTGCAGTGTGGCTGGGCTTGGAGCTGTGCTAAGTAGAGAGGGACTGGGCAGCTGTGAATGCCGCTAGAGGACGGGATTGAACCTGGGCAGCCCACCTTCATCACCACCCAAGGCACCCGGCCCCATGCCCTTGCGCTTGGTGGCAGCTAACAGAAAATCCACCTAATAGTTCAGTGGAAGTTTATTTGTCCCGAATAACCCAAAGCCCAGAGTTCGGGAGTTGCTGGGGTCCATTCCGTCGCCACCAGAGGCCGCCTTAGTCTGTCCTCGTGCGGCTGCCTCATGACCTCAAGGTGGCTGCTGCTGTCCCAGGTTGTGGCTTCATGCTCCACTCAGACGAAAGGAGGGCAGGAGGCACGTGGCCTGAAGCCAACAGCCCATCTCTCTGTCAGAAAAGTGAAAGCTTTTCCGCAGACCGCACAGAGCGGACTCCCGCTTCAGTCCCCTGGACTAGCCCCGTGTTCCTCGGCCACCGCTTGCCAGAAGGGGCCGAGAAAACTGGGGGTGGATGAGAGACAGACGAGCCGGGTACCCTGCCTGAGTTGTCCCTGACATCTGCTGGTGGAATCTTCCAGAGTACGCTCTCTGCTACCCTTGCAGGTTAGGGGAGGCTGTGCCACCCCCGTCAGACCAGAGAGACCTGTGCTCGCGCTCGTTGCTCTGACCGTGGCCACGGCCCATGCTCTCCGGGGCTTAGTTTTAGGGCCTGTGCAGTGGGGGTTAGAAACCACCTCACGATGCTTCCCTGAGCTCGTGTCCACGGCCCACCCAGCAGGGGAACAGCTGTCACTCGCAAGCTCCCTCTGTCCAGAACGCCTCCCCCAGCTCTTCCCCGGGGGGCCTCACTCATGTGTTTAAGACCCACCTCTCCTGGGGCGCCCGGGGGCTCAGTCGGTTGAGCATCCGACTTCGGTTCAGGTCACGATCTCACGGTTCGTGGGTTCGAGCCCCGCGTCTGGCTCTGTGCTACAGCTCGGAGCCCGGAGCCTGCTTCCGATTCTGTGTCTCCCTCTTTCTCTCTGCCCCCCTCCCCTACTCGTTCTGTCTCTCACAAAAATAAAAACGTTAAAAATTAAAAACGAAACAAAACAAGACCCACCCCTCCTGAAGAGGGGCCGCTGACTATTTATGAGCAGAGAACGAATGAGCTCTGTGACGTGGCTACCTTCTGAAAGCACTGGTTGGGGTACTGCACCAGTCCAGGCACAACGGATGGTCTGTTTTCCTAGCAGCTTGTGTCGTGACCAGCTAAGAGAGCATGGCAGGCGTGGGGGACGGTGCCCCAAAGACCCGGGGACCCACACATCTGGACATTGGAGGTAAAGCTCAACCTCGCAAAAGGGAATGCTGGAGTTTTCCATGGGAGTTAAGTCTGATGATGCGGGGACAGGGCACAGGGGCCGCCCCTGAGCTCTGTCAGTGAAAAGAGATAGAAGCCGCTGGTTAGAAGCGGCCCTAATGGGACAGAGTCCGTGCAGGGGCCTCCCCGGGAGTCATCTGGGGGCTCGGCCCCGTCCAGCTTGGCCACCGTGCGCAGTAATCACACCACGCTGCCCTCCCGTCCCACTGCAGTGTCACCTGTGGCCCACCCCTCCTCCACATCTGCCGTCTGGCACCAGCACTCCTGGTCTACACGGCAGAGGGGCTCTCAGGCCCGCTGCCAGTGACAAAGCCCGACACCGGGGGCCAGGGCTGTGCTGAGCTGGGAGGTGTGGAGGACAGGCGGCCCCCCCCGGAGGGTCGTGGCCTGCAGGATCCGTTTGTGTCCCCGAGAGCAGCGCCCCGTGTTCTGGCTCTCCCCTTCGTGGGCAAGTCGTCTGTGTCGAAGCCAAGGTGTTGATGAACCGAAATCAGTGCCGTATATGCAGGAGCATTCTCGGAACTTGACGTTGGGGCAAACGAGGAAGAAAGCCGCTCTGCCCCAGAACTTCGCCATTCTCTGCCTCTCCTCGTGCCTCAGCAGCGCTCACGGACGGAATGCTGAGGGCTCTCCCTGCGGTCACAACTCTGTGTTCGGCTTAATGATACGGGGAACTGCAGATGAGGTGAGGATAACTTGAAAAGAAAAGGCATCATTGGTAAGTGCGCTGGAAGCCTTGCAAATTTGAGACGATAAATTGGAATTTTACAGGACTAATGAGTTTTTGAAAACCGTTAGCCAGGCTTGTCCAAACAGTTCTCTCCCTATTTAAGATTTTCTAAATTAGAAACTCAGAAATTTCATAGGTGTTTTGGTCCTGGAATGAACAAACAGCCAAAGTAGAAAGTGTGTTTCCATTTATTAAAGTTACATTGTATCTGCTTCCATCGTGATCACGGTGTACTATTCTTACCGTAATTGATGGTCTGTCCAGAGCACTTGCTTTATTGAGCCAAATTCTAGATACTTTGTAACCATCACTGCACTCAGCTGTCAAAAATAAGTGACTTCTAGGGGCGCCTGGGTGGCTCAGTCAGCTGAGCCTCCGACTTCGGCTCAGGTCATGATCTCACGGTTCGAGCCCCGCTTCGGACTCTGTGCTGATGGCTCGGAGCCTGGAGCCCCCTTGGGATTCTGTGTCTCCTTCTCTCTCTGCCCCTCCCCCGCTCGTGCTCGGTCTCTTTCTCAAAAATAAATAAATAAACATTTTAAAAAATGACGAGTCCTGGAGAATTCGGGCCTGCTGCCACACAGTGGCCAGCGCCTGGAGCGGGACAGCAGCTGTCCTGTAGACAAGACACCGAGGACGTCGGGTTTCCGCCCGGCCGTCCGCACTGCGGCCCTGAGGCCCGGTGTGCGCCGGTTTTCATCCTCACGCGGGACCGTTGCTTTCCCTTTACCAGCATCTGCATACCTGTACTTAGCGTGCACCTGCTCTGTGACATTTGGGCTCGCGCCCCGGCTGCAGGCGACGGGGCCAGTGTTCTCGGGGTGCAATCCGTCGGCCGCCTCACTCCCTGCTTCCTACCGCACAGCGAATTCTGCGGGAAAGCCTGCCACCGGCAGCTGTGACTCTGCGGGGGGGGGGGGGGGCTGCCCGGGTCTCTGCCCCCCTCCCACGTGCATCTCGCCCCTGTGTCTGGGCAGCAGCTCGGTTCAAACACAAATGCTCGCCTCACGTTCATCCTCCCCCGTTCCGATTTGTTGTTTCCTTTGCGCGCGCATTTTGTCCTTGCCACAAACCTCCATCTTATGGAAAATGCGACCGTTTGGTAAAAATGGGTAATCAAACATTTCCTATGCTGTCAAGTAGTTTTTAGTATCAACTGTGACTCTGAGGAGACAGAAAGGCACAGGGCCTGGCTCTTATCTGAAAATCTGAATAAATGTCCAGACTGAGGAGTCCTCTCCGCGGCATATAAGCCAAACGTGGTCTTGAGGCCCATTTTCTTCTGACTTCCTGTCGTGGAACAGCGTAGGGAGCAGGACAGAACAGAAGCCGGGCAGGCACCTGAAAACAGCGGCTGAAACTGTTGTGACGCCAGCGTTACACGTACGCCTCCCAATTGTCGCGCCTCACTCGGCTTCCCACAATGACACCGATGGCAGGGTCCCTCCAAATAGATGACTTTCTACGCTGAATCCATTCGGTCTGTAAGAAACAGAAACGAGATCCGACAGCTGCGTGAAGCCGGAAGCACTTCTGGTGGTGTCACCGTTTAGGACGTGCTGCTCCCTATGCTCGCGTTCCCATTACTGAGAAAAATTTCTGCCCAGAGAGGTGTTGTTTTGTGAGTTATGGTGACCGGATAAACCCTAAGAAAGAACAGCGTGACTCATCAGCCGCGTCCAAAACGCCCACCCCCAGCACAGGGCAGGTGCCCTCGCTGTCCCTCCCGACACCGTCTCCGGTATCCGCCACCGCTTTCGAGCTTCCTTCAGCCGGGGTGATTTCTGGGGGTGACCAGCCACCTGGCCCAGGGCCCCCGGGGGCCCCACCAGCTTAAATAATGACGTGTCCAGTTATCTGTCCTTTCGGACAAACATGAGGTTCTGTGATGAAACACGCATATTTATTTATTTATTTTATTGAAAACAATTGTTTAAAGTTTATTCGTTTATTTTGAGAGAGAGAGACAGCCTGTGGGAGCAGGGGAGGGGCAGAGAGAGAGGGAGACAGAGAATCCCAAGGACCCTCCTCACTGTCCGTGCAGAGCCTGATGCGGGACTCGAACTCAAGAACTGTGAGACCACGACCTGAGCGGAAATCAAGAATCAGACGCTTAACTGACTGAGCCACCCAGGCGCCCCGAAACATGCATATTTAAGCCAGGCTCAGGGAGAGGCTCTCTGGACACCAGCATGCGGATTGCACCGGCAACCGTGGGCCGGCCAGTGCTCCCTGGGGTCTCCCCAACACCCAGTCACGCCGACGTCCTCCCGAGACATCAGCACAGAGGTCTGGCGCTCAGAGGCCCGTGCGCAGTAGGATTTGAACTCGGGCCCGGAACCCAGACCTGCACACCATTCTTTTCTCATAGAGGAACGGAGGAGGACCCTCCTTTATAAGGAAACTGAAATGGAAGAATTCTCTGAGCCAGCCACATAACAAGGCCGAGGCCGGGCGCTGCTGGGTTCCTGTGTGAGAAGGTACGAGGCACGCCTGTGACTGCATAAGCTGCCCATCTCTGGGGGATGGTCCTCTGAGTACAAACAGCAAAGCCGTGTGAACCCCGGCGTGTTCGCGCCGGCAGGATCGTGGTCTGATCTGACTTGGCTAATCTCATCCACATCACTGGATCCTTATTTGAAAACATAGACGTGATCTTGAGCTGCCGGTACTCAGGTCCTGGGACGAAGGAAGGACACGACCTGCAGCCGCCTGAGGACTAAGGTCTCACGGGTCCTGGGGCCGAACGAGAACAGCGGAGAAAACCAGGGGCCTGAGTAAAGTACGGGCCTTCGGGTGTCATAACGCATTGGCGGTCTCATTAATTGTAGCAAACGTACTACGCCGACGTAAAACATCACAGAAACTAGACGTAGGGCATATGGAGAATGGTCTGTACTATCTTTGCGGTTTTTCTATAAATCTAAATCCATTCTAAAATAAACCTTTATTGGGGCGCCTGGGTGGCGCAGTCGGTTAAGCGTCCGACTTCAGCGGTTAAGCGTCCGACTTCAGCCAGGTCACGATCTCGCGGTCCGTGAGTTCGAGCCCCGCATCAGGCTCTGGGCTGATGGCTCGGAGCCTGGAGCCTGTTTCCGATTCTGTGTCTCCCTCTCTCTCTGCCCCTACCCCGTTCATGCTCTGTCTCTCTCTGTCCCAAAAATAAATAAAAGTTGAAAAAAAAATTTTTTTTAAAGAAAATGTGGTAGATATAAACAAAGAAGGAAACATCACCCCGAATCCCACGACTGTGTCTTTGATGTTGCCACTAACTTTCACGTGCGTCCTTCCTGTCTTTGTTGAGTATGACAGCATACACATACGAACAGACACGAATGAGAGAATTAGGACGGTGTCAAGCTGGACCCGTGGTCTTGTCTTGCTCTGTGACTCTCATGTTGAAAACATGGCATTGCTGCCCGCCATCTTGACCCTGTTTACGTGGGATCTTTTGTGACACAGGTGTCCCCATGATCGCTGGGACGGCCATTGCTCTCACTGAGTTCCACGGTGAGATGACTTAGTGTGTGTTGGGGTGCCTGGGGGGCTCAGTCGGTTAGGCGTCCGACTCTCGGTCACGGCTCAGGTCTTGATCTCAGGGTTGTGAGTTTGGACCCCGTGTTGGGCAACATGCTGGGCGTGGAACCTGCTTAAAAAATATGTGTGTGTGGCCCCCACAGGGCAGGTCAGCAAGTAAGATAAAATCAGAGCGCCTCAGTGTGACAGGTGTCTTTGAATATCCTTGCGACGCCTCTACTTTTTGAGGACAAGATGCTGAAGGTGGATATTTTTAAGTTGATACAAGAAAACGGCATTTATGTCCTTGGGTGGTTTTCTTCAACTTCTTTAAATGTGTTTAATAATAGTTGTTTTGCACACAGTGTCTGTGCTCGTGCTCACAAACACGTCTTGCAGTGCACGCGTCTTGCACTCCAGTTCTGCAGGAAATCACTGGAAACAGTGTGGCCCCTTGCAAAAAGCCGCTGATCCAACTGTACCACCCTGTAGTTTCATTGTTTCTCTTGTTCTTCTCACACCACGTTTTCTTTGGGGAAGGAAAGCGCTGTCAACATGTCATAATAGGTTTGTGTGTCTCACTGAAAGATAATCTGGGTGCCGGTCCGTGTCCCACAATTAGCCAGCTTTCGACGGAGAACAGGTGAGCACCTGCTGAGGCCACCGGGGCGCACCTCACCCGGACGGGGGCTCAGGGCTGCGGCGGCGGGCCCCAGCCTCCACGGCGCCCACGCGCCTCCGTCTAATGGAGCAGTCATTTACACGTTTCAGTGGACAGAATCAAAGGGTGATCTGAATTTCTTCCAGGCAATTTCTCCTTTTGTTTTTCTTAATTCATGAGTATTAATATTGTTTAATGAGGATTTCGTATTTTGAGGGTTTTTTTGCTTTGTTTTTGGAGGGGCTCTGCTTCCCTCCTTTCAGGAGCGCCAAACATCTGCAAACTCAAAGCAACGGAACACACACGACGAGGGACGAGGAGAGAAGGCTTGGCATGCGCCCCGATGAGAGTGGATGTGGCTGCGGCTCCGAGGACCTCGGGTCGTCAACAGAGGCAGGCGGTGATAACGTCACTTCCGTGCCCTGTCTTGCAGGCTCTGTCTCATGGAAGACAGAGCAGACGTGAGGCGTGGCGCTCAGCCGGCAGGTGTCTGGGCGGTGGCCTTGAGGAGGCGCCAGCGGCCAGGTGGAGCGGACACGGGGGCCACTGTCACTGCCGCGTGTTCACAGGTGTGTCCGCACCGCACTGGGGGCGTCCCATGCGTTCTCCCACTTAGGCCTCATGTGAAGCTTTCAAGCGAGTACTGTTTTCGTTCGCATTCTTGGATACGGAAACACACTCAGAGTTTAAAACGTGCTTGTGATCACAGGTCAGCGGGAGAGAAGAGGTCAAGACCCGGTGACGTGCTGCCTTAACTCCTAGACGCTGCACGCTATTCGCGCCTACATTTAATGAAGGCAGCGCCATGCCTTAAAATACATCTAAAAATAAATGTGTCCCACTCTCCGACGGGTGTGAAGTTTCTGCAGTTGAAAATTTTCACCTCAAATTTTCAGGGGGCAGAGCCAGAGTTATCCTCGAAAAATAACACGTGTGGGCTCATGGCGGGCTCAGTCGGTAGACCACGTGGCTCTTCATACCAGAGTCTGGAGTTCAAGCCTCGTGCTGGGTGTGGAGCCTACTCAATTAAAAGAAAAAAAAATAATTAATGAGTAAATAATAACAACAAATGTGATGACGATAATAACAGTTAACATCTGTAGAGTATGTTTTCACAAATCAAACTGGCAATTGTGCTAAAGGTTAACGTTCCTGGAGAGTCTCTCTGGAGAGGAGGGCACAGACCGGAGGCGCAAGGGCCCTGTCGCCGGCACGGGTGGTGTGGGCTGCTCTAGGTGATGGTGGTTTGGAGGGGACAGGAAGATCACCGGGCTGAGCCCAAGACACCGTGAGGCCTGTTACTGAGGGCGGCTGTGCGGTGAGACGAGGTCCTAGAGGACACAGTGGGGCCTACAGACGGCCGGGGCTCCTGTGGTCGTAGGCTGAGTGTCCACGGGCTGGCCTTTCAGGGTGTGTGGGCACAGCGCTTGCAATTCCAGGACCCTTTCTAAGTTTTACAAATGTATCGAGCGTATCTGAAAACTGCCAGTTCCATCAACTTGCTAATTTTAGACTCTCTGAAAATACCGAAGGAAAAAAGGTTTCAGCATTAGGCTTGTCCTATTTGACTATTAAAACAGAATCGGGAATACTCTGACTCTAATATAGGAGCACGGGCTGAAAACCAGCGCGAGGAGTCGATAGGAAATGCCAGCACTCAACTCATGTCAACAGTGACCGTGTGGGACCGGACGCCCTAAAGACCAGTGGGCCCAGCTGGGTCTCTGCTCTGTGCAGAGAAGTCTCACCCTGGGGGATTAGGAGGAAGCGACAGTTTCACGATTCAATAGAGCAAATATTTCTCAGACGCTTGGTGTGGGTGAGACTATGGGAGTCGCCAGAGAGAAGGGTAAAGAAAATGTGTGCGGCACAGAGTAGGACAACTGTGCAAACGGCAAAATACAGACCTGACCTTCTACGAGGGGTCTTGGAGGTGCTGCGGGAGTTCAGAGGACGGTGTCTTTTGAGGAGGTCCCCACGGCACGCAGGCAGTGTCCCCCCACCCCCCCGGCCACGGAACACCACAGGCTGGTTGGTGTGGACCCCTCATGGTTCTCAGGGCTGAAGCCCAACACCCAGGCTCTGGCCGATTCCGTGTCTGCAGAGACCCCACTTCCTTCCTTCACGGCATCTTCCTGACGTGTCCTTGCACGGCTCAACAGGACGACGGGGCTCCCTGGGGCCTCTTACAAGGGCACTAATCCTGTTCGTGAGGGTCCTACCCCAATGACCCGATCGCCTCCCAAAGGCCCCACCTCCTAAAACCATCACCTTGGCGGTTAAGTTTCAACACGTGAACTGGGGGCACCCAGCCTTCAGTCCACAGCACGAGACCGTCAGGCAGAAGGGGACGGCGAAGGCTCTGGACGTGCTGAGTGCGGGGAGTGCCAGAAACAAGACTCGAGGAGGAGGGAGCACCGTGGGTCCTGGGCACGGGAGGGGAAGGCAGGCAGGGGACTCAGCCAGCAGAAGACGGCAATTGCTGGGGACTCGCCCGGCAGCCCCGTGCCTCCGCCCCAGCCCCGGTGCCCACACGCCCACATTCTGGTCCAGAACAGGGCCTGCCTGTCGGCGGAATATGATTGAGTTTGTGAGTGGATTGCTGGAGCTTGATGTTTACAGCGTCAACTAGTTCAAGTAAAACTCGGTCTGGGCTGCCTGCCGGTGGCCCGTCCGGGCTGGGGAGGGGCAGACTCTGGAGCGAGGCCGGCTGCTCGGGGTCTGAGAAGACAGCGCAGGTTGGGGGAAGCACGGGCTGCTCGGAGGAGGCGGCCCAGGTGGAGGGAGAGGGCAGGAGGTACTACCCAGGGCGGAAACTTCGTGCACCAACGATTCTTCCAGTCTGCAGTTTTGAAAAAGCCAAGAAATGTCCAAATCCCGTGCCCCCTCAGCGATGGTCGCAGAGGCTCACGTGCTGCTTGGATCTTCGCACGTCTTCTGCTTGTGAACACCCCCTGTCTGCAAGCAGGGTTTTTTTGGGGGGGGGTTCCCACGTGCACGTGCAGCCCCTCTCCCTCAGTACCCCCCAGTCCCGCCCGGGCTCCTGTGCCCACACGCAGGGTCTCCACTCCGTACCCGGCCAGATGAGCTTCTAACACAGGCTCCAAAGCACGAGAGCAGAGGCCACACAGGCCCCGCTCGGTCAGCCCCCAGCGACCTCCCGGCCCCGTCTCCTCCTGCCCGGCAAATACAACGGCCGCTCCCTCACAGCCCCTTGTAGTTCAGAGCGAAAAGGTGGCAGAGGCTCACTCGGTGGCCACGTGCCTTGCTGGCCGGGCAGGACGCGGCTGTCCCCGAAGGCCCCATGGACGGTGGGGCTGGCACACATCTTGTCCCCGGGGGTGCCGTGCGGTCCCTTCGAGTGCGGGGCTCGGCTCAGAGGACGGGAGGAAAGGAGAACGGGACGGGACTGTTCAACTACCAGGGCGTGAGAGCCACGTTCTGAAACTGGGACGCGCCCTGAGCACAAGGAGGAAACGCAGGGCACCCTGGGCTTTTCCCCTTAGGCGGCCGCCCCGGTCACGGCGCAGATGACTCTGAGGGCCCCAGGCTGCAGGTAAGCGAGGCCTGTCCCGTCCCCGGGACCCTGGAACCCAGGACTGCTGAGTGAACGTTCCCCGGGTTCCGGTGGCTTTGGCTTTGTCTCCACTCTCTGCTTGGCTATACGGAAGGATCGGTTCCTAAAGGAGAATTGAGAATATTTGCAATTAGCTAGCTAAAGATAGAAAGTGGAGACAGTACAATGGCGTGTTGTCCAACACGTAATAATAGCAGAATGTCGGGCTGTGGCCTCGCTTTTTCCTGACTCACATTAATATCGTAGAACCAAACGACATCTGCAGTGAGTAAACGCTGCACTGTTTGTCCGGAGATAAAAGCGACACAGCAGACCTTCCAGTTTTAGGAAGTGAAAGCCAGTTAAACGTCTCTGCATTCTGACATCGAGGAGACCCTGCCTTGCACTCTTGTGCACAACTAACGGGAGCGTTTCGTGTCGTCCCGTGTAAACTCGCCCGGCGGTAAACGAACGGCCTGGAAACGGGACCGAATACTAAGCTGGTTGCTTGGATCGGCAGTAAATGGTGACGTCAGAGCGAATCAGAGCCCTGCAGATGTTGGACAGAAGGAAGGTTTGTTTCACATCCTCACCGAGGTACAAATTATATTCCGGAGAATTCGACGTGTGGACGGTATGTCAAGTGGCATCAGCGGACTCCGTCACGTGGCCATCGGCACAACCTAATTCTGGAAGATTCTCTTCACCCCCCGAAAAAGACCCGTAGCAGCCCCACCGCTCACCCCAGCCACCCCCAGCCCCAGGCAACCACTAATCTGCTGGCTGTCTCCGTAGATTTACTAATTCTGGACGTTTCACATAAGTGGGATCACACGGCATGTGGTCTGAGAAAGGTTATATTTCATTGTGAGCTAACAGTTGTACGCCCAGAATGAACACGTTTTTCTAGTGGGGAAAAGAAGCCCCATTAGAACTGGGCAAGATGCTGGGGCTCCTGGGGGACTCAGTCGGTTAGGCGTCCGACCTCGGCTCAGGTCCTGATCTCACGGTTCGTGGGTCCGAGCCCCGCACCGGGCTCTGTGCTGACAGCTCGGAGCCTGGAGCCTGCTTCGGATGCTGGGTCTCCCTCTCTGTCTTCCCCTGCCCCGCTCATGCTCTGTCTCTCTCTTTCAAAAATAAATAAAGATTTTAAAAAAAGGAAAAGGAACTGGTCAAGATGCCCAAGCCAGGGTCTTCTTGTCACTACCATATCCCCAGCATTTCCGTGCCCGTGTGATGCTCACTGACCACCTTGTCAAGTCTCCACACCGTCCGAGTGGTGGCCCAGGGGTCACTGCCTCGCTCGTCCTCGGAGCACCTTAGAGTCTCAGTCGGGCTGTGTGATCTCAACAGTCGAGCATCACTGGACATGTCCTCAGTCCTCATCGTCCAGAGGCTGCTCGTGTCTTCCTCCAAGTCCCCCGTACGGGACCCTACTAATGGGCTGTCCTCCGTGGAACTTGCTGCACTGGTCTCATTTCAAAGACAGTCCGTCTCTTTTATTACATACAGAATAAAGTCCAAGGAAACAAAACCCAGAAAATCACCTGTTCTGACCAGCTTACAATTTTCATTTGCCATTGACTTACTCAGCAATCTTTAATGTGTGCTATGTGATTATCACGATTATCACTCGGCTTCTCAGGCCTGTTGAGTTCCTCCAGTGGGTCATCTAAGGCAACAGTTACCCCTGCTTCTCCTGTGCTCCCTAATCTCACGGGGAAACTAACATCAGAAATTCCCCACAGTTTATCATCCACATGAAACATTGTTATACTATGGCCAGTAACCTCCTCAGTAAAGCGCTTCCACTGTTCCTTATGCATTTCTTATGCTGCAACTCTGTCTCAAAATCCACCCACACCACATCTAACCCAGTTGTATAGAAATATACCAACTTGTCATTCGTCCTGTTTGAAAAAGTTATTTATGTTTGTTTATTTTTGAGAGAGAGGGAGAGAGAGAGAGAGAGACAGAGCATGAGTGGGGGAGGGGCAGAGAGAGAGGGAGACACAGAATCTGAAGCGGGCTCCAGGCTCCGAGCTGTCGGCACAGAGCCCACCACGGGATCAAACCCACGAACCGCGAGATCATGACCTGAGCCAAAGTCGGACGCTTAACTGAGTGAGCCACCCAGGCACCCCAAAGAGTCTTTTTTTAAAAAGAAATTCCGTCTAACATCTCACTGAAAACATTTCCAGGTTTGTTGAACCCAAACTGTTATGGTACCAAGTAGGCCACTGAATTAAAAGAATACCGCCTGTCAGGGCCATTACGTGTCTCTGCTTTGTGTGTGTGTATTTCTGTCATCCTGCAGAGCACAGAAGCCCTGGTCCAGCCGCCACTGGGCCCACCTGAGTGCTAAGGGCTGGTCCAGGAGGCCGTGTGGCTGCCCCGACTTGCTCCCTCTCGGAGGGAGAGGTGGAGGGGAGTTCTTTGGGTCTTCCCATAGCACCCCGTGCGGTTGGCTCAGCAAAAGCCAGCCCTACTTTGAACTTTAGTAACATCCTAAATATCTGCACAGTAGGCCAACGCCACATTTTCTAATGAGAGTTTTTGCTCTTTGGTAATTATAAAAATATAATAGCAGCCCCACGTTAAAATTGCTGACTTTGTACCAGGCACTAAGCTAAATGGTTAAATGTTGATGTCACTGACTTGTCCTGAGAGCTTGGCGGGCAGATGCCGCTGGTCCCTCCAAGCAGGGGAGGCGGCCAGACTTGGCGAGGCCAGTCGGCACCCTCCGGGAGCAGTGACGCCAGGGGCCAAGGACTCGGTGCTAACCTGTGTCCTCAACCACCTCACCGTTCAGTCTGAGCACAATATTCTCATGAGGGAAGGAAACTTTCCTTTTTTTATTTTGTTTTGTTTATTCTTTTTCTTTATATTTTTGAGAGAGAGAAACAGAGTGTGAGCAGGAGAGGGGCAAAGAGAGAGGGAGACAGAATCCGAAGCAGGTTCCAGGCTCCGAGCTGTCAGCACAGAGACCGACGTGGGGCTCGAACTCACGAACCGTGAGATCATGACCTGAGCCGAAGTCGGCCGCTTGACTGACTGAAACTTTCCTTTCTTCTTCTTTTTTTAATTTACTTTTTCTTTTCTTTTTTTTTTTTTTAAAGAAAAACATTAAAAGTGCTTTCTGGAGTCTTTCCTCAAACTTTGCCCTCTTTGTCATTGGCAGTGTGTGACTTTCAGAGGCTGGTTTGCAATGCCAGCAGCACATTCTGTGAAGCTTCTGGTAAGTGCTAGAAATTGCCGGAAGTGACACTTGGACGTGGCTTCCTGCCCTTCCAGCCCCCACTCTGTCCCTCGTGGATGCGGAGAGGGGCATCTGTGTGCCTCACGGGGCCGGTGCCGCCACATGCAGTGGTGGCCAAGCGGAGGCCCAGAGCTGCAAGCATTGGGCGCCAAAAATGCCAGCTTTTCTCCCAGGAGAGTCACAGACACGTGTTGTCAGGACCTGCATCTCTGTGTCCACCGTCGAAAGATGACCCTCTCCGTCTCAGCCTAAACCCAGACTTTCATAATGTGAGATGTTCGTGGAAACTGCCTTCAGCATAATAAGTACAAGTAATTTGTCTGACAAAAGAATGTCAACAGCAAGTACGTATAATTTGTGCGGTGACAAATTGTACCTGTCCTTCCCGGGAAGAAAGGGACACTGCTGTGCACCGAGACGACGGGGCAGGGTCAAGGATGGGTGCTTGCATTTAATGCACAGCTCTCAGAAGCGCACGCGATCCTCTCAGAAGGTCGATGCAAATTATACCTAATAAAGTTATTATAAATAATTGCTACCTCTGCGCTCCCGGGTAATCAGTGAGTGTGGAGTGGGGAGCGGGCGGTTACAGATGAGAGACGCCTTCAGTTCTGAGCCGGGCTGTCTCACGAGGCACTCTCGTCTTCACGGGAGTCGCAGGTGCCTTTTCCACAGTTAGTGACATCTTATGAAACCCGAGGCCCGTCTGACCCAGACATTCAGCCAGGAAGGGCGAGAAGCGCGGCCTTCGGTGCGTCTTCAGGATCCGCACACCCTCACGCCCTGGTGTCACAGGAAGACACTTGTCCCCACGTGAGAGCGGCTGGAGAACGGCGGAGACCTCCCATCACGAAGGAGAGTAAGTCGTCTGTGACATTATGACCACAGCATCCCAGAACCACGTGGGAGGGCCACTCATTCCAAAGCATTTGTTGCGACGTCCGTGCCCACACCGAGCCAAGTGGCGGGGGTCCCTTGACAGGCGCCAGGTGGCGAGGTGACAGAGGGCCGAGAAGCACGGCATCCTCAGCGGGGGAGGGGACAGGGACCCACGGCAGCCTCGTGGTGGCCAGGAGGGCAGCCTCGTCCGGGCCAGAGCCTCGACACTTGATAACCCCCGCCAGACGCCCTGCTACAAGCCGGCTCGTCAGATGGCTCTCTCCACCCAGCGGTCAACGTCCCTGGCGGGCGAGGGGGGGACCGTGAGCACACAGTGGGTCAGGACGGCCAGGGCCGCCCGGAGCGGGCCGGGCAACGGAGACGGTGGTGGACCACCAGACGCTTAAATACAGAGGACAACGTGCGGCTGCTGGCAGGGTTGGTGGGGGGTTGGGGGGGGGGTCAAGAGGTACCAACCGCCAGTGACAGTGCAGAAGCCACGGCACAAGTGCGGCCGGGACACTGCACTCGCGTCCCGTGGCGGGAGAGGCGGCTGCACGGCACCGGCGTGGAGTACGTCCAGAGGTGCGGGCTCCCCGTGAGGGACCCCTGACGCTCAGGGAAATGGTGTGTCCGCTGCCCTCCAATGGTAGACTTTTAGTTAAAAATACAGCAAAAAGGGAAAGCGTCCTGTGCCGTATCTGCGGGCTCCCGCGGTCAGCAGGGGGCCGGCTGGCCCAAATAGCATCCCGGTAAGGGTTTGAAGTGGCTGGCTCCACCCGCCTGACGGGGTAGAGACGAAATGAGGCTTCGGCACAAGAGTGACTTCTTCCAGAACTCTGTGAAGACCCCTCCCGGGTCTGTCGTTACCCAGACGGCGGTATCGTGTCTGGGAAGAGATTCGCACGTGCCGGACGTAAAGGTGGAAAGACCTTGTGGGCCCCACAGCCGTTGATGCGGGCCGGCGGTTTGGGTCCCAGCCCCCAACCACCCGTAACGGGGCTCTGAAGGGCGCAGTTCGCTTCCGGGGTTTCTGTTCTGCGTGCAGCCCTTGGAGACTATCCACGAGAAGCTGTTAACTGCACTTTCCCATTTAACGGGACAGCTGAGAGGTGGACGGTTCAGTACAAAATGGCAATTGAATGCACGGTTTAGAGGAAACTAGGACTTTTCTAGATCCATCGGTCTAAACGCACCTGGGCGCGAGCCTCGACGGGAAGCTCTGCTCCAGCCCCGGCTTTCCGGGCACGACGGGAGCGGCGGAGCCACCCACACTCTTGCACACGCGCTCACACACACCCCCGTTCCTGTGGTCACCTTCTTTCAGAGGATGAAATGCTGGAATAAATTCTGCACAAAATACATATCGTTAAACGACGAGCTTGCTGTAATTGACGCGAGCCCCTCGTGTGGTAAATGGATGCACAGAAACGAGCCCGTAGTTACGTTTTCCTCCTTTTCTAAGCAGTCAAGTCATCTCCCCTTAGGAGGGTGGCTAACGCCTCCCCTGGTACGTGTTTTCAAGGAGAGCAACGTGGCGTGGGAAATCTCACACTTTGGGCCGCGTTGGGCGGTTCTGAATTGAGACGGGTGGTGGAGGGGTGGGAGCAAGGTGGCTTTGTGCAAAGCCTCGCACCTTCCTGCCTCAGCTGTTGGGAGAGGACGCACTTCTGGGTGGGCGGAAGAAAGCCTAGGGAGAAGGAGTGGGCGCTAAAGTTGGCCTGTGATGACGCCTTTAAAGATGGCTTCCCACGAGTTTCATCTTTCAGGGTAGTTTTTTTTTTTTTTTTTTTTTTTTAAGTATTGTGCATTATAATAGCAGTCTTCAAACTTCTTGCTCGTTGACGCCCTGAGAGGAGTTTGGGAAAGTATGTATCCCTTCACACGTTGTGTATTGACACTGCACGTCTCCACTGTAACTGTGAATACTTACAGATGACACGTTCCTGGCACGTTGCATCTACACTGACAAATGGAACTGGGACGTCACGTTTTAAAAAGTATTGAATTGAATGACGTTTCAATTCCACAATATGATAAGCCCCGTCATCATCGATCTTAAAAAATGCATACCGAAGCTCTTCTGTGACATTTGGAACTCTTTCTTTTTTGCTAGCGCATATGTTGTTTTTGAACATTCCACTGAAAAGTTTTTATTGGCCTTTTGGATAGGACCGGGAGTCGATTTGCTAGGAGGGACAATTCTGCCACACATCCGGCACCAGCATGCGGCCTCCTCTTTGCTTACTCTGCGTTTGGCCCCAGTGCAGCTTGTCCTGGGGCTGGAACCCGGCGCCACGGAGAGGTCAGGCCGCAGACACCAATGCCGGGGTCATATTTGCTCCCCGGACCGATGTGCTCGTGGACCCAAAGCCAACGTTTCCAGGCTGGGAGAAGGTATTTTTTCTCAACTCACACTCCCGCACCTTCGGGTCCTTCTCCGGGATTTCGCCCACCTTGGCCCCATGGACCGTGCAGCGGACGGCGATCTCCGTTTCTCCAGCTGCCGAAGGACCCGACTGCGTCTGTAGCTCTGGGGAACACGGGGCTCTGGCCCCCCGCTGCACCAGCACCTCCAGCCCTGGCGGCGCGTCTCCACTCGCCCCCACACGGGGGGCGAGGCAGAGCTCGTGGGTGCGAATTTCCCGCACGGGGCTGTCCTTTTCACGTTGACCGTGCACCGTGGCACACGCCACAGCACAGTTACCGAAGGGGGGAGGCCCCCTCCTGTACACGCATGACGAACACGTGCCCACACTTCATCAGCTTGCGAATTGAGAGGATGGTGAGGGAAGATACAACGGCTAAGACCCCAGGACAGCCTCGGAGAGTCTTCCGGGACCTAGAATTCCTGGATGTCAGGATGAGGTCGCGGAGTTAGATGCCAGGAGTGGTTGATCTCCTGAAGGACAAAATATCCTTTGGGGTTATCTTTTCTTCCCTGACAGAAACGATTTGCTTCTCTGCTGGCAAAATCTTCAGGTTAACATGTCATTGCCTCAGCTGAGGACTTTGAACACCAGTGAGCAGTGAGTTGAACAAAGTGCACTCTCCTAGAGTTCGGGCTCCCTGTGCCCCCATATGACTGGAAATGACGGGCCAGCCTCCTGTCTCCTTATTTCCGGGTACAGGCTGTCTCTTTCTTTTTCTTTCTTTCTTTCTTTCTTTCTTTCTTTCTCTTTCTTTCTTTCTTTTCTTTCTTTTCTCTCTTTACTTTTTTATTTATTTTTGAGAAAGAGAGACAGCGTGAGTGGGGTCGGGGCAAAGAGAGAGGGAGACAGAATCCGAAGCCAGCTCCAGGCTCCGATCTGTCAGCACAGAGCCTGATGCGGGGCTCGAACCCACGAACCGTGAGATCATGACCTGAGCTGAAGTCGGACCCTTAACTGACTGAGCCCCCCCCCAGGCACCCCTGTGACATTCTCTTTCTAAAGCTCAGCTGGCAACTTTGGTTCAGATGCTAACGACATGGTCTTCGGAGCCTGGGTTCGAGTTCTGGCTGTGCTAGCAGTGCCCTGTGACCCGGGGCAGGCCCTTAACGTCCTGTGCCTCGGGGTCCTGGTCTGCGGCAGCGGGGGGACATTAACGGAGCTCTCCTTTCGGGGGAGTGATTGTGGCCTGTGATCACTGGCATGGTCTGTATCTTCTATCCTTTTATTTTCAACTTGTCTGTGACTTTACATTTGGTGTGAGGCCTCTTAGACCTCAGGCATGCGGCTGGATTGGGTTTCAGCCCAGTCTGGCAATTTGAGTTTTTATTGGGGTGTCGAGTCTGCTTACATTTGATGCACCTAAACTGACATTCGGGTGTGACTCTACCTTCTTATCCGTTGGCTTTTTCTTCCACCTGTCCTTTTTTTTAAACTTAAAAAAAAATCTGATTTATGTAAGTAATCTCTACATTCAACGTGGGGCTCCAACCCACGACGCTGACATCAAGAGTCGCGAGTTCCACTGACTGTGTCAGCCGGGTGCCCCCATCTGTGCCTTCCTGTAATCCTGAGATTAATGAGATACTCTCTGCCCTCCCCTCCCCCCATTAACTTGCTCCTGCACCTTCTTTCCTTAGACTTCAGCGATCACTGCAGGGAAGTCCCGCCCGTGGAAGCACCTGCGGCCTACAGCATCAGTGCTCGCCCCCCACCCCGCCCCCAGGTATTGGCAAGGCCACGGGCCTCCGTCACGGGGGCTGGCAAACTTCCCTGCAAAGCGCCACATAGGAAATAGGCTTTGTGGTCATATGACCTTTGTAGGGCCTCCTCAACTCTGCTGTGTGGCTTGAAAGAATCCACATATAGATACTATGTCGACAAAGCAGTGCGGTTGTCCGAACAAGCTTTCTTTACTAAACAGGCGACAGGGAGATTTTGCCTGTGAGCAGCGCGCTGACCCCCGCCCTCCAGCCTCAGCCCCTCTGGGGGGTCGGGCTCCAGGAACGTTCTATCTCTTCCGTCTCTTGGAGCCTGGGGGCGATGAAGGCTTCCACTCGACCTGTCACAGGGAGTCCGGCCAACCACGTTGGTGCTGTATTCCCATCCACACCGTACAGTCCCTCAACCAAACTCTCTCGCCGAATGCTGCAGCGGCCGCCCGGCTCCTGCTGAGACCCTAACAGACCTGTAGGCTTGCGTCACGGCGAAGCTTCCACCGCGTCCCAAACGACAGTCTGGGCAGTTTGCACGTGTGTCTCCTGCCCAGGAGGAGCCTCCTGCAGGGCAGACGCTGCCTTAGTTATATCTGTATCCCCACACACCTAACCCTCACTCCACAAAATGGGAATGAACCATCTTGGCTAAACGAAACGAAACTAAACGAGTACTGCAGAAAGGGAGGCAGGGGAGGTGAGGGTTTGGAAAAAAGACTCGAGGGGTTTTATTTTAAAGTGGGCAGGCTGTGACAAGAGACATATCCGGGAGAGGTGGAGTTCACGAAGGAGGAGCGCCAGGGGATGTGTCTCAAAGTTACCACAGAAGGAAAAATTCCAGGACCTGGTGTGAATATGTGAACTCAAGTGCGGGTGTCCGGCTGGTGTGACCCTGTCAGCCGTGCAGGGTGTCTGAGCACCTGGCGTAGCACGGTCAGCTGCTGCTGACAGTGAGTCTGAGGAAGGGAAAGAATGAGTACAGTTCATTTTGCAATTAGGTCACCGCATCCTTTGACAGTGGTGTCCACAGAGTGGCCTGTATTCAAGCTTCAGAAAAAGCTGCTGAGTAGCAAACTGGAACCAGAAAGTTGGAGCACCCACTTAGAATAGTGACTTTTTAACACATAGGTTTTTAAGTTGAGAAAGTAATACATGAAAATACTGAGTCAAGATGAGCCTAGAATCTAGAAGTTTATATGGAACACAGTGCTTCCTATACACAGTCGTAACAGATTTAAAAATCATGGAATTAGAAAACAAGAAGACACAGCAGGGCCTGAAGACACCAATGTTACCGGACCAGCACCAGGTCAAAGTGGGCCCAGCGGGCCGGCTTCTGGGCCTGGAAGGTGGCCCCGGAGTGGGGGACGGGCTCGCCCCGGGAGCCGGCCAGGCCTCCTAACAAAGGAGTACGAAGCTGAACAAGCAATAAACAACAAGCAACGAACGGCTGATGCCCTCAGCTGCCCAGGGCTTCTGAACAGGGTGGGGGCTTAGGAGCATGAAGACGGGAAGACCCAGAAGGAATCCCACTGCCTGCAGACCCTAGATCTGATGTTGTCCCAGTTGCCGAGAAACTTCACATGCCACGTGGGCCCCAGTTCTGGGCCGACAGTGGAAGCAGCAGGAAGGCTGCTAACCAGGGAGGAGTGAGGAGGTGGAGGGCAGGGGGGAAGAGCCAGTGTCCCCGGCCCACTTACACTGTGCCTGCAAACCTAAATTCCAAGACGTGTGAAGAAATCCAGTGTAAAAAAGACAGTTAATAAATCAACAATCAAAACATTTTTTCTCCTTAGAATTAAACATTAAAAAAAAATGTTTATTATTTTTTTTTTTTAAATTTTTTTTTTTCAACGTTTATTTATTTTTGGGACAGAGAGAGACAGAGCACGAATGGGGGAGGGGCAGAGAGAGAGGGAGACACAGAACCGGAAACAGGCTCCAGGCTCTGAGCCATCAGCCCAGAGCCCGACGCGGGGCTCGAACTCCCGGACCGCGAGATCGTGACCTGGCTGAAGTCGGACGCTTAACCGACTGCGCCACCCAGGCGCCCCAAAAATGTTTATTTTTGTGGGGGGGGGAGGGGCAGAAAGAGAGGGAGACACAGAATCTGAAGCAGGCTCCAGGCTCTGAGCTATCCGCACAGAGCCCGACACGGGGCTCGAACCCACGAACCTCGAGATCATGACCTGAGCTGATGTTGGACGCTCAACCGACTGGGCCACCCAGGCGCCCCTCCTCAGATAATTTAAAGTAAGAAACAAAACAGGCACAAATGAAAGAATAGATGGATAGGACAAAGGACCGATGAGAAATCTTCACAATAAAAAAGTCATTGAAATAAATGCCTCAAATGTTAAAGACAAAACCAGCTCCAAGACAAAATTAATAAAGGCTGCTGAGTCACAAACCTGCGGCAAGGTAGCCCTTCTGGTGTCACTCTTATTTTACCAGGAGTTCAGGGTGTTAGAAAGGAGATGAAGTTTTGTCAGGTAAAGAGAGGAAACGCTGACTGGCCAGCATCCTAAGAAGGTGGGACTCTGGAGCGGGAGGAGCCTTTCCTGCTGGTCGGCGGGTGCTGGCAGGTGCATTTCACAGGCCTCGGTGGGCTGAAGGGGGCCAGCAAGCAGCTGCGGGAACTTCCCAGAAGACTGGCTGGGCTGTGGGGCGCTGGGAGAGGCTGTTGTCCCGCAGGGGGCTGCGCCCCTGTAAGGAGCGGGGCCACCGTGACTCTAACGAGGCGGCATCCCCTGCAGAGGCCACCCCGGGAGGAGCTCTCCACACAGACTCTCCCGGCGGCGCATTAAGGGACCGGCCACCACTGGGGGCGGGTGAGGACTTCGTCACTACCGGGCCTTTAGCATCTTGGTCTTGGAATGTAAGATCTACTCGCCAACATACGGTTGCTCCTTGAGTAACATGGGTTTGTACGGGGATTTTCCCAATACACGCACAGTGTTGTAAATGTATTTTCTGTTATGATTTCCTGCATAACATCTTCTTTTCGCTAGATTTTTATTGTACGGGCACAGTATGTTATACATACAACATACAAAATACGTGTTAATATTGTTGGTCAACAGCAGGCTCCTGGCGGTCAAGTTCTTGGGTCAAAACTTACGAGGGCGGGGAGGAAGCACACGTAACCCGTGTCACCCCAGGGTCAACTCTACTTTAGAAATGGGGCCATGTATGTGGCCAGAAGAAAACTCGACTGTAAAGCATGGAAAGAGTTCGGAGCAAATTTCCAAGCTCTCAAGACTGACAACCTTCAAGAGCAAGGTAGCGAAGTAGACGTCTCTCTCCGGACCTAACTGTCAAGACTGCTGCTTGGAGGCGATGTGAGGGAACAACGAAATCCCCGGGAACAACGGATCCCGGGAAGTCCCTGTCCAGAGGCGCGGGTCAAACCCGAGCGAGGGGGCGGGATAGGACAGCGCGGCGCCGCGGCCCCGGGCCGGGAGCCCAGCCCCCGCCCCACGGCGTGTGCGCACGCGCCCAGCCTCGGGGCGGGGCCGCGGGGGCCACGCTGCCTCCGCTGGCGCGCCGGTCGCGCGGTGACGCCAACGGACACGGCGCGCGGGGGGGGCGGAGTCTCGGGGCGCCACCGCCTCCGCTCGCTCCCGCGCCGCGCGGTGACGTCATCAGGCCGGGACGCGCGGCCGGACCTCCGGGCGCCGCCGCCGCCTCCTGCCTTCGCCGCACGCCGTCGTCATCCGGCCCCGACGCGCGGTGACGCTATCGGGCCCCGACGCGCGGGGGGCGGGGAGAGACGAGCGGGCGGTGCCTCGGCCGGGTTGGAGCTGAGCGCAGAGGGCGGGGAGAGGCAGCGAGTTGAGGTGGGGCCGGGGAGGGGCGGGGAGGTGGCGGCCGGAGCATGGCGGACCAGATCCCTCTGTACCCGGTGCGCAGCGCGGCGGCCGCGGCCCACCGCAAACGCGCGGCCTACTACAGCGCGGCGGGGCCCGGGTCGGGGGCCGAGTGGCCCAGCAGGTAACGACGGGGCGGACCTCCCGCTCTCCGTGGCGCTCCCCCGCCCTCCCCCCTCCCGCTCCCTGCCCGGGTGGGGTCCCCCTGCAGGTGCGGCCGGTCCCCGACTCCCCAGCCGGTCTGTCCGCGCACCCGCAGGCCGCGCACAGTGCTTCCGACTTCGGCACGCCGGGACTCTGGGAGGGCGGCCACCCGGTGCGGGGGGGGGGAGCTCCGGGATGCGCTGTCAGGCCCTCTGTCCCGACCCCGGGTGCCCTGGCGCCCATCGCAGACGGAGACGAGTCCCCCCCCCCCGTGCCGTTGCTGCGCTCTCAGCTGCGCCGGCGGGAAGTCACGCGGACGCTCCGGTGTTCTAACCTCCGGGCGTTACTGGAGAGATTGTGGACGTGACCCCTGTAACTTGTACTTAGCGTCACAAATATGTACCTTCACGGGAAAGCACTGTTCTCACAAATGTGGGACGTTTCGTTTTATTTGCAGACTACACTTTTTACTTAATCATGGGTTTACAAAGTATTTTTTGTTGACAAGAATTTTTGCTTGTAGCAATGGGAAACGGAAGTTCGGAAGGCTAAGTTGGTTAATGGGGACCACAGTTTAGGGGTAGACTGAAAACCTACCCACCTTTCATTTTACAGTGGAGGTCTCATACCCTAGTTGGTTTTAGCTCATATTTATTTCTTACCTAAAGAGAAGAACACTGCATTTAATAAATGGTAGAGTTATTAGAAAAAGAAGTGGAAAGAAGAAATACTGTTCTCTACAGTAAATGGAAATTTTATTCCTGAGGAATTTTAGAAGCAATTAACTTTTAATACATAAGAGGAAGAAAACTGCATATTTCAATATCCAGTTGCTTCAGGATTCTAGTTTTAAGGTAGTTTTTGTTGCAGGCTGTTTGAAAGGCTACGACATACAGTCGAAGAACGTGTATTATAATGTTACAGAGCTGAATTGAATCTTGGTTCATTGACTTACTTGCTGTTTGATCTTTCTTTTTTTAAAAAAAAATTTTTTTTTCCACGTTTATTTATTTTTGGGACAGAGAGAGACAGAGCATGAACGGGGGAGGGGCAGAGAGAGGGAGACACAGAATCGGAAACAGGCTCCAGGCTCTGAGCCATCAGCCCAGAGCCCGACGCGCGGCTCGAACTCACGGACCGTGAGATCGTGACCTGGGTGAAGTCGGACGCTTAACCGACTGCGCCACCCAGGCGCCCCAAGTTTGATCTTTCTTAAACGGAACCCCGTTTCCTGGGATGTAAAGGCGGGGACACTGGCTCTTCTTACAGGACTGCCGAGAGTTACAGGGCTGCAAGGTGCCTGTGTCTGGTGTTTGTATCATTTCTCTTTTCCTCCCTCGTATTACCTATGAGAGTAATCGCGTTAGTAATTCTCCAAGTGTTCGGTTTTAGAAGATCATTATTTGGAACTATCCTGCTTATTTCACAATCGATTTCCATCGTGGTTTGCATCTCCGTTTTTGGTACGTAGATATTTAGCATCCCTTCGTCTTCTGGTGGATTGTTTCTTTTATTACAACATATTCTTTGTCTCTGGTAATTTTCTTTGCTCTGAAATTTACTTCTGCCATATTGTGGCTTAATGTTTGCATCGTGTTCGCTTTCAACCTAAGTTGAATTTGAAGTGAGTTTCAAATTCTTTGTTGGATCGTGGTCTGCCACTAAGCACTCTCAGTCTCTGTCTTTGGATTGTTGTATTTAAACCCTTTACCTTTCAGTTAATTGCTACCTTAGAGCTCAGGTGCTATTTTATTGTCTGTTTTCTGTTTCTCCTGATTCTCATTCCCCTTCTGTTTCTCTTCTTGCCCTCCTTTAGGTTACTTGAGGTTTTCTTGGATATCTCCCCAGTGTTTTTTTTTTTTTTTAATTTTTTTTTTTCAACGTTTCTTTATTTTTGGGACAGAGAGAGACAGAGCATGAACGGGGGAGGGGCAGAGAGAGAGGGAGACACAGAATCGGAAACAGGCTCCAGGCTCTGAGCCATCAGCCCAGAGCCTGACGCAGGGCTTGAACTCACGGACCGCGAGATCGTGACCTGGCTGAAGTCGGACGCTTAACCGACTGCGCCACCCAGGCGCCCCTAGTGTTTTTGAGTGTAGGTCCTTGTATGTTATTGTGTTCGCTCTGTTGGGTATTGCAGTATACATACACAGGGACTTACCACCATGGTATGTTGGTATTAGGATTTTACTCCATGGAGTGAAGTGTGTAAACCTTGCTTACATTTTGGTCCCTTTACCCATTTCCACCCTCCCCCCCCACTTTAACTCATATCAGAAGGTGTTACACTTTTTGTTTATTTTTTTTTACGTATTTTTTTAACATTTATTTATTTTTGAGACAGGGAGAGACAGCATGAACGGGGGAGGGTCAGAGAGAGAGGGAGACACAGAATCTGAAACAGGCTCCAGGCTCCGACCTGTCAGCACAGAGCCTGACGCGGGGCTCGAACCCACGGACCGTGAGATCGTGACCTGAGCCGAAGTCGGATGCTTAACCGACGGAGCCACCGGGGCGCCCCTACACTTTTTGTTTAAATCATCAAATACAATTTATAAAACTCAGGATTATAAGGATAGTTCATTGTACGTACCCATGTTTTTGGTCATTCTGTTATTATTCATGCTATTTTGCTCATTTCCTTCCTGGTGTTCCAGGATTCTCTTTTTTCCCCCAATCCATTCTATTTGAGAAACTTAGTATAGCCAATCTTGAAACGTCTTTCATCTTAGAATGTTTTCACTAACCCTTCATTCCTGAGGGGTAGATTTATTGGATATAGAATTCCTGGTTGACGGTTTTTTCTCACCACTTGAAAACTCTTGTTACATGTCTGGCTACCCTTCATGACTTCTGCAGAAGTTCACTGCCACTCGAATTGGGATCCCTACAGCCAGTGTGTTATTTGTGCCTGACTGCATTCAAGTTTTTGTTTCTCATTTTTACAAGTTTAACTGTGATGTATCTTGTGGACTTTGAGTTTATCTTGGTTGGTACTTAGTTAAGCATTCTTAATCTGTTGGGGTTTGTTTCACCAAAGTTAGGGAGTTTCTAGCCATTAGTTTCTCGTGTACTCTCTCTTTGGTTCCCCCATCTCCTCTCTCTCCTGCTGGTACTCAGATGATACAAATGTTGGACATTTGTTAGTGTTATGTAATTCCCTGGGCTGTTTTCCCCCCAGTTTCTTTTTTCTGTGTTCAGATTGTGTGCATTCTATTGATTTGTTCTCAAATTCCCCAATTCTGTCCTCTGTAGTCTTCACTCTTCTATTGATCCCATCCAGCAGTGTTGTATTTTCGCTGTTGTATTGTTCAGTTTTATAGTTTCTATTTGTTTCAAGAGAGCTCGTAATTGATTGTTGAAGTGTTTTTCTGTATGCTGCTTAAAATGGTGGTCACCTAGTTCCAGTATCTGAGCTAGCCTCGGCTTAGGTGTGTGTTGCCTTTTGTAAGTCCCACTGTGAGTGTTTTGGTTCTCGTGTGACTGATGGGTTTTGATTTTATCCCGGACATTCTGGCTGTTAATGTTTGGTTATACGTGGGTCCTGTTGTATCTTTTACTTTAGCAGGTGATCAGCCTGTTTAGATTTAGCCTATAGGTCCCGGCCTACATTTATGGGCTGTGATTCCAGTGACAGTTTAATTTTGTGCTGTGATTTTTGGTGTCCTTGCTTTATGTGGTCCTACTGGGACTCTTATCCTCTCTGCTTATGCTGCTGAGAGGAAGAAGGGATTTCCCCAGACCCAGCGTCTGTTTGTAAGAGAAGGAAGCGTCAGGCCTTGTGACAAGGAGGCTTTGTTGGCTGGGCGGTGGTTGTGGTTGTACCTGTTCTGTGTGTGCCTGCTGGCGGTTCTGGTGCCTCTGGTTGGAAGAGTCTGAGCACCCCTGAGGCCACATCCTTCCCGCTGGTGCCCCCCCCCCCCCCCCCCGCCGCTCTGGTCTCTGGTGGCACGGGTGGGTGGGAGGGGAGATTCAGGCTTCCTGGACTGGCTGCTTCTGAAGTGAGATTGAGATTGCAGTTGGTGCTGCCTGGTTGTCCTGGTGAGAGAGGGGAACCTGAGGCCCGTCGGGACAGAGGGGCTTTTGAGGCCTCTAGGGTTCCTCTAACTGGTGCTGCCCAGAGGCACCAGTGTCCCCTGATAGGACAGGGGAGTCTTAGGGCCATTTCCCACAGACACTTGGTGATCTCTTGCTGCTGGTGGTGGACTCTCTCCAGGGGAGGAATGACCCTCCTGGGCTGCCTTTTGTTGCTTGGTTGGGAGTTAGGGAATACCAGGCCTAGGTCCTTCCTTCTGCCGGTGGGCGTGTGTAAGACGTCCTCCCCTGTGCTGTTTCTCCGGTCCTCTGTTCCAGAGCAGCCCAGCTCGCTTCCTCTTTACCGCTGCCTTTTTATCATCTTCCAGAGCACTCCTTTGGTTGGCTCTTGCTTTATTTCCAAGGTTTATGTGTGGACTTGGGGAGCAGGGAGAGGTGGGTCTTAAGCGGAAGTTGTGCTTTTACATTATTTTGTGAAGTTTGGTTGCGTTTTGTCACGGGAATGTGTGTGCAGTTGGAAAGCTAAGTGGCAGAACGCCCAGAAGAAGGTGCTGTGGCTCTGTGCTCTGCTCACTCCCTTCTCCTTCCCTCACCCCTCACCCCCGAGGCAGTTATTTCGGACTCTTGCGGCTGTTTCTGCTGGCGTTGAAAATCTCCAAATTTCGGTGCCTGTGTTCCTGACTTTGCCAGCACCTGCAGTTACTTTCTTGTGAAACCTTGCGAATCTCCACCCCAGCCGCGATAGAATTAAACGCCCCGCTGGCTCCGGTGGTCCCCTGCTCCCCTCACGGCACAGATTGGACTTGACGGTAAATGTTGGTGCAGCGGCTGTCAGATTTTCCCCCTGACGCCTGGCCTTATGAGTTGGGAAATGTTCCCTTCTCTTCTACTTTCTGGAAGACATTGTATAGACTTGGTGTTGACTTCTTTAAACGTTTGCTAGAATTTCCCAGTGAAACCATCTGGGCCTGCAAATTGCTTTCCTGGGTGTTTCAATTTACAGACGCAGTTTCTAGGCTGTTCACGTGAGCCGTGTCACGTCGGGTGAGTTGTGATTGTGCCCTTTGAGGAATTGGTCCCTTTCAGAAAAGTCACCATGTTTGTGTGTACAGAGTTGTTGGTCATGTTCTCTTGGTGGCTTTGAGGTGGTTTCATTCAGATGTTGGTGGTTTGTGCTTCACTCCTTTTTGTGGGTTAGTCTTGCTAGAGATGTGATCTTTTCCAAGAGCCATCTTTTATTTTACTTATTTTTTTGTAGTTTTCTATTTCATTAATCTGTGTCTTATTTTTTCCTTCCTTTTGATTGCTTTAGGTTTATTTTTCTTATCTTATTCTGGTTTTTTAGGGTGGGAGTTTCGATTATTGATTGGAGACTTTTCCTCCTTTGAAAAACAATTTTTTTTAAGTTTATGTAGTTATTTTGAGAGAGAGGGAGAGCAGGGGAGGGGCAGAGAGAGAAGACGACAGAGAATCCCAAGCAAGCTCTGAGCTGTCCGCACAGATCCCGATGTGGGGCTTAATTAAACCCACAGACCTTGAGATCGTGACCTGAGCCGAAACCAAGTTGGATGCGTAACTAACTGACTGAGCCACCTAGATGCCCCAGGCTTTTTTTTGATTAATGTTTGCTTGGCATATAATTTTCCATTATTTTACTTCCAGCCTACTTACGTTTGAGGTGAGTTTCTTGTAGTCAGCTTATGGTGGGATTCTACTTCTTATCCACGCTGCCCATGTCTGTCTTACGCTTGATGTATTTAGAACATTTATGTTCACTGTCACGATTGATAAGTTAGGGCTGATATCTGCCATTTTCCTTTTTGTTTTCTGTGTTTTTGTTTCCTTGTTTTCTTTTTCCTGTTTTCCTGTGGGTTACTTGAACATTTTTTTAGAATTCCATTTAGATTTACCTGTGGTGGTTTTCACTGTATCTCTTTGTATAGATAACTATTTGGTGGTAGTTCTAGGTGTTTCATTATCCATATGTGACTCATCACAGTGTTCTGGGGTTGATATTTTATCTGTGTTAGTGAAGTGTAGAATCCTTACCTCACGACATCCCTTTACTCGTCTCTGTGGTAAAGCTATTATTTTGTAAAATGACGTATAAATTTTATATATGTAGAAGTATGTAAATATTTCCCTTTCGTGTAACTAGAATCACACATCAGTGTTCTAACTTTTGCTTTATTGCTCAAGCATAATTTAGAAGAATCAAAAGAAGGGATGCCTGTCGTATTGACCCATGTTTTTGCTATTTCTGTTATTCTCTTATTTTCTGAAATTCCTGAATTTATTTTGTTATTTCCGTTTTAAGAATTCCTTGCTATTCTTTTTTTTTTTTTTTTCAACGTTTATTTATTTTTGGGACAGAGAGAGACAGAGCATGAACGGGGGAGGGGCAGAGAGAGAGGGAGACACAGAATCGGAAACAGGCTCCAGGCTCTGAGCCATCAGCACAGAGCCTGACGCGGGGCTCGAACTCACGGACCGCGAGATCGTGACCTGGCTGAAGTCGGACGCTTAACCGACTGCGCCACCCAGGTGCCCCTCCTTGCTATTCTTTAATGTAGGTGTGCTTGAAACAAATTCTCTTAATTTTCTTTCATCTTAGGAGGTCTTTCTCCTTCATTCATGAAGGGTAATTTTACCAGATATACAATTTGGGGTTGACAGGTTTTTTGTATTTTTTTTTAGCACTTGAAAAATGTTATGTTGCTTCTTTTCAGCCTCCATGATTTCTGATGAGAAATCCGATGTCATTTGGATGTTTCTTTTCCCGTGGGTAATACGTTACTTCTTACTGCTGTCAAGCTTTTTTCTTGTCTTGATTTTTCAGTAGTTTCACCATTATGGGTCTTTGCATAGATTTCTTCGGGTTTATATCGTTTGGAGTTCACATAGCATATTGAATCTGCGTGTTTATATCTTTGGTCAAGTTAGAAGTTTTCAGCCATTTTTTGTGTACTTTTGAGCCCCACCCTCTTTCGTGTCTTCTTCTGATACTCTCTCTGGAGACAACTTTGGAGATCTTTTCTTGTCTCATATGGTCCTGAGTTTTCTGCTCTTTTGTTTTAAGTCCATTTTCTGCTTACATTGGGTGGTTTTGTTGTTCACTTAAAGAAAGTTCCTTGGTTTTTCCTTTGTCTCTTCCATTCTGCTCCTGAACCCTATCCGTTAGGGTTTTAGATCTCTGTTACTGTATGTGTAGTTTTAGAATTTCCATTTTATTCTTCTTCATGTTGGTATCCTTTGCTGAAATAGCTGTTGGTTTTCATTTGCATCAAGTATGGGTTTTTTTTTGTTTTTTTAATTTATTTATTTTTGAGAGGGAGACAGAGCAAGAGTCGGGGAGGGGCAGAGAGAGAGGGAGGCCCAGAATCGGAAGCAGGCTCCAGGCTCTGAGTTGTCAGCACAGACCCTGACGCGGGGATTGAACCCACGAACTGTGGGATCGTGAGCTGAGCCAAAGTTAGACGCCTAACCAGTTGAGCCCCCCAGACCCCCCAGTATGAGTGTTTTTTGATTGTATCCTGGACATTTTGGGTATTAGGCTATGAGGCTCTAGATCTTCTTTTCTATTAGGCCTCCTCTGACCCCAGGACTGAGGGGCGGGGAGGTGGGATGAGGCCATGTTGCCTTATAACTGCCTCGTGGGGTGAAAACCGGGTGTCCCTTTACCGCTGGGCAGAGATGGGGTCTGAGGCGTCCCACTGGGCTCTGCTGATGTCCCCTTGTCTGGGGAGGGGAGGAGTGCCTGCTTATTACACCTTGTGGCCTCCTCCAGTGTCTCCTGAGGGTCCTTTACCTCTGGGTTCCAGCTTGTCCTGTCATGTGCTGTGACAGTGAGAGAGATGGGCAGGAGGGACCAGGCTTTTCTTGGGGCTGTCTTAGGTCTGTGCCCGAGATTGTTTTCTGGCTGCTGACTCTCTTGTACACAGCACTGGGAGCTCCCGCTGTGTTGCTCCTGGGGTGTGAGGTCCCTCCTGGTCTGCCTCCTCCTCCCCCTCACTTGTCTGTGTGTGTCATCTCCAGCTTGTAGCTGTGTCTGTTGGGGAGTTGGGAAGGGCTCTGCTCAGTCTTGCTCTGGAACTGAAAGGAAGGAGTAATTTTCCTTTGTTTTTTGTTTTTGTTTTTGTCTTTCCTCCTTGTATTTTAAAGTCATTCTTACTTATTTTTCATTCATTAATAGCTTTTCAGATACAGTTCACATACCATACAGGTCTCCCACCTCAAGTGTAAAATTCAGGGGCGCCTGGGTAGCTCAGTCGGTTAAGTGTCCGACTCTTGGTTTTGGCTCAGGTCGTGATCTCATGGTTCGTGGGACTGAGCCCCATGTTGGGCTCTGTGCCGACATTGCGGAGCCTGCTTGGGACTCTCTCCTCTCTCTCTTTGCCCCTCCCCGGAGGGTGTGTGTGCTCTGTCTCTCTCAAAATAAACTTAAAAAAGGGTAAAATTCTGTGTTTTAGTGTATTCACAGATAAGTCAGCCATCACTGCAGTCAGTGTTGAGCATTTTTGTCACCTCGGAAAGAAACCTGGCACGCTGTAGCTGCCATCCCACTTCATCTCTAGATTTTCTTTCTTCTCTCTTCTTTTTTTGGTAAGTTTTATTTAAGTAATCTCTACATTTCATTTGGGGCTCAAACTCAACGATCCTGAGATCAAGAGTCCCACACTCCTACTGAGCTAGCCAGGCACCCTGCTATAGATTTTGTTATTGCAGCAAACTATATTTAACAAAACTAACCGTTTTTAAGTGTACTTTTGACCTAATATATAACAAATCACTAATTTCATACTTCAGAATTGGTAGATAGTTTAAGGTTTGTCTAGTATTTCTGTTTTGGGAAATATGTGTGCCGTGTATTAGAATGCAGCTAAAAAATTATATGATCTATAATATAAATTTTAGATTAAATAGTACAATCTAAAAATGATATAAATTTTAGATTAAATAATAAAATCTAAAAAACAGTTTAAAAATGAAAAGTGTAAATGCAGTCTTACCTTTCCAAGAACAAAAGTTAATATTATGAGGTTTTTTTCCTCCACGTAGGCAATAGAAAGCTAATTAGTTGTTAGAAAAACAGCTTTGGGGGGCGCCCGGGTGGCTCGGTCGGTTGAGCATTAGACTTCAGCTCAGGTCATGATCTCACGGTTCGTGGGTTTGGGCCCTGCATCTGGCTCTGTGCTGACAGCTCAGAGCCTGGAGCCTGGTCGGGATTCTGTGTCTCCTTCTCTCTCTGCCCCTCCTCGACTCGCGCTCTGTCTCTCTCTGCCTCTCAAAAATAAAACTAATAAAAACAATTAAAAAGAAAAACAGCTTTGATACAGGCTTTTCTTACTTTGTGAGCTTTAAAAGCCTCTTTGACCATATAAAAATATAATTTTGTGCTCACAATGTATAAGGAATTGTACTAAAGTATTTTAAAAGTTCTCAGGTTTTCTTTGGAGTGAAATAACTTTTATTTCATTATAATCAGACCAGTTTAGGACACAATATACTTAAAATATAGTGATGGCAAATCGTTAAAACTTGTATAGAATTTTTCATCCTGAGGTTTATATTTTATGAAAATTTCAAGGGGACAAATTAGATGTGATTTGAGTGTGGTTTAACATGTGTGAGGATGTTCCTGGTTGTTTTGTTTTGTTTTGTTTTCTCAGTATGTTAGTAGGTGAATGAAATGCTGTCTCCCACATGTGGTATTCAACAGTTCACTAGGAATGCAATCACTTGTTAAGATCTTTTTTTTGGTAAACTAATGTGAAGCATCTATTCCTTCTTGTATTATGTGTAGTTGGGTAAAAGTAAGGTAACTTTTAAATTTGTTAGTTTGATATTTGTATTTCTGTCTCTTAAACGGTACCTGTGTTATTCACCTTATCTTTACAGTTGAATGAGGAATGAATAACATTGGACATTATTTTGTTTATCCATGTCTGTTAGTACCTTTTCCTTGCTTCTCTTTGCAGTGTGGCTTTTGGCCCTGCCTAGAGCCATTTGCAGTATTATAATAGTTAAACTTTAGTGTTTGAAAAGAGATTCATGCTGAGAACAGATGGCTATTGTCTGATTATCTCTAAAATATTAGCATGTTTCTTGATAGAGGCAACACAAATTTTTTTAATGCTAGTTTTCCCATTCTGAGTGTCTATACACAGTTTTCTCTGAATCTTACAAATTTTACAACTGTGATGATGATCTAAAAAATATCTTACGAGTTGTAAAGATGAAACGTCTCCTTTTCTGTGACAATTTACAACTGAAAAAGTTTTTTGAAGTATAGAATGACTCTTAAGATAGCATTTGTCAAAGTGCCCAGGCCTCCTTGGATCAGACACATACATATTCTTAAGGGTCTGTAGCTCACCAAGTTTATGAAGTTCTTTAAATCTGCCAGGACAAGAATATTTCGGTTGAATTTTCTGCAGTTGACAGTATTAGCATGAAGATAAGAGTTGATGATTGTGAAGGTCACAGTTTGAGGGGACTGAGTATGTGTCCTGAGCCAACTGGCCCACTTATCTTTAAATTTCTAGATTGGCATTTGCATAATATTGGGTATTGTAGCATTAACTCTAATTTAGAAGTCTGTTTCAATTTATGTATAGCATCTGTGTAATTTCTTACGTCAAGAAGTTGGTATTCGGTCTCTTATACAGCATCTTGGAAGAGGGATCAGTAGCTCCAGGTGACTGTGTGTGTAGTTCACGTGAGGGGCGTCTCTTGGCTTGAGGGACCAGCAGGCCCTTGTCCTTGCTTGTTCTGTTGCCGAGGTCACGGCTTGCTTCTTGGGCACTGTTCCTTTCCTTTTTTTTTTTTTTTTAAACTATTCCACTGTTTACCTCTTCCGCTAGTGTAGGAAGGGAAGACTGGAAAAGTCCCAGTTTCTCAGTACTTCATACACTTTTGCTGCATATTAATGACTCATCAGTGACACTTGAACTTGGAAGTTGTATTTGATGAAGGAAAAAGACGTTTCTTTATAGCCCTTTGCTGCTTTGTTTTTCCTACTTTATTAACATGTAGGCAGAGGGGGCAGTGTCTATTTTTCTTCCAGAAGGTTTCAGCATTAGGCGTATTTTAATGGTTTCTCCCTTTACTAGCAGTTGGCTTCTCAGAAATGTTTCTCATCAAAATGGAAACAATAAGGCTGTTAGATGCTTAATGTGAGTTTAAGCTAGTTATTGTATTGACCTACTTTTCCTTTTCCTTAGATTCATGCAAATTACGTGCCTTCCAGCCCTTGAGTGTTTTGTTGAAAGTTCCTAATTTTTGTAAACCTTTGGCAGCAGCTCAGATAGCTGTCTCCACCTCTTAGTGTGGCAGTCCTCGTGGGTTTGGTATCATCTGTTCTGTCGTCTTTGTTCACTTTGTTTTTACTCGTTTTAAAAATATGTTTCCAGAATTATACTTAATTGCTGGAAACGTTGATTTTTCTTGAGTGACAAACCAATTAAGTGTGTATGACACTAGGCAACAAAGACACTTAAGATTTTCTGCTTATCCTGTCTCTGAAAAAATCCATTATTCATCGTCTTATTGTTTTTAAATACTGAGGTAAAATTTTCAATACAATAGGAAAATTGCTTTGGAAATGGAATAAATTGCTTGCCAGTTCAAAGGCTCCATTTCTGAAGTGGAGGTTACTAAACATGATGTTGCTTATATCCATTATCTTTCAGACTCATTGTACTACTTTTCTAGCATTAAACTTGATAAGATTGTGACTTTTGCTAAAATGCAACACAATCGCGGAAAGAACCTAATGAAAAAGACGAAAAATCTCATTTTGTATACTATATTATAATATATTTAAGTGGCGTTTTGAATTTTAATTGCATTATGTATAAATATTCATTTTCTAGTCGACTGTTTTAAAAGAAGGGACCTTATGCAGACAATAAGAAAACAAGGAATTTTTCAGAGGAAACCTACTGGCCCTGTTTTAGGCCTGCTGCTTCACAGATGACCTGGGCTTTTGCCTGAGTATCTCAAGTGACCAGTCCCTTGTTGTGGGGATGTTCTGTGCTTGCTGCTTTGCTGGTTGGTGAGGCTGGGGGTGGGGGGTGGGGCGGCAGGTGCTGCTGCCTCTCCCCACTGTGACCTTGACCTTCAGCAGGCGGCCTTCCTGATGTGTTTAACCAGGCTTAATCACCGATATTAAAGTTTTCCCGTGCCGCTTGGGTGTACTTTTAAGCAGCACAGCACAGTAATGGTCATCTTTGTAGATAAATCTTGTATTCGTTTTTCGTGTTTTCAGATATTTATGTTTTCATGGGCTAATTAGGACCTGTGGTTAAAGTTTACTCACATCACACACACTCAAAAAGGCTCTCGATGCATTTTCACAAAGAGTTCTCCAGAGAAGTTGTTCACACCGACCAGCCATCGAGTGCCTGGTTATCCAAGATTGTTAGGGATGCTAAGTGTTAAGAATTAGTTTTTTCAATTGTTTTGATTTGCACTTTTCAAAAGTTCTTTTTGAAAACAAAATTTTTTCCTAGGTTGAAAATCTTCTTCCGAAAATTAAAGTGGAAGTCCCTCCCCTTGGCTTGCCTGGCCCGCAGTGTCCCTCCCTGGCCTTGCCCCCTCCAGTCCGGGGCCCTCAGGGCTCTGCAGCCCCTTCTGGGTCTTTCGGAGACCTGTGCTGTGTCTCCCGGTCCCCACACCTCCTTTGTTTTCCAGTGCCGCTCCCTTTGAAAGGAGCCAGTCACCGCCCTTCCCCCACCTCCCACCAAACTGAAGCTCTCCAGCCCTTGAACACGGTCCCCGCCGCCCCAGCCCCGGAACCCTCCTGTGCCTCTGTCTGCGAAGTCCACTGCTCTGATCACCTTGTGGTTCTGGAGTCCTTCGAGGCTGGTCTTTTGGGTGTGGCTCCTTTCACTGAGCAGAATGTTTTGAAGCTTCATGTTGTAGCACGCGTTGCAATGTCCTTTTTTTAAGGCTGAATAATACCACATTATGTGGATAGAGCACATTTGCCTTGGACATTTGAGTTACTTTGCTTTTTATAGTAAAAATTTCTGGTATTAATTGTCTAAAACTAGGAGTTAAGTGAATATGGGTGAAGTGCGTTAGACTGATGCCTGACAGCATCGCGTAAATGCCGGCTGCCAATTTCTCCTCCTTTCCTATCCCCTCCTCTCAACCTTGAATTCCTACCTGGGCAGCCGGGAGGGAGGGCAGGCGGGCGGGCGGGCTTGCTCGTTTGCTCTCCTTCACTCAGTCTTCAGTTTCAGCACAGCCTCCCCTCTGCTTTCTCTTCTGACTCCCCTCCCCAGAGGGTAGGTGTCCCTCGATCTGTAGGGGGAAGGGGGTAATCTGAGGATCCAGATGTTTCTCCGATCACTTCCTGGATCACTTCCTACGGTCACCTCTCCTCAGACCCACCTTGGAGGCCCCAGCGGTGTCAGCCCCGTCCCGCCGGGACCCTGAGGTTCCAGCAGCTCGGCTCTCCTGTTTCCTTGCCGCTGGGTGTAGACGCCTGCTTCCTTGGACCTGCGTGTTCACCGCCCACCAGTATGCTTTCTGGCTTCCTGCACCTTGTTGGTACCTCTTGTTTTCCATTCAGGCTCAGGCTTTGAAAACCTAGGTGCTGAAAGGAGACCGTGTATTTGATCTTCTGTCTTTACAGGAAACTTTTTACCCTTCTACGTGCGTACGTCTGTGTTTCCTTTCCGGAAGCCGGGTGTTTGGGGTGTTCTGTCGGCCTCGCGCAGCAGACGGCCCGGAGCTCTGGCGGGAGTAACAGCTGTCGTTACCTGGAGGCATGCTGCTCTCTCTGACCGACTCCAGTTCACACTCGTGACAGACGGTCGTGCCCAGCTCGAGTGGCCGGCAGTCCTTCCCGAGCGCCGTGCTGGCCGTGCGACCTTCCGGCGTGCCGCGGTCATCCCTCACGCCCCTGCGGCCCCCCGCTCAGTCACCCTCCCGGTGCCAGGTGACCGTCTCCTCAGCTGCCGCTGCTGTCCTTGTAGATTTACCGGTTGGTGCGCGTGAGCCCCTTGAGTCGGAGGCCGCGTCTGTCGCTGACCATCCCGTGTGGGTGCTCAGCGTGGCCAGCCGGCTTGCAGAGCGTTTGTTCGTGTTCCTGTAATGATTCGGGGAGGTGACCTTCCTTGGGTACTCGGTCTGATGTGCTCTTCGTTCTCCAGTATTTTCACACGTCCCATGGTTTTTATTTGTGACATTTAATTGTCGTGGGAGGAGGAGAAACATCTCGGCGGCTAGTGTTTGCTGAGGGTCCGCTCATCATCTACTTAGTCTTACTGTCTGTTTTACGGTATGAGGGCCAGCGGTCTCCACATGTGCCAGGCGCCGAGTGTGGGTTCCCTGTGACACTTGACGTCTCTGTGCTGGGTGCCCCTGGGCGCCTGTGCGCCTGGGAGAGCCACAGCGGGGGCTGCCGCCCTGCGCTCCCCGGGGCTGTGCGGAGAGCAGGAGGGATGAGAGCCTCAGGGCACAGAGGGAACAAAATCCCATCACTGGCTGCTCTGCAGTGGCATTCGTTCCCGTCGCTGTGGTAAAACGATCACCAGTATAGTGGCTTTCAACAGATTTCTTCCTTCCGGCTTGGGTCGGCCAGGGCCGTCTGGTCTCCCAGGGCTCCCGCAGGCTGTCGGCAGGCTGCCTCCCCCGTATAGGCCCTGCGGAGAGGCCCGGTCCATGCGGGTGGAGGGTAACGTCTTGTTTTCTTGCTTCAAATTGCCCCCACATGTTGAGAAGGTCTTACAGATCCGTGTGCGGAGGTGGGCCCTTCGGTAGCGAATGTTGCCATTTCTGTGGTTGTGTTCTGTACGGCCCCGCAGAACCCTACGGTGGTCGAAGTGCTCTCTGAAAATAGCAGGGTTTACGGGCGCAAATAAGTTCAGGCAGACCACGAGGAACCTACCTTTTTTGTGACCCCTGTCACTAACGAACGCACTCGTGGTCCTGGTGACACTGGCTGAAGAGGCACGGTGAGTCCCTGGCCACTGAAGAGGTGCACCTGCAGCCCAGCACTTACGTGAGGAGGCCCAAGCCACCAGGGCTGCTGAGCGGTGGCCACGGGGAGCACTGCAGAGCGGGCACACGCAAGATGGGCCCAGCTACACTGATGGGGGGCAGCCTTAGCCATCGTTTGTAAGTAGTCGTGTAGGACCCCGTGTGATGGCAGAAGCAAATTACTGCCGGGACAAGATGTCATTTTCTGCCCCTTATTTAAGTGAAGTGTCACACGTATTCAGCCCCAGTCTGATGAGCTTGAGGTAAAATTGCTTCCAGTGTTTTTGGTACTGTTCTAGCACTCCTAGTGGTAGGAGTTTAAATTGCAGTTGGCAATTACATTTCAAGTGTTCTAGAGCTTGTGACTTTATGGGACAATTATACAGTTCAGGGAATCTTTGAAAGAATTCATGTAAAAATGGGGAGAGAGTTCTGTGCACAGATATTTTCACTGAAACATTATTTAGTGGGAAGTCCTGTCTTTGTCCAACAGTAGGGAATAAATCAGTAACCTGTAACTCAGCAGTCTGCTTGCTGGATTATTTTCTAGTTACCAGATGTTAAAAAGATGGTACAAGAAGCTTAGGTTGCAGGTTAGCATTGGCCTTGTAGTCTAAGGACATCTTTTCCATCATTGAATTCCACTTGTGCTTGGATTCTTGACAGCTGGGCACCTATTGCAAGAATAAAGTTTCCTGAAGGTCGAGGCTTCTGGAATATTTTGCCTTCTGACCTTTGCACTGAATCCTGGTAGGCAGAGTAGTGCCCGGCACCATCACTGCATGCCTGCCTGCGCACACACGTGCAGGTGTGAGAACGTCCACATGCACAAAGTTCCCCGAAGCACTGCTAAAAAGAGAGCTCATTTTGCACATGCGAAGCGTGTTACACGCTGTAGAAGATGTGTTTTAATAACATTTAGAGCAGAACGGAAATAATTGCACTGTTGCTGGATGTTCCCGATTATCTGGAGTAGCACTCAAACTTGTCATTCTTGTGAAAGCCTTCATTCCAGAACGTTGGAGAGTCACAAGCCGTCTAGAGAATGAAGATAGTAACGATGGTACAGAGGACGGCATCCAGGGCACGACAGGTCTTGGACATAATGGTGGGAAAAAAGATGGCGAAACCTGGATTCGAGAAACCACAGAAACGACACTCGGACGTCAGTTTGGGTCTTAAATATTTTTTCCTTGAATACATTTTTCCCAGTCGCTCATTATGATGTCTTTTAAACATATAGAAACATTAAAAGAATGTTCTTCTACATAGATTGAACAACAGTGAACGTTATGCCTCGTTGGCTTTCTGTCTACACTGACCTATTCTCAGTGCTCTGCGGGTAGGGCCCTTAGCACGGGCCTCCCCATGACAGGCTGGATTCTAAAGCCACAACACTGTTGTCACAGCCAAGGAAATTAACAGTAACTCCTGATATGGCATCTGCAGCTCATTTCAAGTATCTTTTGTTGTCTCAATAATTTCTTTTCTCCCAAACTGTGGTGCAATGCACAACATATCATTCACCATTTTAAAGTGCAGAATTCAGTGGCATTTGGTATACCCCCAGGGTTGTATAGCCATCACCGTCATGTACTTCTAGAACATGGTGGTTTTGAGTCCAGGCTGGTGTTTTGTAGTGCGTCCTGTGTCTGGACTAACACCTCCTGGAGTTGGGCAGTGCTCTTGGTTTTGTGTACTTCTTGTCACGTGAAATTAGCCCCGGAACAGTGCTTCTCAAACAGCAGAGTGTGAGCGCTCCTGACGCCAGCTGTAGGCTGCTGGCAGAAGTTTCCCGTGTCTAGTGGTGGTCCGGGAATTTCTGGTCCTGACGCGACCCCGTGTGATGCTGATGCTGTTGGCGTGGCGACTGCACTTTGAGAACCACTGCTCTGGAGACTGATTAAATACAGTAAATGTGTTGGGGGAATGCTGGGTCTGCTTCGTGTTGTATCGCGTCAGCAGGCAGGTGTCAGGTTGCCGGTGGTGAGTGGTTCAGAGGGTGAGTCCAGGTTAGGGTGGAGATCTCTAGAACTTTCTGCAGTTCCTGAGTTTCCATTCCGGTTGTGAGGAATTTGTGGGTGCTTCTCCAGCACCGTGGACTGTTCTGCTTTTTACCCCCCAAGTATTTGTGGATTTCCCAGATACGTTTCTGTCATTGATTTTTAAAAGAAATTTCTTTACAGTGAGAGAACATACTTTGTCTGATTTCAGTTCTCTTACATGTGTTAGTTTGTATTGGGGCCCAAGGTGTGGTCCGTGGGAGTGAGTGCTCATTGAGCACTTGAGGAGTATATTCTGCTGTGTAGGGCAGAGTGTTCCGTAAATGCCAGTAAGGGCAGGTACGCTGGTGGTGTTGGCCACATCTTTATGTCCTTTCTGATGTTCCATTTCTTCTGTCAGTAACCGAGAGAGGAGTTTGGAAGCCTTCGGGCAGTACTGAGGATTTGTCTGTTCCTCCTTTCGCTTATGTCCTTCATACTTCGTGTACTTTGAAACTGGTGGTACGTGTGTGCCCACTCAGGATTGCTGGAGCTTATTGGGGATTTGATCTTTTGCCATTATGTAATGTCCTTCTTTATCCTGGGCGGTTCTTCCATTTTATTTTTTTGATGTCTTCTTTGTTTTAAAGTACAATAGCTACTTTTCTTCCTTTGAAAGAGGGTTTGCATCGTATCCTTTTCCGTCTTTTTACTTTGAATCTTTTAACATCATGTGCCATTATATTTAAAACGTTTCCTACCTGTTCTGTTGAACGGACACTCAGATCAATGGAACAGAATAGAGAACCCAGAAATGGACCCACAGACAAACGGCCAACTAATCTTTGACAAAGCAGGAAAGAATATTCAATGGAATAAAGACAGGCTGTCTCTTCAGCAAGTGGTGGTGGGAAAACTGGACAGTGACATGCAGAAGAATGAACGTGGACCACTTTCTTACACCATCAAAATCCTCGAGGAGAAAGCAGGCAAAAACCTTTTTGATCTGGGCCGTAGCAACTTACTCAACACGTCTCTGGAGGCAAGGAAAACAAAAGCAAACGTGAACTATTGGGAACTTATCAAAATAAAAAGCTTCTGCACAGCGAAGGAAACAATCAGCAAAACTAAAAGGCAACCGACAGAATGGGAGAAGATATTTGCAAGTGACATATTAGGTAAAGGGTTAGTACCCAAAATCTATAAAGAACTTATCAAACTCAACACCCAAAAAACAAATAATCCAGTGAAGAAATGGGCAAAAGACATGAATAGACACTTCTCCAAAGAAGACATCCAGGTGGCCAACTAACACATGAGAAAATGCTCAACATCACTCATCATCAGAGAAATACAAATTAAACCCACAGTGAGATACTACCTCACACCAGTCAGAATGGCGCAATTTGGTAACTCAGGCAACAACAGATGTTGGCGAGGATGCAGAGAAAGAGGATCTCTTTTGCACTGCTGGTGGGAATGCAGACTAGTGCAGCCACTCTGGAAAACAGTATGGAGGTTCCTCAAAAAATTAAAAATAGAACTATCCTATGACCCAGCAATTACACTACTAGGTATTTACCCAAGGGATACAGGTGTGCTGTTTCGAAGGGGCGCATGCACCCCGATGTTTTTAGCAGCACTATCAACAATAGCCAAAGTATGGAAAGAGCCCAAGTGTCCATCGCTGGATGAATGGATAAAGAAGATGTTATACACACACGTGCGCGCACACACACACACACACACACACACACTGGAGTATTACTTGGCAGTCAAAAAGAATGAAATCTTGCCATTTGCAACTACGTGGATGGAACTAGAGGGTGTTATGCTAAGTGAAATTAGTCAGAGAAAGACAAATATCATATGACTTCACTCATATGAGGACCTTAAGAGACAGATGAACATAAGGGAAGGGAAGCAAAAATGATATAAAAACAGGGACAAAATATAAGAGACTCTTAAATATGGAGAACAAACAGGTTACTGGAGGGGTTGTGGAGGTAGATGGGCTAAACGGGTAAGGGGCATTAAGGAATCTACTACTGAAATCATGGTTGCATTCTATGCTAACTTGTATGTAAATTTACAAAGTGAACCAAAAAATTATACACATCAGCACATCCAATACGAAATTGGAAATCACAGAGAAAAACATTGTGGTATAATTTTAAATTATATGTGGATTTTGTTAAGCTACTTCGGTAAAGGAATAATAAAGTAACCAGCTATTCTCTTGCAGTGAACATTAAAAAAAATAAAATAAAATGTTTTATTATTATTTTGTAGGTAGTGATTTTTGTCTTCCAGGCAACATTTGGCAACGTCTGGAGACCTTTTTATTGTTGCGACTAGGGGGGTGCTCCCACGGGCATCAAATGCGTAGAGTCCACGGATGCTGTTGAACATTCCACAGTGCACATGACCGTTCTATCAGCAGAGAATTCTATGACCCCAAATGTTAATGGTACTGCTGTTGAGAAGTCCCACTGTACGAATTGCAGTGTACATAGCTGACTTTTCACTGTTAGTATTTTACACTTAATGGAGACTGTGGAACTGCCCACTTCTTACAGTATGACTATGATGTCTGTTCACATATTTTATGCTGAAGCCTTCACCGGATGATGTTATAACTGTCATTTCCCATCATCATACACGTTTTATTTAAAAAAAATTTTTTTTTTTCAACGTTTATTTATTTTTGGGACAGAGAGAGACAGAGCATGAACGGGGGAGGGGCAGAGAGAGAGGGAGACACAGAATCGGAAACAGGCTCCAGGCTCTGAGCCATCAGCCCAGAGCCTGACGCAGGGCTTGAACTCACGGACCGCGAGATCGTGACCTGGCTGAAGTTGGACGCTTAACCGACTGCGCCACCCAGGCGCCCCTCATACACGTTTTAAAGAATTTTGTGTTGCTTTTCATTCTCGAAATTGTAAGTTTCCTGTTTGTATCATTTTCTTATCTTGAAACTTTCTTTAGCATTCTTTTGTCCTAGGTGTGATGGTGACGAATCCTCCGAGTTTTATCCTTCATCTGAGAATGTTTTTGTTTTGCCTTCGTTCCTGGAGGATTTTTTTGCTGGAGGTAGAATTCTGGGTTGAGCCTGCTTCTGTTTCAACACTTAGACGTGGAGTCCTGGCCTCCATCTGTCTCCACGAGATGTTCGTGGGTGTTGGAGCTGACGTTCTTCTAGACGTAATGAGTCCTTTTTCTCCGGCTGCTTCCAAGAATTTTTCCTTTATCTTTGCTTTGAGTAGTTTGGTTGCGATACGCTTTGTCTGATTTTCTCTGCCTTCGTCCTGTTACAGGTTTGCTGTTGTCTTTAAGTAGATTGTAGTATCGTCTGGCCCTCACTTAGGCCGTGGTTGTGAGTTTGGGTTGGTTTTATTTGACTTCTGTAAAGTCTGTGGACTTTTTCAGTTTCAGCAACTGCCATTATCTCACAGGAACACAGAAGTCTGCTCTCTTATTTTTGAAATTGGGGTAACGCCTACCAAGAAGGCTTGACGTAACATTAAATAAGATAGCATTTGTTGACTCTGCGTTATACTTTCTAACAAATTGTTGGTTCTCAAGGTAAGCTTTTATTTGTTAAAGACAAATGTGTCCGTGATTTAGGAAAGATAAAATGGACCTCTGACAGTAGGCTTCCTGTTTTTGGAATCAGAAGAGGATTGTTGGACTCTGAAAGGGATGCTGGCTAGGGAGGAAATTTAACTGAATAGAAAGTTTTAGAAAAGAGAATAAGAGAGACAGAATAAGTATAAGTGGGACATAGTATTCTTGCTGTGTGTGTCAAGTCTGGCAACAAACCAGGGGCACCAGATTCCTGCCTTGACCATAAGACACCTGCGTAGGTCAAAAGTCACTTCCATGACTTTGATTGATGAGTGTAAAGTTGGTCAAATTTTATATCCTTTCAGTCTGGAACAGTATGGAGATGTGACCCGGACATATACATTTTTTGCTAGTAGTAGTATTTTAGATGATGGACTTTTTTATATTCCTGAATTGAACACTGTGAGTGGGTGGTACTGTCAAGCTGACCGTTCACCCTGATGACCGTGGGGGGCTCCCCTCAGAGCACGGTCACGGCGGCTTCCTTGGGGAGCCTCTTCCGTTTCTGCTTACCCTGGCTAGGTAAGATTTTTGCAAAGGAAAGTCGCATCCGTTACTTATAATGGTTTGCCTGCGCTGCAGACAGCTTAGTTTGAGGAGTACAGAAAAGCATGGTCAGTGAAGTTGGACCAGCTCGGGTCCTACATGATCCCCTCACCGTGACGGAAGCCTGCGTGGCCTGCCTCAGCACTCTGCTCTTACCTTTTAGCAGGTACCAGCTGGAAGATGAGTCCGCCCACCTGGACGAGATGCCACTAATGATGTCTGAAGAAGGCTTCGAGAATGACGAGAGCGATTACCACACGCTACCACGAGCGAGGACCGCGCGACGAAGGAGAGGACTGGAGCGGTTTGTCTGTGGAGGCTGGAAGCTCCTCTGTACCAGGTGTGGTATCTGTTGCTGCCTAGTGTCCCGGGCACCGGGGTTACAGAGTTCAGACATTTAAAAGCTTAGCTTCTAACATTTATTTTTGTATCAAACTAAAGAAGACAGTCTAAATGAAATGACGTCATGGAGAGTGATAGCCATTAGAACCAGAAGGGGCTGGAAAGCCAAATTCACTTTTTTTATGGGTCGTTTTAACGCTTAGAAGATGGAGAAAATGAGCGGTTTTGTAATTAATGCATGGTAGAATCAGTTCTGGTTACCATATCAGCATTTACAGCTAAGTTCCCTTGTCTTCGTCTGTGGTTATCCTGTGTCCAAAAAGGCGGATATGGGCCCCGTAAAATGTAATGTATTCACACCGTAGCCGCCTGTGTGCGTTATTTGACTGGAATGCTTTGACTTGGAGTAAGATTCTTCTGTTAATTTAACCAGAAGGAGATGAAGGCAAGGACTGCTTATACTTTAAACAGGTTCACTTGTGGTTGACATAAACTGCATTAAGTCTGCTCACCTTTGACTTCAGAGTCTGGTGTGTGAAACCACACTCTGTGTGTAGGACACTTTTGCCACTGACTGTCCTCCAGCCCTAGGGGACTGGCAGGGCAAGATTACGGCTGGCCAGTGCCAACATAACTTGAGCAGAGTGTGTCTAAGAAGTTACAGCTTTTCTAGTCTTTCTGTTCAAGTCTTGTGGTCAGAGCCTTTCTTACGGTCATGAACTTCTGTCCCTTTCCTTGTAAAAAGAATATACGTAATTGTAGAAAGATATCTTACTTATCATCCTCTTTATCCCATTAGAAGTTTGCAGAAAGATGTTTAAAAAAAACAAAAACATTTTAATGTTTATTTATCTTTGAGAGACAGAGAGAGACAGTGTGAGTGGGGGAGGGACAGAGTAAGAGAGAAGACACAGAATCTGAAGATGCTCCAGGCTCTGAGCTGTCAGCACAGAGCCCGACGCAGGGCTCGAACTCACAAACTGTGAGATCATGACCTGAGCCAAAGTCGGACGCTTAACCCACTGAGCCACCCAGACGCCCCTTACACAAAGATGTTTTTACACCTGATTTGATTTCAGTGTCAGCTCATGCAGCGGTCTTCAAACAGTGTTCCGTGGGCTCCCAGGGACTCCAAGGAGTCCCTCAAAGAGGTGGGCAGTGTCGAGTCAGGAAGTGAGCCCGGGCAGGATTTAGGCTTATCCACCCCCCTTTCCACTTCCACTTGGTGTCTGTCTTTTTCTTTCTTACCTCTTGTAAGCTTTTCATACGAAGAAGGAATTTCACGGCCAAACAAGGTTTTAGAAATCGCTGACTTGTGTCACATTTTCTAGGTTAAATAGCCCGTATTCCTAGAGTGTTCTCTGTGGGCACTTACTAATTCTAGAGTTAATTTCTTTAGCAATTGCAGAGCTGTGCAGATTTGTTTTGTTTTTCTCGTGTCAGTTGTGATGCTTTGTGCTTTTCAAGGGATTTATCTTTTTTCAAATATATAAATTCCTGTGATGTAAGATGAATGAGGCTTTGTAGGGATGTCACATTTTTTTAATTCATGATATTGTCAATTTGTCTCTCCCTTTTTCCTAGTAATCTTGATAGAAGATTATCAGTTTTCTTTTTTTCAAGGAGCCAAACATCTGGTGGTATCTTTGCTTTTGAAATTTTAAACTTTGATCTTGAAATAAATCCTAACTTCTAGAAAAGTTGCAGGAATTGTACAGAGAATTCCTATATGCCTTTTGCCCAAGTTCACTAATTTTGAAGCTTCCGCCATGTTTATTCTACCTTTCTCTTCACATCTTACCGTTATTTTCCGAGTCATTCAGACTGGGTTGCTTCTGCGTTCCTTTCTCTACGTCCGGGTACTTCATCGTGCGTTTCGTAGGAGAAGGGTATTTTCCTCCATCCGTCACGCAGTCGCCGTGTTCAGATGTAGTGTTGGTACCGTGCCTTCCGTCTGCTGTCCCCATCCTGTCCTCCGTCGTGCACTTCTTCTCTGGGCTGGTATGGCCGTTCGGTGGCGTGTCTGTGCAGTGTCCGTTAATCCGGAACTGTCCTCGCTGTTGGTCTTTCATTGTGTTGATATCTTTGAGACTGCAGATCAGGTATTTTGTATGTTTCAAATTTGGGTTTGTCTGAGGTTTCCTTGCTGTTAGATTCAGGTGAAATATTCTCTGTGAAGCACTGTAGGAGACTCACTGTGAACGTAGGGTGTTTGCTTCCTGTTTCATTGATTTCTGTCTTCCCTTCATTTTTTCTCATACTTTGAGTTTAATTTGCTCTTCTTTTTCTAGCTTCCTAAGATGAGCATTGCAGTTTTTTCTGTTTTAAAAATAAATGCATTTAAGTTTTGACACATGGTATTTTCATTATCATTTAGTTAAAAATATATAACGATTTTCATTGTCATTTCTGCTTCCATCGATGCAATTTAGAACCATTCTGCTTAATTTCCAAACAGTCGGGAAGTTTCCTAATTATCTTTTTGTAATTGACTGTTGTCTTAATTCCACTGTGGCTGGAGAACGTACTTATGATTTTTTTAATTTCAGTCTTTGTAATGTGTTGAAACTGGCTTTATGATTCATCGTATATGGACAACGTTAGTTAATTTTCTGTGTGTATTTGAAAAATAATACACATTTTTTTAGTTGTTGTGTGTGTTGCTCTGTATGTCAGTGAGTTATAAGAGCTGATTGTCTTGATTGAGTCCTCTGTATTCCCGAAGTTTGCTTGTTTATCAGTTACGAGAAGCTTGGGTGGATCTCTCCACATCGTTGAGGGTGTGTCTCCTGCTTTAAATGATGTCAGTTCTGCTTTATATATTTTAGAGTATGCTATTAGGTGATGCAAGCGTGGGATCACTAACTTACGTCGGTTTGGTCTTTGTCTCTGATGGTATTTCTTCTGTGCGTGCGTATGTCTGGCTTCAGTACAATGATACCACCTTTATTTTTATTTTTTAATTTTAATTCCAGCTAATTTACAGTGTTAGATTCGTTTCAGGTGTACAATATGGTAATTCAACAGTTCCACACATCCCCCTGTGCTCATCGTGACAAGTGCGCTCCTTAATCTGCATCCCTGTTTCATGCCCCACCCCCACCCCTGGTGACCATCAGATTACTCTCTGTTATTAAGAGTCTGTTTCTTGATTTGTCTCTTTCCCTCCCTCCCTCCCTCCCTCTGTCAGTACCAGCTTTCTTTGATTTGTATTTGCATCATGTATAATTTTCTTTGTTTTATTAAAAAAAAATCTTTTCTTTTGAAATAATGATAGCTTCACAGCAAATTGCAAAGATAGTAAAGAGGGTCCCGCCCGCCCCCACCCAGTCCCCCCAGGGGTTGCATCTCACATCCCTGTAGTGTGGCGTCAGACGGGAAGCTGGCTGCGCTGTACCCGTGTGTACTTCACTCACTGTACTACACGTGTGGGATCGCAAGGCCGCCAGGACAGTAACGACACAGACCCGTCCCGTCGCCACAGCTGTCTCCTGTGTGCTGCCTTTTGGGGTCCTGTTCCCTCCCCTGCCCCAGTCCCTGGCCTCTGGCAACCACTAGTCTGTTCTCTAGCTCTGTACGTTTAGTTTTGAGAGTGTTGTATAACTGAAACCATTCGGTGTGTGATTTTTGGAGATTGGCCTGTTCGGTCAACACAGTGCCCTTGAGATCCATTCAGGTTGTGGGGTGTATCGACGACGGTGTGTTCCTTTTTATTGCCGGCTGGCATTCCATGGGATGGGTGAATGTTAGACCACTTGCTGTGCAGAACATTGAGATTGTTTCAAGTGTTTGCACGTTACCAATAAAGCTGCTGTGAACCAGCAAGTGCAGGTGTTTTGTGTGTGGACGTGTTTTCATTTCTCTGGGATAAACGTGCAGGAGCACAATTGCTGGGCTGCATCCTAGGTGTGTGTTTAGTTTTCTAAGAAACCGCTGGACTATTTATGTTTCCCAGAGTGGTTGTGCCATTTTACATTCCCACCAGCAGTGTGTGCGAGATTCAGTGTCTCCAGGTCAACATTTGTTGTCACTGTTTTTATTTTGGTTGCTGTAATATGTGTGTGGTGACGGCTCACTGTGGTCTTTGTTTGCGTTTCCTAAGTGACTAGCGAGATTATCTTACTTACCATTGGCATATCTTGTTCAGTAAGTGTTTCTTTAGGTCTATTCCTTTTTCTTCTTGGTTTTGTTTTATTTCTGTTGAGTTTTGAGAGTTCTTCACGTATTTGAAATTTTATTTATTTATTATTTTTTAAATCTTTTGGTTTTTAATTCCTTTTAATGTTTATTCATTTACTTTTGAGAGAGAGAGAGCACAAGATGGGGAGGGACAAAGAGAGGGAGACACAGAATCCGAAGCGGGCTCCAGGCTCTGAACTGTAGGGCTCCAACCCACGAACCGCGAGCTCATGACCTGGGCCGAAGTCAGACGCTCAACCGACTGAGTCACCCAGGCACCCCAAACGTTTATTTACTTTTGAGAGAGACAGAGAGAGAGAGACAGAGTGCAAGTGGGGGAGGGGCAGAGAGAGAGGGAGACACAGAATGTGAAACAGGCTCCAGGCTCTGAGCTGTCAGCACAGAACCCTATGTGGGACTTGAACTCATGAAGCACAGATCATGACCTGAGCTGAAGTCAGACACCCAACTGACTGAGCCACCCAGGCGCCCCCTTCTATATTTTACTTGTGCATCTTCTGTCAGCTAGGCTGGTTGCAAATATTTTCTTCCACTCTGTAGCTTACCTTTCCATCCTCTGAAAGAGTTTTTCCACAGATCCAAAGTCTTTGATTTTGTTTTTCCTTTGAGCATTATACTTTGGATGTCACATCTGAGAACTTTTCACTTAGCCCTGTGTCTCAAAGATTTTCTTCTACAAGTTTTATAGTTTTTCTTCTTTTTAATTTTTTTAATGTTTATTTAATTTTAGAGAGAGAGAGAGAGAGAGAGAGAGACCAAGCAGAAGTGGGGGAGGGGCAGAGAGAGACTGAGACACAGAATCCCAAGCAGGCTGAGCTGTCAGCACAGAGCCGGATGCGGGGCTCCAACCCAGGAAACTGTGAGATCGTGACCTGAGCCGAAGTCGGCCGCATAAGCAACTGAGCCACCCCGGGTGCCCTGACAAGTTTTATAGTTTATATTTAGATCCTTTTGAGTAATTTTTGTGCTAGGTGGGAAGTTTCGGTGGAGATTTTTTTTTTTTTTTTTTTTTTTTTTGCCTATGTATATCCAGATGCCTCAGCACCATTTGTTGGAAAGAACATCCTTCCTTCCTGAATGGCTCTTGTACTGGTGTCACCAGTCTGTCGGCTGTCCGTGAGCGGGGCTGTCTGCTCTCTTTTGTTATCTGTACTGTCCGTCTGTTTGCCCTGCTAGTGCCCCTCAGTCTGGAGTGCTCTCTCTTCATCTAGGTCTTAAAAAGGGGCCAGTTGATTCCTTGTATTTTGTTCTTCTTTTTCCAGATTCTTTCAGCTATTCTGGTTCCTGTCCCTTTCCATAGACATTTTAGATAATCTTTTCCAATCTATAAAGTCCTTCCAGGAATTTTGATAAGGGATTATGTTTAACCTGTATATTAACTTGGGGAAATTGACATCTTTACTCTGTTGAATCTTCTAGATCACAATTTACTTCTCTCCGTTTATTTAGAACTTTGATATTTTTCATCAGCATTTTATAGTTTCAGAACCCAGGTCTTATACATGTTAGATTTATTCCTAAGTCAGTCAGCCTGCCTGCCTTCCTTCCTTCCTTCCTTCCTTCCTTCCTTCCTTCCTTTCGTGTTTGTAACTGACATGGCATTTTATTTTATTCTAATTAATTAATTATTTTATATTTTTATGTTTGTTTATTTTGGGGGCAGGGAGGGGCAGAGAGAGAGGGAGACACAGAATCCAAAGCAGACTCCAGGCTCTGAGCTATCAGCACAGAGCCTGATGCAGGGCTCAAACCCACAAACCTCAATATCATGACCTGAGCCGAAGTGGATGCTTAACTGACTGAGCCACCCATGTGCCCCATGGCATGGTATTTTAAATTTTGGTTTCCATATGTTCATTGCTGGTGTGCAGAACTAGAGTTGAATTTTGTGTTTGTCTTTTATCTTGCAACCTTGCTGAGCTTACTGTTAGTGCTAAGAGTGTTTTTTTGTAATTTTCTACATGAACAGTTATGTCATCTGCAAATAGAGACAGTTTTATTTCTTCCTTTAAGCCTGTATGCCTTTTATTTTCTTTTTTTGCATATGGGTCTGTCTGTAACATACACTATTATGTGAAACAGCAGTGGTGGGTATACCTTTTTGCTACTTTTTTAAATTTAAATTTTAATTTTTTTTAGGCAGAGAGCAAGAGAGTGCAAGCAGGAGAGAGGCAGAGGGAGAGAGAAGGAACCCCAGGCAGGCTCCATGCCCAATGGGGAGTCTGATGAGGGTTCAGTCCTACGACCCTGGGATCATGACCTGAGCCATAATCAAGAGTTAGATGTTCAACCGACTGAGCCACCCAGATGACCCCCCTTGTTGCCTCTTGTTCCCAGCCTTTGGGAGAAAGCTTTCCGTATTTCACCACTAAGTATGATGTGAGCTATGGGTTTGTTTGTTTGTTTAAAATAGATTACTCGGGGCGCCTGGGTGGCGCAGTCGGTTAAGCGTCCGACTTCAGCCAGGTCACGATCTCGCGGTCCGTGAGTTCGAGCCCCGCGTCAGGCTCTGGGCTGATGGCTCGGAGCCTGGAGCCTGTTTCCGATTCTGTGTTTCCCTCTCTCTGTGCCCCTCCCCCGTTCATGCTCTGTCTCTCTCTGTCCCAAAAATAAATAAACGTTGAAAAAAAAAAAATTAAAATAGATTACTCATCTAAAACTATTGATAGTTTTCTTATTTAAAATCTCTCTTTGGGGGGCGCCTAGGTGGCTCAGTCAGTCAAGCGTCTGACTTGCCTTAGGTCATGATCTCGAGGTCTGTGAGTTCGAGCCCAGCGTCAGCTGACAGCTCAGAGCCTGGAGCCTGCTTCTGATTCTGTGTGTGTCTCTCTCTCTCTGCCCCTCCCCCACTTGTGTTCTGTCTCTCTCTCTCAGAAATGAATGAACATTAAAAAAATTGTTTTTTAAATCTCTCTTGTGTTGGGTGGGTGTAACACAAACATTTGTGTCAGATTCAGAAACAGGATCTAGAGATACAGATTTGAGAGTCCTGTCTTTGTCATAGAAGAAGCCACATGGAAGGATGGTGTTTCTGAACACGTCACAGGACATGTGGCATAGGTCTATGAAAAATAAAGGAAAGGGACACCTTGGGGAGAAGGACAGTTCTGGGAAAGAAGACTAGAATCCATTCTCTTAGGCGGCGGGGGTGGGGGGGAAGGGTAGCACTGGAAGAGTGGAGAAGTGGTAGAGAAGGTGACTTTTGTCTTTTTTTTTTTTTTTTTTAATTAAAAAAATTTAGAGTGTGCGTGCAAGCTTGGGAGGGACAGAAGGAGAGAGGGAATCGTAAGCAGCCTCCACACTCAACACCAGAGCCCGATGTAGGGCTTGATTTCATGAACCGTGAGATCATGACCTGAGCGGAAATCATGAATCAGGCACTTGACCGACTGAGCCACCCAGGCACCCCCGGGATGACTTTTGTCTTGTCCTTAGTTGGGAACATGGGGTCATTTGGGTGAGGAGATGACTGGGATCCAGATGAGGACTGAAAACATGGGAAGATCGGTCCTGGCTTTGGGAGAGAGATAATAACCAACAAAGGAGAATCAATAGTGATGCATTTGCATTGCATCCAGCATAGTGTTACGAGTTTCTGTCAGTGAGAGAGCCTGAACCGTTGCGAACTTGGTAGTGGCCGTGTGGCTGTGGGAGCCTCGGGAGCTATATGTTAACCATATTTGTTCTTTCAATCTATGAGCACGGAAGGTTTTCCATTTTTTTGTGTCTTCAGTTTCTTTCATAAGCTTTCTATAGTTTTCAGTCTATAGATTTTTCACCTCTTTAGTTAGGTTTATTCCGAGGTATTTTATGGTTTTTGGTGCAATTGTAAATGGGATCAATTCCTTCATTTCTCTTTCTGTTGCTTCGTTATTGGTGTATAGAAATGCAACCGATTTTGGTGCCTTGATTTTATATCCTGCAACTTTGCTGATTTCACATATCAGCGTTATCAGTTTTTTGGTGGAGTCTTTGGGTTTTCCACGTAGAGTATCATGTCTTCTGCAAAGAGTGAATGTTTGATTTCCTCCTTGACGATTTGGATCCCTGTTATTTCTTTGTGTTGTCTGATTGCTGAGGCTAGTACTTTTCCATACTATGTTGAATAACAGTGGTAAGAGTGGACATCGCTGTTGTGTTCTTGACCTTAGGGGGAAAGCTTTCAGTTTTTCCCCATTGAGGATGATATTAGCGGTGGGTTTTTCATATATGGCCTTTATGATCTTGAGGTACGATCCTTCTATCCCTACTTTCTTGGGGATTTTTATCAATAAAGGATGCTGTATTTTGTCAAATGCTTTTTCGGCATCTATTGAGAGGATCTTGTGGGTCTTGTCCTTTCTTTTGTTAATGTGATATGTCACATTGATTTGTGGATATTGAACCAGCCCTGCATCCCAGGAATAAATCCCACTTGATTGTGGTGAATAATTCTTTTAATGTATTGTTGGATCTGTTTGGCTGGTATCTTGGTGAGAATTTTTGTATCCATGTTCATGAGGAAATTGGTCTGTAGTTCTCCTTTTTAGTGGGGTCTTTGTCTGGTTTTGGAATCAAGGTAATGTTGGCCTTGTAGAATGAGTTTGGAAGTTTTCCTTCCATTTCTATTTTTTGCAACAACTCCAAAAGAATAGGTGTTAATTCTTCTTTAAATGTTTGGTAGAATTCTCCTGGAAAGCCATCTGGCCCTGGATTCTTATTTGTTGGGAGATTTTTGATTGCTGATTCAATTTCTTTACTGGTTATGGGTCTGTTCAAATTTTTTGTTTCTTCCTGTTTCAGTTTTGGTAGATTCTATCTTTAGGAATTTGACCATTTCTTCCAGGTTGCCCAGTTTGTTGACATATAATTGCTCATAATATTTTCTTACTATTGTATGTATTTTGCAGCATTGGTTGTGATCTCTGCTCTTTCATTTGTGAAATGAAAGTATTTCATTTGGGTCCTTTGTTTTTTCTTTTTGATTAATCTAGCTAGGGGTTTATCAATTTTGTTAATTCTTTCAAGGAACAAGCTCCTGGTTTCATTGATCTGGTCAACTGTTTCTCTGATTTCGATATCATTGATTTCTGCTCTAATCTTTATTATTTCCCTTCTTCTGCTAGTTTTGGGCTTTATTTGCTCTTCTTTTCCAGCTCTTTTAGGTGTAAGGTTAGGTTGTGTATTTGAGACTTTTCTTCCTTCTTTAGGAAGGCCTGGATTGCTATATACTTCTCACTTAGGACCGCCTCTGTTGCATCCCAGAGGTTTTGGGTTGTGTTTTCATTTTCATTAGCTTCCACGTCCTTTTTAATTTTCTCTTTAATTTCTCGGTTAACCCATTCATTCTTTGGTAGAGTATTGCTTAATTTCCAAGTATTCCTGGTCTTTTCACAGTTTTTCTTGTGGTTGATTTTGAGTTTCATAGCAGTGTGGGCTGAAAACATGCAGGATATCATCTCGGTCTTTCTGTACTTGTTGAGGGCTGATTTGTGACCCAGTATGTGATGAATTCTGGAGAATGTTCCATGTGCACTTGGAAGAATGTGTATTCTTCTGATTTAGGATGAAATGTTCTGAATATATTTAAGTCCATGTGGTCCAGTGTGTCATTCTTAACCATTGCTTCCTTGTTAATTTTATGTTTCGATGATCTGTCCATTATTGTAAGGGGGTGTTGAAGTCCCCTACTCCTAGGGTATTATTATCAGTGAGTTTCTTTATGTTTGTGATTAATTGATTTATATATGTGGGTGACTCCATGTTGGGGACATAAATATTTACAGCAGTGAGATCTTGGTGGATAGACCCCTTAATTATGTTATAATGCCCTTCTTCATCTCTTGTTACAGTCTTTATTTTAAAATCTAGTTTGTCTGATATAAGTATGGCTACACCGGCTTTTGACAACCGTTAGCATGATAGATGGTTCTCCATCCACTTTCAATGTGAAGGTGTCTTTAGGTTAAAATGAGTCTCTTGTAAGTAGCGTATAGATGGGTCTTGTATAGAGCCTATGTCTCTTGATTGGAGCATTTAGTCCATTGACATTTAGAGTGACTATTGAAAGATACAAATTTGGTGCCATTGGGTTGCCTTTTGAGTTCATGTCTCTGGTGATATTTTCTGGTCCTTTCCAGTCTTTGTTGATTTTGGTCTTTTTTGTTTTGTTTTTTCTTTTCTCCACTCAAAGGGTCCCCCTTAGAATTTCTTGCGGGGCTGGTTTAGTGGTCACAGACTCCTTTAGTTTTTGTTTGTGTGGGAAACTCTTTATATCTCCTTCTATTTTGAATGAGAGCCTCGCTGGATAAAGAATTCTTGGCTGCATATTTTTCCAATTCAGCATGTTGAATATATCCTGCCACTTCTTTCTGCCTGTCAGGTTTCTGGGGCTAGGTCTGCTGTGAGCCTCAACCGTGTTCCCTTATAGGTTAAAAAGTTTTTTTTTCCCCTTGCTGCTTTCATAATTCTTTGTGTATTTTGTGAATTTGACTGTTATCTGCCTTGGTGATTGTTGGTTTTTGGTAAATCTAATCGGAGTTCTCTGTGCTTCTTGGATTTTGATCCTGTGTCCTTCCCCAGATTAGGATAGTTTCCTGCTATAATTTGCTCGTGTAAACCTTCTCCCCCCTTTTCTCTCTCTTCTGGGACTCCTGTCATTCGGATGTTACTCCTTTTTAATAAGTCACTGAGTTCTCTAAGTCTCAAATCGTGATATTTTGCCTTTATTTCCCTCCATTTTCCTTCTTCATTATTCTCCATAGTTTTATCGTCTTAATTGCTGATTTGCTGCTCTGGTTCATCCATCTTTTCCGTCATCGCATCCATTTGAGGTTGCATCTTGGTTCTAGCATTTTTAATTTCGTGCTGACTAGATTTAATTCTTTCATCTCCGCAGAAAGGGGTTCTAGACTTTTTTCAACCCCAGCTAGTATTCTTATTATTAATAGTTCTAAATTCTAGGTCAGACATCTTCCTTATATTTGTGTTGATTAAGCCTCGGCTGTCATGTCTTTCTCTTCTTTCTTTTGTTCTTCGTTTTGTCATCTTGGAGGAAAAGAAAAAGTAAAATATAAAAATTAAAAAATTAAAAACAAAGCAAAAAATCAAATGAAGCTTGATGCTAGGTGTGTTTTCATCTGCTTGTTGAAAGAAACTTGATAGAATAGAGAGAAAAGGGAAAGAAAAAAAGGTAAGAAAAAAATTATATAGTAAAATAGAATTAAATGAAATAGAATAAAAAATTTATAAAGTAAAAAATAAGATAAAAAATAATAAAAATAAATTTTTCTTTCTGTATGCAAGAATGAGGAAGAAAAACGAAAAAAAGAAAACAGTGTAAGCAAAAACAAAGCAAAGCAAACGAACAAATACATGAGCCAGAAAACAGAATGAAACTACAGTGAAGTTACATCCAGTTTCCCTTAGAACTGAACAGTGAAGGGGCGCCTGGGTGGCGCAGTCGGTTAAGCGTCCGACTTCAGCCAGGTCACGATCTCGCGGTCCGTGAGTTCGAGCCCCGCGTCGGGCTCTGGGCTGATGGCTCAGAGCCTGGAGCCTGTTTCCGATTCTGTGTCTCCCTCTCTCTCTGCCCCTCCCCTGTTCATGCTCTGTCTCTCTCTGTCCCAAAAATAAATAAACGTTGAAAAAAAAAATTTAAAAAAGAACTGAACAGTGAAGCCCGCTATAGTCCGTACATTAAGCAGGTGGAGGGACTTGTGCTGGTCTTCTGGATGGTGTACTTGGATGGCGCAGTTGGGCAGGGCTTGGTGTAACGGCTGTATTGTCCAGTAGGTGGCGCTGCATAGCTTACTGAGGTGGATCATTGTGGCACACGTGCGTGCACATGAGAGATGGAAATGGTTTCACCCGGTTGCCTAGTCTCTGGCACAGGAACTTCGCTCTTTCACCGACTGGTGATCAGGCACCTCTCCGTTGTCTCAGGCCTCCGTCCACTCCCCATCCCTACACAGATAGGGTACCCTGTAGACTCCAGAGACCCCTGTGGCTTGGACCCACACCAGCTCTCTGGGGGAGGGTCTCACTGAGCAATGGCCGGTCCTGGCTTGCCCCAGAAAATGTTCATGCCGTTGCACAGCAGCAGAGGTTCAGAGGTTATGGCCAATCACAACACACGGCTGGCACCAGGTTTTGCCACACTCTGGCATCTTTGTCCCAATACCAGCAAACGTGGCTGCTCTCTGGGATCCCCTGGGACCTTTGCCCGTGGGGAGGCTGTATGGCCTCTACCAAAGAAATGCACGCCAAGCAGCGGAACTGCTTCTCCCCGTGTGGCACACGGACCTCTCAGACCCCGTTGCCTGCTCCTGGGGCTTCGCCCCGCTTCCTCACCAGAGCACCGCCGGGCGCTGGGCTCCAGAACTTCAGACTGTGTTCCACTGTTTGTAGAATCCTGGTGGTACTGAAACCCTCTCCTTTCTTCTCGTCAGTGGTTTTGGGGAACAGATTCCTTGTTCAGTTCCCTGCGAGTGTTTTCACTCTTTCTCTCCAGCTGCTTTTGGGGGAGTGCTTTTCTTGCACGATCTTGATGTGCCTCACTCTCCCCCTTTCTCTTTCCCTGTCCTCTCTCCACGAAAGCAGCTCCCTACCTTCTGGGGCTTTTTTCTCCACCAGTGCACGTCTCCGCACGGCGTACCTGCCGAGTTCTGTGGCTCAGGGTATACGGATTGTTGTGTTAATCCTCAGATCGGCTTCCTAGGTGTGCAGAATGCTTGGTGCTGATCTGGCTGCCTTTCAGGGACAAGACAAGCTGAGGGTGTCCGTGCTGCTCCGCCGTATTCACTCTTGGATTTAGTCTTATTTGACTTGACAGTGTAAGGTGACTTATGTATAAGTGGGCAGTGTCTCCTGAGCAATCACTCACTTAGAAAAGATTCCGCTTCCAAGGAAGTGTTACCAGGTGAAGCTAGCTCCTGGGTGTTTCCTCCCAAGGACCTCCGTTTCCTTCGCCCTCTTGTTATCAGTATTCACAAATCCATCTTCCTCAGAAATTGCCCCTCATTTTGTTTCCCTGCTTACCTCTACAGCTCCACGAGGCTTAAGTATACTTTCTGGGTTACTCATCTTGGGGGCTTATGCGCTCAAGGCACCTGTCTTCCCCTCCTGCTCATAGTTTCTGCCTGCATCGCCAGTGGCAATTCTGGTGGGACCCCAGGCTCTTAAACCCTCAAGGCTCTGTATTCATTTAATTCTGTGAAATAGCATGTGATTGGATTGTGGCTCCCTATCTACTACTTTCTTTTGTATTTGTATAAGGAAATACTTAGTAATAATACTTTTGTTGATACTTATCAGTAGCCAAGTGTTTCAAATAATCGTTACATCTTGGAAGTCTAGGAATCTTTTTTTTTTTTTCCCGTATACAGGGCTATAGGGAAAAATTAATAAACTGTTGAGTATACGTGTTTTTAGCCCTTGGTATTTAATTTAGAGTTTATAGAGTGTAAGGCTTTGGAACTTACTGGGTTGTTAGGTTCAGGTGCTACACGCAGTGGTGTTGATGTTGACGTTTTTATTTTAGCCGTTGTCTGCAGTGTGCATGTGATGCTCAAAGTGGTTTTACATTTATGGAGCCTTTTGTCTGTATAAGAATATGCTGATACCAGCGTAAACTTTGTAAAACCCACATTTTCTAAATTTTACGTACATTTTTCAAACGCTCAATTTTTCTTGTTTTCAATATCACGGTAGATTTGCCCGACTCGTGTACGTTAAGCTGTCACACACATTAGGTAAGTAGGTGTTTCAGAACAAAAATTCCTGTTTGAATACTTTGCTGGAGGATTTTCGCCCCGAATTGAAGTGCTAAAGGAAGTGCACACATAGGAAGCTTGTATCCTGTCTGCTGCACCTGTGTCTGCACCGTGCTCCCTGTGGACCAGCCCTGCCCGCTAACCCTCCCTGTGACGATGGGAATGTTCTAGATCTGCGATGTCCGGTATGGTAGCCGCTGGCCAAGGTGGCTGTTGAGCCCTTGAAATGTGGCTAATGTAACTGAGGAACTGGACTTTTTATTTCACTGAATTTTGATTCATACTGAGATGGTTACACGCTGAATGAATAGTCTGGGTGGCTCAGTCAGTTTAGCGTCCCACTCTTGATGGCGGCTCTGGCCGTGGTCTCGCGGTTTGTGAGACTGAGCCCCCCGTTGGGCTCCATGCTGACATCATGGCGCCTGTTTGGGATTCTCTCTTCTCCGGCCCTCCCCCACTCATGCTTGCACTCTTTCTCTTTTGTTCTCTCTCTCTCTCTCTTGACTAAACTTAAAAAAAAAAGTCACGTGGCCAGTGGATGCTATATTGGGCAGTACAGTAACGTGCACTTCTTTTTAAATTTTTTTTTAACGTTTATTTATTTATTTATTTTAAAAATTTTTCTTAGTGTTTATTTATTTTTGAGAGACAGAGACAGCATGAGCAGGAGAGGGCAGAGAGAGAGAGAGGGAGACCCAGAATATGAAGCAGGCTCCAGGCTCTGAGCTGTCAGCCCAGAGCCCGATGCGGGGCTCAAAGTCATAGACCGCGAGATTATGACCTGAGCCGAAGTCGGCCGCTTACCCGACTGAGCCATCCAGGCGCCCCAACGTTTATTTATTTTTGAGATAGGGAGAGACAGAGCATGAACAGGGGAGGGTCAGAGAGAGGGAGACACAGAATCTGAAGTAGGCTCCAGGCTCTGAGCTCCAAGCTGTCAGCACAGAGCCCGACGTGGGGCTAGAACTCACAGACCACGAGATCATGACCTGAGCCAAAGTCGGCTGCTTAACCGACTGAGCCACCCAGGCGCCCCTGTGCACTTCTTTTTAAAAAGCTTTTTTTTTTTAAATATTTATTATTGAGAGACAGAGGGTGGGGGAGGGGCAAAGAGAGGGGAGACACTGAATCCGAAGCCGGCTCCAGCCTCTGAGCCATCAGCCCAGAGCCCGACGCGGGGCTTGAACCCACAGACCATGAGATCGTGACCTGAGCCGAAGTCGGACGCCCAGCCGACGGAGCCACCCGGGCGCTCCCAGTAACGTGCGCTTCTGTGTCAGATGCAACTTTCTAAGGTTGGAGGCGTTCTGAGTGTGACTCGGGAAGCCGCGTAGCTCTGCCAGCAACGAGTTGTTTCGTCTTGGAGAAATTGCTTACTTTTCTGGCCCCCAGTTTCCTCCTGGGGGAGACGTGGGGGTCTGACATCTCCGGAAGGTAGTTGCGGGTGTCAGACCGATTGAACCCGGAGTTTGGGGAAGAGTCCCTCCCGGCTCGTGTCACGTGGGTCTCGTGTACCATAACTGCGTGGCTTTTGTGCACCAGGAGTACCGGCTGTATGCGGTAGATAAGAGGCTGGCAATTTTGAGCCGCTGCCGGGAAGGAGTCGGGAGGGAGCCCCCTGACCTCCGGGGTGTCTGGGGTCCTGACGGGGGAGGGGCGGGTGGCAGGGGCGTGGCAAGGTGGATGGTGCCAGAGGAGAAGAGTCCTTGGGAGGGTGTCCAGGCCACACAGTAGAAGCAGCAGCAAGGTGAGAAATGGGAGTTTGATGCTTATTATATTTTGTTTGAAGTCTTATTTAATTTTTGTTTCATTCACGCCTGAACAGATCACAAATCCCTAACATTTTACTAAAGCTACTTGACGATCCCTTACTCTCCCCCCCCCCACAAAGAAAGCAGTAAACATGGGAATACTTAGACAGCCTTAAATCACTTTAATATCCTGATTTATAACAGTCGGGGACTTAAAAGTATACTTGATATGTGAAGATGCTGTCTGTTCTTAAAAGTTGAAGCAGGAGGGTCGCTGGGGGTGTGTCAGAGCTGACCCGCTCGTCTGGCTGCCGCATGCGTTCCCATCGTGGGAGAGCTCACTCACGGTGACAGTGCTCCCGGTGCTGTGGCCGGGTGCCCACGACCGAAGGCCAGGGGGCTTCCGAGGGCAAAGCCCTGCCCTTCCAGACCGAAGATCTTCTGGGCACGGCTGGCAAGTAGGCAGACGGTCCGTAGAGACGCACTGCACACATCTGTACGCTCACATGGGATGCCCCCCGGGGGGCCGTGAAGCGCCGTGTCTGCGTTTTGATCACTTGCAAGGCAGGCGATTTCCGGAGGGTGGAGTCGGCTAGTGCCCCACCGTGGAAGTTAGGCGCTGACTTCAAGGTACAAGTCCAGACGCGTCAGCCTCATTTTGTAATGACGCCTAGAAGACTGTCGTCGTCACGCAAAATTACTGTGGCCTTTTGAGCTTACTCTGTCACCGAGGGGAGTTCGGCATTTGCGCCTTCTGCTGCCGGCCTGCCCGTCCAGCCTGGAGCGCACCTGGAAGACTGTTCCCAGGCTTCCTCGGCGTTGTGGGGATCTGAATTAGATCAGATTTTAAATTCATGATTATGTTGCGCTCAGTTGAGATGGCTCTGATGCCTTTTCATCATTTTCTTAAGTATTTTGAGAAAACTTTATTCTCTCTATCCAAAAATGGTGGTTTGGACGTCCAGGGAGTAGAAGTATTTGTGCTCCTGGAGCCCTGGTGCTGTTAGAGCAAGGACAGATCTAACGTGTTTACTGCACAGATGAGCATGGCTGCATGACAATGCAGTGGAGCTGTCACTGTCACTGTCACTACAACATCCCACTGAGCATCAGTACCCTTTCTAAATACTGAATTGAGCCGTAAGTCTTAACTTTGTATTAACGCTACTAGAAAAGTCGCCTTTTTAGAAAGGAAAAAAGTGGTCCCCTCAAAGAAGAGAGGGCAGGTCACATTTGGGACGAATTGATGTCTGAGGACCTCTATCATCAAATTCCTGAGCGGTGTGTTGAGAATTATGAACAACAGACTTTTTCTCAGCGTAGTAAAGCATTGACTACTTCAGAATGTCAGTGTGGTTTTCTGTTTTTGTTTTTTGTTTTTCGTTTTGTTTCGACCCTGTTTGGTCTAAACAAGGGAAGATAGTTTCCTTGAGGTTCTAAAAGTCGTCATATACTCGCTCATACGAGTTTCTCTCAGTGTTTTATGTCACACCTTCATATCCATAAAACTTATTTTAAGACAACCCTACAGATTAGCTTTAGATACGCTGTCAGTGTCTGGTGCATATACACAGAAACAATCCGTATCGGCTCTAAATGTGTACGATTAGTTTAAAGACTTGGAATAGAGCACTCATAATGTGTCTCTTTTTTTCATGCAGTTGCTGTGATTGGCTGGTAAATATTTGTCAAAGAAAGAGAGAACTAAAAGCTCGCACAGTGTGGCTTGGATGTCCTGAAAAGTGTGAAGAGAAGCATCCCCGAAACTCTATCAAAAACCAGAAATACAATATATTTACCTTTATACCCGGGGTAAGGCTGTTACATTCTTAAAACTGGGCTTTTATATGAGACATTGCCAGCTGCTTTTGTTTTCACTGTTTTTCCCCCCCTTTTAATTGTGTCCCGTCCAAATCAGTGTCCCTTTGTTTTTGAACCATTCATGTTTCAGATGATTGTTAAATAATTCATGCACACTTTTACGGGTACAGCATAGAGTTCAACTTAAGAAAGTTTATAGTTTGGGGCGCCTGGGTGGCTCAGTCGGTTAAGTGTCCGACTTCGGCTCAGGTCATGATCTCGCAGTCTGGGAGTTCGAGCCCCGCGTCGGGCTCTGTGCTGACAGCTTAGAGCCTGGAGCCTGTTTCAGATTCTGTGTCTCCCTCTCTCTCTGACCCTCTCCTGTTCATGCTCTGTCTCTCTCTGTCTCAAAAATAAACATTAAAAAAAAAAAATTAAGAAAAGAGAAAGTTTATAGTTTGACTTCAGCCTTAGATAAAAATATTTATGCTACTGTAGAAATAACCAAGTAGGCCTGAATTAAATTATCAGAAAAGAGCTGTAAGTTTTGTTTGGAAGTGAAGCTGAATGCCAAGTGTAAAGCCTGCGTAGGAGCCTCCAAATGAGCGTAACATAAGTGCTTACACAGGCAGGACTCCGTAACAGAATCTCTGTAAGCATTTATAGATGGATTTTCTACTTCACATTATAAATTTCAGGCCATGTATTATTGTATTATTCGTTATCTTAAATAGGTATTATGCTGAGTTTAAATACTGAGGTTTAAATATTTGATTAATTTTTTTTTTATTGCTGGTGATGTTTTTGTCTTAAATACGTACAAACTCAGTTTGTACGTATTTAGAATGATTGGATAATTTTTGATTTTTGTGCATCATTTCCTATTTTAATAGACGAATTTATTCATCTTTCTACAGGCAAAAGGCAGCTACTACTGATTATGTTTCTAGATCAAAGTTTTTGACATGTTCTAGTTATTAGCTTTATGCTATTTTGCAAGAAAGTCTTGGTTTTGTGAAATAAGGGCTGTCTTATTTTTCATGTTTTTATGTAAATAATCATGCCGATTTTATGTTGGGCATTGATTACCTCCCACCACCCTTCCCCATCCATCTAATAGTTGGTGAATGCTTGATATCTAATTTGCTCTTTATTAAAACACACAAAACCGTTGGCTCCGTAATTGAAAGACTGCTCTTTTGTCAGGATATAAAATGTAAACTGTCTTTCAGGCAGATAAATACTCTCATCTGCATTGAATGAAGCTGCTGCTTTCTTTTTAATTTTAAATTATTAAATACTCGCGGATTGGCTAAGCATTGCACATTTTCCTAAAGGTCACAAAGTTCATTCAGTAGACAAGAAAGTATTGATTACAGTGGCTTAAAGCCAACAGTGCAGCTTAATTTTGACCAGAGTAAATCCACACAGCCCGCCAAGATTGGCTGTGTCCTGAAAATACCTGTTGATGGGTTGTCTGCACAAGTATTACCGTGTGAATTTTTTTCCTTAGATTGTCTCTTAAATTAGGCTTTTCATCTAAAACGTAGTATTTTAGAAACATTTGGTAATTGCACAGTAGGAATTCAATGCCATTTTTAGCACCAAATGGCAATTTTTGAATTGCTAATAGATATAATTTATGCTAACAGAGATTTTAAAGAAATCACTGAGGAAAAAGAGCTTTCTCTCCTGCTGAGATTAATTTATGAAATGACTGAAAACATTTTTAGACAGCAATTGAATATGATTATGAATATAAACATGTTATCAATGCAGCCGATGCTTTAGTTGCACAAGCAACTGTGTGTTGATGTAGAAAACTTCATTACGTGAAACCTGTGGTTCCGGACTCTTTAAGTCAACAGTAAGTACTTAACCCACTGCTCTGCTCTGGTTGAAATTTTCCTACCTTCGAGTTGCATAAAAAATGGTATCCAAGGAGATTTCGACTGCAAGTTGCAAGGATGGAAGTTTAATTGCGGTTACAACTGCTGTTTGAGTTATTCTCGTCTGTAAACACGAGGTTTTTTCCATTTTCGTTTTCAATTTCAATTTAATAGTTTGAGCATTTGTAAATAGAAGTGTATTAATATACTGGATCTTGGGTTTTCTTCCTTAAAGACAACTCTATTTGAATTAAAAAACAAAAACAGAAAGTTGCAGGATTTGTTGAATGATATTTATTTTATATTTGAAGCTCTTGTTGCAGGTTCACTGCTAAGAGTCTGTAAAAAATACGTAGGCATCTGTCTCCAAAATTGCTTTGGAATTCACATTCTTTTATATGTCATCGTCTCTTACCGTCTGCGAGAAGCAGATATTTACAGGAGGCGGAGGCGGTTTTGTGAAGTCACGTTGTGTGCACTCTCTGCCTGTTCACTCAGCTTTTGTGAAACTGCCCTGACATTCGTGTTCAGAAACGTGGCTGTCGTGTTTTATTTTTTACCGTTGCATAAATACAAGGTTAACACGACTTTCCCATTGTAAGATTTCCTGAGTCATCGAGACACACATTTGTGTGTATATAAATATATATTTGTCGACCACCAACACTGGAAAGGACTTGCTATCTCATTTGCTTTGCTGTACGTACAAAGATATTTATATGTAGGTCAGTGTGGAAAACTGGAAAATCAAAACTTTTAGAGGATGCTTTTAACATAGTTGAAAGTTCTAATTGTCTTTTTTTCAATTTATTTTAGATATAATTTTGAGGTAACCTTACCTCGCTTTGTATGTGATTTGGTTATTGGAAAGCCAGTGCCAAAATTAAGAAATTTACTCTAACTCAGGGCATATTCTCAATGTTTGATGGAGATGTAGTTAGATATTGTGCCGATTTAATTATTTGATTGAAGTATTAAAGATTTTCCTTGGAGAGACTGTGTTAATTTTTTCTTTTTCCTTTTTAGGTTTTGTATGAACAATTCAAGTTTTTCTTGAATCTCTATTTTCTGGTAGTATCCTGCTCGCAGTTTGTACCAGCATTGAAAATAGGCTATCTCTACACCTACTGGGCTCCTCTGGTAAAAGAAAAGATTTTTGAAATTAAGTTAAATGATTATTTAGAATATGGTTTTAGGAGTGGAGATGATTGAGAGAGAAACTGATCAGATTTTAAGAAATGTGATATTGTTGCCGCGTATCTGTGAACTTCCGTGAAAGATTTTACAGAGCTCGGTCACGTGTGTGCCGGGCAGCCCCGCAGGAGTGTCCGGGTGGTGCACTGCTCCGGGTGTCATCTGGAGAGGCCGCTAGGCACCCCTGCTGGTGGGGGGCGGGGGGGTGGGGTGGTTTCCATGGCGCATTCTGTGCTGAGGCTGCGATAACGGGTCGGTCTCTCCCCTGTGCTGATGGCACTTTCTGGAACCAGGTTGTGATCTGCTCAGCGACCCTCTTGTCCTGACAGATGGGCGGTTCTTACTTTTGGCTGAAGTATCTCAGTGAAGTCCGGACCATTTCTGCTTGACCCCTCAGTGCATAAAAGTTTTGGAAAGGCAAATGATAACTTCTCATCGAATACTTCCATTTCCACCATGATGCCGCTGGGATAGTTTGATGCTGTTTGCCGATAATTTTCATCAGTTTTCAGCTTATGTAGACAATACGTATGCCTTCTTTTTTCCTTGCACCTAGAAAAATGGACTGCTTCCTTTGGACTGCTCCCTTTTGGCCAGATTGTCAGCATAATTCAGTCAAGACAATGTAGTGAAACTCCTCCTTTAGGGAAGGAGCCAGCGCAGTGCTCACTTACCTGCCGAAGTGCTCCTCTCGGAGCCGGGACGTGAGCGGCGTGCTCTGGAGTTCATTTCTCCGGGCTGCGCAGTTCTGCCGCCTCTCACAGCCGGTCTCAGATGCGCCAGGGCGACTGGCAGAGGGGACAGAAGTCTCGTTGGCAGGGTCGTTGGAGTCAGCCCCTCCTCCTGTGCACCCACACAGACTTCAGAGGAGCGCAGGTTTGAGCAGTGACAGTAATGGTGTTTGTAGTACAGAACGATCACGGAGTCAGTACGGCGCACTCAGGAAATCAGTGGGGTTGGAAGATGCCGGGATTATCTAAGTTAGGCCCCTGTGAGGGGTGGCATTGGGATGACATCCGGATTTCTGAGAGCCCGGGCCACGCACTGGTCAGGGAAGAGAGAGGCGCGGGCCCGGGGAGCCACGGTTGCGGAAACTCTCGGGCCAGGATGCTGGGGGTGCCGCTGGAGCTTGGGGACGTGGGGCGGTGCTTGTAAGGGAAGTCAGGGTGCTCGCACTTGATCCTGAGCGGGAGAGGGAGCCCCGTGACTGTGTGGGTGTCGCGTAGCACACGGGCGACACCGAAGCTCAGACCTCAGTGCGCAGAGTTGGTGTTCAAGCCAGGTGGCTGTGGAGAAGCGACGGAGGGGGGACTTTCTCTTCTTTTCCCCCCCTGCTCACCCTCCTTCCCCTGCAGGCAACTTCTGTTTGCATTTGAGATTCCGTTGTTACGCGTCTCCCGGTAATTTTGCTGCTTACGTTTGTCTCCCTGAAATCGTATTGTTTGCATGCTCTGAAAGTTTGCATAAAGATTACCTTAGTCCGTGTACCCTTTTGCAACATGCGTTTTGACTTAACATTGTTTTATAAAACGGATCCCTGACACGTACAGGTCTAGTTCACGTACTCTTCGCTTCTCGGAAGTGTTCCGTTGAATATATACACAGTCGATTTGTCCATCTTCCCAGGGAAGGAGACTTTCAGTTTCTTTCTGATTTTTCACAGTTAACAGACTCGGCTGTGACGATCGGTCTGATTGTACGTTGTTCCCTGTGCATCCTGGGAGTCTCATTGCCTAAGCCCTGCTTAGTTTTCCCATTTTCCAGTGAAAGCGTAGATCAAGTGTACTTACGATCTCAGGGTGTTTATTTTTGGCCCCTCTTCCTACCCGTGGCTTCGCAGGGTGCTCTCACCCCTCCAGTGTCGCCGCCAGCTCGGCCTGAAGTGTCCATTAGCGCTGATTGTCTGAGGACACGGGACCCTCTTAAAACTCTGACGTACAGAGCGTTCGTTTGTTTTGCTTTTGCGTCTTTTCCTCATGACTGTGACTTAGGTGGCTCGTAACCAAAGAGAATGTTCGTTGCAGGTGGATTCCTAACGAGGACTTGCTTTTAAGTGTGCGCAGAATTGGCTGTGTCGGCCAGAGCCTCCCCTTCCTCTGTCCGTGTGGAGTTTACGTCCGCCAACCTGACCTGTCCTGTCAGCCGCAGGTGTTTGAAGCACTTGGCGTGTGGGAATTCACTTCGCCGTGCTCAGAGAAGTGCCCCGGTAGGCACCTGGCTCAGTACTCCTAGAAGGGACGCTGAGCAGAGGCTCGGGGGCCCCGCGGAAAAGTGAAAAGCCCGCTTCTCCCGTTTGAGTTGCGCTTCATGCTTCCTCGGGACGTGCCGGCCGTTCCCCGCGCCCCTGTCCCCACTCCCCGGTGGACCTCCAGCTGGCCCGCTTAGGAATCCGCGCCCTGCCGTTCCCTGCCCCGGTGGCAGCCACGGTTGGTGCCTCTGGTCGTGTGATCGGTAAGGACTTGTGAGTCTGTGCTTGCGCTCCTTGTGCACGTTTTAACCTCTGATTTAGCAAAGGTCTTAAAAAGTTGATGTGTGCATCAGGCTCGCCTTCGAATCCCAGAAGCAGGCTTAGGTAGACTGGTTCTTTGATCCAAGCTCCCCTCTGAAACGTTGTTTGGAAACTGAAAATTCAGATACCACACAGAGAAGATCTTTTTTATCAGTCGTGGCAAATTTACACTAAATCTGTATCCAGACCACATACTGGTTTTTGTTTTGTTTTAAAGTAAAGGAAGCATTCTGCAGCAGGATTCTCACAGCTCCTGAGTTCCTCCTGTTTCTCGAGCCGCCCGTTCACCCCGTCCTGGGGGGCCTGTCCCGGCGCGTGGCCTTCGTACGCACTCACGTCGCACCGCCTTTTCTCTGCTTGCCTTGTGAGGTTCTGTAAGGCAGAACCTTCTGAGGTTTCTTGCTCAGAAAAAGGGCTCGGCATCTCCAGGTTCCTCCCTGACAGAAACCCGCCAGTCCAGCGTAAACCCGTCATCTGGCCGGTGGTTATGAAATCTTCGGTCTCCCGCCCGCTAATTTTCAGCAGGCAACTTCTGATTCCTTCCCTCTGTTCTCCAGCTAAAGGGTGTTTCTGAAAACGCTGATAGCTTCGTAATCGCTTTTGTCAGTTATTCCTGGCAGTATTGTTTACTTCAGCTCTGATCTCCTTTCTGTTATATCTTGCCATATGACAGAAGAGTCAACTGAAAATAATTGATTTCATTATTACATTCTTGTGTCGGAATGAGGATTACCTTTCGTATCATTCAGCCTTGGGAACAGCTCTTTGAGGGACAGCTGGTGTAACCAGAGTACCAAAACGGATCGCAGTGCTTCTGTCGGAACGAATGAGGTGGGATAGACCTGCCCATGCAGACGATTCTTAGAGGACGTCTGGGTTGGTGATGCTACCTCTTCCATATAAGATGTGGTCCTGGAAGTTTGTTAACACGTAACTTCCAGGGTGACCAGGGCGTTTGCAAGAGACTCTGACTTTCGGTATGATTCTCCAGTCCTTCCCTCTGTCCACTCCTTTCCTGAAGTCTCTGTACTTCGCTGGTGTGGGTGGAGTACGGAAAGGAGAAAGCACATCACTCACTGGGACTCCTATCGCATGCTGCCCAGGGACAACCACTCTCGCAGAAGTACTTGCGCTCCTTGTGCCTCAGTTTCCCTGTCTGAATTATTGCTCATTAGGTTTTTGTGGCATTTAAAAGTTGACTCATTCAAAAAACATAGAAAAGTTTGGGCGCCTGGGGGCTCAGTCGGCTACGCGTCCGACTTCGGCTCAGGTCACGGTCTTATGGTTCGTGGGTTCGAGCCCCGCGTCGGGCTCTGTGCTGACAGCTCAGAGCCTGGAGCCCGCTTCGGATTCTGTGTCTCTCCATCTCTCGGCCCCTCCCCTACTCGTGCTCTCTCTCTCTCTGTCAAAAATAAATGAACATTCAAAAAAATTTTAAAAACCCCATAAAATAGTTTCTGGGGACTCCTGGGTGGCTCAGTCAGCTAAGCTTCTGACTTCTGCTCAGGTCATGATCTCACGGTTCATGGATTCGAGCCCCACATCAGGCTCTGTGCTGACGGTGTGGAGCCTGCTTGGGATTCTCTCTCTCCCCCTCTCTCTGCCCCTCCCCTGCTCGTGCTTGCGCTCTCTCTCTGTCCCTCAAAGTAAATAAATAAACTTAAAATAAAAAGCTTCTGGTATATAAGAATCCCTCAAGTTTAAACTGGTATTATATCAATAGAATTTTTTGTCTTTTTATAAAAATGCATATCATTTTGGCAGTTACTTTACATGACTCCTGGGTCGTCTGGCGAAGTAGGAAAAGAGAAGTCCACTTGATGAAGCAAGATTTAGTCATGGCCTGTGGACCGGCCACGTGAGACATTCCCGTCATCCGTTCTGATTAACAGGCTGACCTCAAATACTGTCGTGTCACCGAAGTACTGTCACCCCCTCGCGTCCAGTTTGGGTTTTCCAGTAGCGGTACCGTAGCTTCGGTCTCGGACGTGGTCGGTGCTGAGGTCGCGGGAAGGCCCGGCCCCTCCTGTGGGAAGACTTACTTACCCACATCTTCCGTAGGCCGTCAGTCTGCAGTGACCCAGTTAAGACTCAGTGGATGTAAACTCTGCAGGTGGAGGTCCGTGGGTCGTAGACTCCAGTGCCTGCGAAGGAAACCCTGGCCTCAGCTGTGCCTTTCTTGGAATCTGCTTTATGTTCTGAGGCTGGCTTTTGGGGTTTTTCTCAGGATAGATAAGCCGGAGACGGACGTGGCGGCACGGGAGTGGCCTCCACATCTGTTACGTGTTCGGGGAAACCTCAGGTTTGGAGCGTGGCTGCGAGCTGCTTGTGTGCACCAGCGGTCTTCAGGGCTCTATTTCCTCCCAAGAGCGCTCACCTCCTGTTTTACAAGTTGGGACCCGACCCTCTGTCACATCTTCTCTAATGTTACTGCTTTGAAGTAGAAGCCTACTTTCACTTCTCGAGTTCTCGGAAGCACTGGGAACTCTTACGTTTCGTGGCTTAAAGTTCCTTGATGAATGGAGAATTCACTTTTGCTGTCTTTAAGCCATAGGGTTAAAGGGTGCAAGTTAGATCCACCTGCACAGTTTAGATGACATACACACATCTGGGACCTGCGCCTCACAGAGGAGAGGTGAAGGCGCCCTCTTCAGGTGGGGCTTGAGCAGAACACCTTCCAGGTGATGGCCATGCGCTCGCCTGATTGACCCTCTCCTTTAACGGTACCGTCTTCAGTGTGTAAGTAACGTGCTTGACAGCCATTCTCCTCTTACCTCTCGGGAGTCACAAACACAGTTTTACGGAATTCTGCATGGTGAACGTGAGTCCTAATAGTAAATACTCTCTATGTGAGAATGGCTCACGGAACTGTCTTTCCCGGATGGGTAGATGTGTGTTTTTCACGTTACTGACAATGAGTTGTGACTTAGAATTTGTGTATTTAAAGTGGTATTGTCTTCTCACCCGAGACTAACGGCATCTTTGAGTTAAGGAAATACGGTATTTCATCGTACGAGTGTACCAGGAATTTCTTATTTGTGGACATTTAGGTTTCCGGTTTTTTATATTTGATGCCGGGATCCTTGTTTTTTTTTTTTTTTGTTTGTTTGTTTTTTAGGATAACTTTCCAGACGTGGAACTGTTTGGTTAAAGTGTGTATAAATTTTAAGGCTTTTGATAACACTAAATTTTTTTAAAGTATTTTTGGTATTTCCTGTTTCGGATTTTCATATTTTTTTTTGTCTCATATGTGCTAAAAGACATTTAGATGGAAAAGAAAGAGAAAAGCTGTCTCTGTTGACAAGTGGCATGACCTGGTGTGTAGGCAAGTCTGGGGAGTACACACACAGACTTGCTGGGGCTGATAAATGAGTTAGTGAGGCTACGGGGTATAAGATAGATACACAAAAAGCGCTTATATTTTTGTATACTAGCAGTGACCACCTGAAAATGAAATTAGTGTAGTAATTTCATTTATAAAAGCATCAGAAAGGAGAAATAGTAGATTTAGCTAAAATGCAAGATTTCATACTGAAAACTTAAAACGTTTTTGAAAAAATTAAAGATCTAAATAGATAGAAGTCATCCCATGTTCAAGAATTGAAAGACTTGATATTATTGTAACGATAGCACTCTCCGAATTGATCTGTAAATTCGGTACAATCCCTGTGAGAATCCCACGTAGCTTTTTTGGCAGAAATTGACAAACCGATCCTAAAATTCATATGGAAATACAAGAGACGCAGAGTAGCCAGTGCGTCCTAGAAAGTAGATCAGTATTGGAGGACTCCTGCCTCCCATTCCAAACTTACTTTGAAGCTATAGTCATCAAGAAGGTGTGGTACCAGCTGAAGGATAGATCACGGGATACACGTCGAGTCCAGAAACAAACCTTGACACTTAGGACAACTTGATTTTTGGCAAGGGTGCTAAGACAGGTCAGTGAAGACAGAGCCAAAGAATGAATTTGGACCCTGCCTCCTGTCACACACAGAATGTAACCGAGAATGGGTTACAGACTTAAATGGAAGAGCTGAACCCAGTAAGACTCCTGGAAGAAAACAGAGGTGGAGTTTTGGGATCTTGGACACTAAAAGCCCAGGTGACCAAAGAAACAATTGAAATTGGACATCATGAAAATTAAAAACTTTAGTGCATCAGAGGACGCTATCAAGAAAGTGAAACAATACAACCTGGAAAGTGTAACCTCACACTTGCAAATCATATCTCTAACAAGGTATTTATATCCAGAATCACATGAAGAGCTCTTACAACTTCGCGTGAAAAGACGAATGACACAGGTAAAAAGTGGGCGTAGGATCTGAATAACATTTATCCCAGGAGAACGTGTATATGGCCAGTAAGCTCATGTTAAGTGGTACAAGCACTTTGGAAAGCAGTTTGGCAGTTCATGAAAATGCCAGCTGTACTGTGTCACCCGGAAGAGGCACTATGGTTGCAGGGGGCTGGGAGCAGGGGAGATGGGAAAGGGGGGTGAGCTTTCTCTTTGGGGTGATGAAAGTCAGATGGTGTTGATGGTGGCACAACTCTGAATGCGCCGGGGACGGCCGTGTTTCAGTAAACACAAGGACCACGGGTTCCAGGGGCCCACGTGGTGTAGCCTGTCGGCAACACAAAAACAGCCCTGGGATAACAGGTTGCTGTCCCCTAAGTGGAGTTGCCCGGCCTTGCCTTGGCCATTTTCACAGTAGACGGGGATGCTCATCAGTCAAACGAAGCCTGCTGGACAGTGTGGTCCGAGAGAGGTTGACTTGAAGAGTAGCCGTGTAATGCGTCAGAAAACACCCAAGTAGCCTTTGAAAATGACTCCAGCCACGTTAGCGGTGTAATAGATTTCACAATAGATTCCAAGTACATAGGTTTTCTGTAGGGGCGCCTGGGTGGCTCAGTTGGTTAAGCATCTGGCTCTTGACTTCGGCTCACGTCATGACCTCACGGTTTGTGAGTTCGAGCCCCACGTTGGGCTCTGTGCTGACGGCACGGAGCCTGCTTGGGCTTCTCCCTCTCTCTCTGCACCTCCCCCACTCCCATGCTCTCTATTTCTCTCAAAATAAATAAATACACTTTGAAAAAAGTTTTATTTAGATAGCATCAAGTTAATCTGTCCAGGTTTTTACTTAAAAAGTGAGGAAGTAGGGGCGCCTGGGTGGCTCAGTCGGTTGAACGTCCGACTCTTGATTTCGGCTCAGGTCAGGATCTCCTGGTTTGTGGGTTCGAGCCCCACATCGGGCCCTGCGCTGGTAGTGTGGAGTCTTCTTGGGATCCTCTCTCTCTCCCTCTTTCTGCCCCTCCCCTGCTCATGCTGTCTTTCTCTCTCTCCCTCCCCCCCCAAAATAAAAAAAATAAATTTAAATAAAAATATTTTTTAAAAAAGTGAAGAAAAAAAGCGTGGTGGCTGTGCCTGTGCCCCACGTGTGTCTGTAGACGCTGCCACGGGGAGAAACTTGTCATGCTGGGATAGCTTCCTGTTGCTACACATTTCGTTCTACCAGAAAGAGAAGTATAGGAAATGTGTGATTTTGATGTCAGTCTTTGTTGATTTGAACTTGAATGCTCGCATGTTCTGAATATAATTCATGGGGTTTTTGAAGACTGTTGGTTTCCTTATTTTTAGGTTACTAAGTCCTTTCTGATGTTTGGCTTGAAGTACAAGCTATGATATGAATTTAAATTTTTTGGCTGATAGAATCGTAAATCTTATATATTATATTTTTTTAGTGGTGTTTCATTGTTCCTTTTTGTCTTTGTTTTCATTTATGTTTTAGAAGTAACATTGGCGGGTGGGGGGTGGGGAGTAAAACTTTTTGTTACTGTTTTGTTATTTATAATCCAGTTTTCTCAAATATCTGATTTTATTTTGTCTCATAGGGATTCGTTTTGGCTGTTACCATCATGAGGGAAGCAATTGATGAATTTCGGCGTTTTCAGCGAGACAAGGAAGTAAATTCACAGCTCTACAGCAAGCTCACAGTAAGAGGTCAGCAAGACACTTTTGATTTAGTTTATCATTTGCTTAATGTAGCCATCACGTCAGAGTTAACATAAATGAAAGAAAACGTCATAATTCTGTTACCGAAAATAGTATTATGCAATTACATATGGTATCTAATTAATTTTCTTACGATAACGTAATGCCTACAAATTCAAGGTGGATTTTTTATTCATTCTCCAGATGCTGGGATGTGTGTGTATGACTATAAACATGTACACACTTAAACACACATGCGCACACGCACACAGAGAACTGGTCGTGTGGTGCGCTCTGTCACGGTTTGTGTATGAGGGGTGTGCACGTAGACACGTGTGAAACCCAGCGGGTGCAGGACATTTTCTGTGAAGCCCTGTATCACCTTACCTGCGGTCTCTGTTTGTGTCATATTTTCAACACAGTCGTAGGGTTAGACAGTTAGTACCAGGGCCTTAAACTGTTTAAGTGCAAGGTCTCGGAGCACCTACAGTTCATGTCATGATCCAAAGAGGGACTACATTATGCCCATTTCTCCTTAACTTCGTTCAGGGCTTTTAACCCTTGCTTAATTTATGTTTTTAAAGAGTTTGTTTATTTGGTCTCTCAGTCTCAGTGGAAAAGCAGCGATGTATTGGGAAGAGTGTGGGGAAAGTATTTGTGGGTGGGCATTATGCCCCTCAAAAAGTGACAGTGACACCAAGACAGTGATCGCATCAATGAGGGACAATGAAGGAAGGCACCGAAAAGCTAAACACGTATTCATAATAACTTCAAAGCCTGTTTCAAAGATGAGGTTTAGAGTGGAGTTTGTACCTTCTGATTACGTGGGGATATCTGTACGTTGAATTATTTATTTGAAATAATTCTCCAAAAAAATATTTTTATAGCTTATTTGGACAGATCTCGTGTAACGTAGAGTTTATCCGTTGAAAGTGTGCGGTTCGGTGGCTTGGGTCTGTTCACAGAGTCGTGGAAGCATTACTGCCGTCTACTTTTGGAACGGTCTTGACGTTCTAGAAAGAAACTCTGAATATGTTAGCTGTCATCCCATTCTTGCCCCTCCTGCCCCTCCTCCAGCCCCGGGTCCGTCCCCCGGCCTGCTTTCTGTCTCCATGGGTTTGCCCCCGAGGAGCAGGTGTCCGGAAGCCTGCAGCGTGTGGGCTGGTGTCACAGGCCTCTTTCCCCGGCGCCCTGTGGTCACGGGTCATCAGTTCATCGCTGGCGTGGCGCCTGGCAGCGCTGTTTTTCTTTTCGTTGCCCAGGGCTCCTCCTCTCTGTGGCATGCCGTGTTTGCCTCCCATTCAGTAGTAGGTGGACATTTGCGTTTCCACTTCAGGCGACTGTAAAGAATGCTGCTGCAAATGTCTGCGTGCGGTTTTTCTGTACGAACGTGATGTTACTTCTTCTGTGAGCATACCTACCACGAGTGAAATTGCTGGATTATATGGTAACCACGTTCTTGAGAAACTGCAGACTACTCTTCTGATCGGCCTTGCCAGTTGGCCAAACCAGCTGCTGGTTTGCTTTCTCACCAGCAGCGTGTGAGTGGTCCGGTCTCTCTGCGTCTTCGCCGGCACCTGTTAGCGTCTGTCTTTTTGTTGCAGCCGTCCTGTTGGGCGTGAAGTGGTAGCTCGTTGTGGTTTTGACTTGTGTTTCTCTGGTGACTCATGACGTTGAGTGTCTTTTCATCTGCTTATCGGGCGTTTGTATGTCTCCTTTGGAGACGTGTTTTTTCAGATTCTTTGCTTACTGTTGGAACTGGGTTCTTTTTTTGTATTTATTGAGTTGGGAGAACTCTATATATTCTGGATTTAAGTCCCTTGTCATTCTGTGATTTGGACATATTTTGTCTCGTTCGGTGGCTTGTGTTTTCTTTTTCTTGGTGTCTTCTGATGCACAACAGGTTTCATGTTGATGAAGTGCTGCTCATCTGTGTTTTCTTTTATTGCTTGTGCCGTTGTGATGTATCTAAGGAACAGTTTGTCAACCCAGGGTTGCAAAGGTTTACTTCTATATCTTCTCCCAGGGGTTTTATGCTTTTAGCTCTGACGCTCAGATGTGTGATCCGTTTTCATTCTGTAGTTTGTGTGGATGTATGACATGGGGCCACATTCCTTTGTGTGTGAGTATCCAGTTGTCCCAGTGCCATTTTTTTTTTTTTTAAATTTTTTTTTTTTTTTCAACGTTTATTTATTTTGGGGACAGAGAGAGACAGAGCATGAACGGGGAAGGGGCAGAGAGAAAGGGAGACACAGAATCGGAAACAGGCTCCAGGCTCTGAGCCATCAGCCCAGAGCCTGACGCGGGGCTCGAACCCACGGACCGCGAGATCGTGACCTGGCTGAAGTCGGACGCTTAACCGACTGCGCCACCCAGGCGCCCCGCCCAGTGCCATTTTTGAAAAGACTATACTCTTGGGATTAAATCGAACGGTTAACTAGTGAAGAGTTTTGATGTATGAAGTAATGGCACGGTGGAGGAAAGGTGTGTTGTAGAGAAGAGGTGAAGTTTTGGAAAAAAGGAATCCCCAGAGTGGCCAGGTAAATTAGGTGTACCTTTGACGTGTCTTTTTTGGAATATAGTATAGGTCCCGGCTTAGTTTTTAAATTGTTTTCATTGTGATATTTGGAATGAGTAGAGATTCGTTTCCGTGCATTAATTGTATCATTCAAAACTAAACGGCATGGTGATCTCTGTGAACCATCAGTCGGCAGTCCTGCCTGCCCTCCTGAGCGTAGAAGCAGTGAAGGGGCGAGCACTTGCCTCAGAGAGAGCAGCCCACATTCTCAGTTTGGGACTCCAGGCCGTGGCTCTGAAGGTAGCGGAGCGGCACGCACTTGCGAGAATTGTGTCTGTCCAGCCTGGCAGGGCCACTTGAAGGACCGAGTCAAGACGGTTGTCTCTCTTCCTCTGATTGGATGTCACTCAGGGCAGAAGAGCCAAAAAAAAAACAGTCGGCATTTCGGAAGCCTGTGTCAGCAGCAGTGGCTGGGGGGCGATAGGTGATAGTTGACACACCGAAGAGAGTGTCGAGCGCCCGCTAGAAGGAGCTGGAGACAGGATTCTTTGGAAAATCGGGGCCTTCAGAAGTGCGTGTATTGACAGGAGAGTTTTGAAAGCCACATCCAAGGCCAGCACTGAATCATGCTCAGAAAAGACCCCAAGAAAGTGTTTTGCCTCTAGCCAGTCTCTAGGCTCACTGCAAGCAGAGGTGAGGTCTCAGGCAGAGTTGTAGACAGCTTGCCGAGTGCCGGGTGCCCCGGGACAGCCAGCCTGCCAAGGCTGGGAGAGGCTGTTCGATCCCTCCCTCCCTCCCTCTCTCCCTCCCTCCCTCCCTCCCTCCTTTCCTCTCTCCCTCCTTCCCTCCCTTCCTCTCTCCCTCCCTTCCTCCTTCCCTCCCTCTCTCCCTCCCTCCTTCCCTCTCTCCCTCCCTCCCTCCCTTCCTCCCTCTCCCTGTCTCCTGTCCTTCACCCTTCCTCCCTTTCTTCCTCCCCCTCTCATTCCTTCTTCCCTCCATCATCCCTCCTTTTCTTTCTTAATCTCACCCCCTCCCCTTGCAGGGAAATCTTTTTCAAAACACTGACTGAAAGACTTCACAGACCACACATGACGAGGAATACACACTTTACAAAACAGTTCTAGAAAAGTCACTAAACGTGCACGGCTACAGCATATACTGAGCAACAAAAGAAACCCAGAAGAGGAGGATGTGACTGATTTCCCGAGTTACCAGATTATAATAGTCAAAATGTACAGGTTTCCACAGGAAATTATGAAGCATGCAGAGAAACCATGTGGCCCAGTCATAGAAGAAAGGAACAGAAGCTGTCCCTGAGGAGGCCCAGATTCTGGACTTACTGGACAAAAATCTAACTCACCTGCCATAAGTATGCTCACGGAGCTAAAGGAGACAACTGAAAAATGTTAAGAGACATCAGGAGAACAATGTACTGTATTAAACAGAAGATCGGTAAAGGTATAGAAATGATAAAAAGGAAGCCAAGAGAAATTCTGGTGCCAAAAATTATAATAAATTGCAAGAGGAACTCACTCGAGAGTTTCAGTGGCAAATTTAAGTGGCCGGGAGAAAGAATCCCTGACCCTGAACCTAGATCACGTGAGATGATCCATTCTGAGACGTGGAAAGAAGAACGAGGAAAGTTAAGTAGAGACTTGGGGGCAGCACTAAATGCGCTAATGTGCATGCATTGGGAGTCGTGGGAGTCGTAGAGGGAGAGGGCGGAGAGAAAGTTTGAAGGAATAATGGCCGTTAACTTCCCAGATTTGTTAAGAGACATGAATCTACACGTTCAGGAAATTCCGTGAATCCCTAGAAGGACAAACGCAGAGAATCCACACCGAGACGTTGTAATCAGACAGTTCAAACCCGAGGACAAAGAGAATGTTCTGAAAGCAGCAAGGGAGAGACAGCTTGTCACACACAAGGCCTCTAGGGTAAGAGCCTGTGGAGGACCGGAGGTGGATGACGTTTTTAAAATGACAAAAGAAAAAACTGTCAACCAAGAATTGTGTGTCCCATTCACGAGTGAAGGAGAAATTCGGATGTTCCCAAATGCCTGTAGAATTGAAAACAGGCACTCGAGCAAATACACATGCAGCCACATTCATGCAGCGCCCTTTATGATTGCCATTGGGGGAGAACAACCCAAATGTCCATCGGCGCGTGAGTGGATAAACAAATTGTGCCGTTTTCTCACGTTGGAGTATCATTCAACCGTAAAAATTAATACTGATACAACATGAGTGAACCTCGAAAAAGCCGTGTGAGAGAAATCAGACACAAAAGGTCACGGACTGTACGACGTCATCTGTGTGAAGTATGGGAACAGGTAGCTTACTGGAACTGAAAGCAGGTTGTGGGGGGCACTGCTTAGTGGGTTGACGCATCCTTTTGTGGTGAGGAAAATGTATTTGAACCTGATAGAGTGGGTCGCACAACACCGTGAATGTACCCCGTGCCGTTGTAGTACTCACTTACAATGGCTGATTTTATGTTATGTCACTGTCACCTAAAAATAGTAAAAACAGTTGATGAAGGCATACCAATAATTAGGGCTTTTACACTTCTATGATACTCGAACTCAGAAGATCTTAAAAATAATTGTCAGTGGGTTTATTTCAAATACAAATGGAGATTTACCTTTTTACACAAAATTGACGACCATTGGTCCTGTTTGAAAGGACGTTTTACTCGTAGATGGTAACGGTGTGGCTATCTCTGACTTCCTCCTCTGTGATCTGTGTCAGGTGACTTGCTCATTTGCATAACTGCCATCCTAGGTAGGTTGGTGTTCTCTCCACCTTACAGGGGAGGGGCCTGAGGCCACCGCTCAGGGATCTGCCCCGAGTCCCTGCAGCTTCGGTGGAGCGGCTGTGTGAGCCCAGCCCCCTCCGACTTCATGTGGCTGTTCTGTGGGTTGTACGTTGCTCTGTGGCTCGTTATTCTGATGCAAATGATTGATGCGTAAAATCTAGAATGTGAAAAATGCACGTAAAAATGTAAAAAATGCTCCTTGGCTAGTCTGAAACTTGTTTTCTTGGGAAGAATATTCTGTGCTCATCTCCTTAATTTGTAGCATTTCATAGGTTATCTGTTCTTTGAATGGCATTGATGGCTCCTTCCTTATGTGACTGAACTGCGGTTCGTCTTATCGTGTTTATCGTATTTACAGTATTTGAATTTTGTATTTGGAGTTCTTACACACACTCTTATAGAAATACTCTGGGAAGATGTTCCCTGCTCTATTTTTTCTTTTGAAAAGGAAAGCCACGACCACTTTTAAGTATGCTCGGATCTTGAGGGTACTTTGTTAGAAGCAGAGAGTATTTTAACTGGTGCACGAGCTCAGTCGACACCGGGTGATCTTTAGCCAACTGCACACTTTGCTGCTTGAGAGGCTGTCTTGTCATGTGGGAATTTTCCACGTCTGTTTCTGCTCCGTTCTTTGCTTTCTCCTTGTTTGTGACCTGCTTTATGATTCATGGTTCTCTCCTAATGGATAGCACCCGTCAGAGTTAAGGAGGAGAAAATGAAATTGTTGGCAGCTTTTCAGAAATCCCTGATGAGGAATTTGAATTGTGGGGTCATTCTGCTTTTGGTTTCTTGGGATCAGTGCTGTTTTTTTTTTTTTTTTTTTTTAACCTCTTGCTCCAGAGAGGTGTATAAATTGCATCCTGGGCTGTAATCATTCTGCTGGCTGGTTCACGATTCAGTTCCAGATACTTAGTACTCACTATGGTCGGCACTGTGATCCCCTCCGGGGGTTCAAACACGAGTGAGTCCTGGACTGTGGTTTTGAAAGAGCTCCTGTAGTATTCTAGCAGATAGGATAAACTCAGAGGTTTTTGTTTACTTGCTTTTGTTTTAATCAACCATCAAATCTCAGTAGGACTGTATCACGTCACCCACTATTACTGTGTATTCCAGATGCACACCTAAAGCTAATGTGGAGCTTTAGAAATGATCGGGAATTGATTCTGGGCTGTGGCTTCTCTTTACACTTGGTGATGACTGATTTCCAGTGGCTCTTACCTGTTTCTTGTAATGGTTATGGCATTCTGTTGTTCAACGTGTTAGACATATGAAAGAGAGAAGAAAGTCTGTTGTCTTTGAACTTGTGTACATTGTGTGCGTGTGTAGTTGTCAGAGAACGCTCACATATTTAGGTGTTTCTTGTGTTCCAGTTTCCTTGCCAGAAAGGAACTTGACCCGCTGAGACAGTGTTCTTTCTTCCTGTGTATTTTAGCATCTTTGATTCTTTTGTCAACACTGTTGTCACATACTTGTTAAAATTCTTACTGTTATTTTTACATAAAAAATCATGAAATACCTATTAAAATTTTATCACCTTTTAGTGAAATTTATTGTTTGTGAGTAATGTTTTCTTGAAAGATCTCTGTTTAAAAATCCCTCTTTAGTGCATTTTACACACTGTCTGTGGGCAACGCACACTTCCCCAGGCACGTCCTAACATGTAACTGGTTTCTTGGGTTACTGCATCTTCCGCTTGGCAAAAGGAGTCCCTTTTGTGACAGTCATGTCTTCAGATAGTTGGGTTTCTTTTAAATAGTACTCTCAAATGTTGGCTAAATTTTCCCATCAGAAATTGCTTAGGAGCTGATGAACTCAGAAGTCATCGGAGTGGGTTTCTGCAGCTGCTGCTCAGAGAGGCATCGGTGACTTTCCTTCTTATTCACGTGCCATCCCTCGTTCGTCCACTTCTGTGATGGTGCAGGTCAAGTAGAACGGTACGTCTTTTCTCACGAGGTTGGAGCCTGCTCGGTGCTTCCCGTTCATCTTGAGTGGTTTTCAGCATCTGTGGGCTGAGCAGCGTTTGGGAAGTATCCGTTCAAGAATGTTCTGGATACATTACTACAGGTGTGCCGTCTAGTAGCGGCTCTCCGTCTGTCAGATCTGTATGGTAGGTCTCCATCGGTCGGTTGTCGTAGGTTGTCGTAGGTTGTCGTAGGTTGTTGTAGGTCGGACACGATCAGCAGCTGAGATTCATGATCTTATCTGCTCCGCCCTCTGTGGCTGCGCGTGGTGGACGTGGGTCCGCTCGGGGGCGGTGGGGGGGTGGGGGGACAGATACACAGGAGCAGATTCATAGCTTCGGGACCGGCTGTGCGTGACCCGTCGTGCTTTCTCAGCTCATCCTGGGAGGATCTGTGTGAATTCATTTCTTTGTGGCCTTGGTGCGCCACGAGTCTTTTATCACATTGTTTGGAGATTGGGGCCCGGAATACGTGAAAGTAACAAGAAACGCCGGCTAACACGACGTACCTTGGCACAGGTGGAGTCGTGTGGCGGTGTGTGTGTCGCCAGCACCCCGCCCCCTCCCTCTGGTAGCGGCTGTTACTGTGCTGGTCGCTGTGCTGCTGGGTCCTCTGCTCTGTGTTCGTGCGGCTGTTTTCCCTGAAGGTTCCGAGGTTGTTGGCACCTGGCAGGATCTCAGACGATGGATGACTTAAGTAAATGAGGGGTTTCCAGAGCAAATATGACAGCCCTAGGCCTGTTCGCACTCCAGTGTGCCCGCTTGCGCCTCCCCCCAGCTTCCTTGCTCGCGTCAGGTACAGCATTGGGTTTAACTTGCTGCCTTGACTGGTGAAAAATACTCTCCTTGTGATTTGCTTGCTGCTTACCTTTTCACATTTCCTTGCTTATTGTGATCTTTTATACGAGTTTACTCGTCTTTCTTCATACGTCCATTTCTACCTTTTCAGAATTTCTCTAAGAGAAGCTTATCACGTGACAAATATTTTTATCTTGTTTGACTCATTTTTTATCTTTTTCTTTAAAATTTGTTTTTTACTGTTTATTTATTTTTGAGAGAGAGAGAGAGAGACACAGAGCGTGGGCAGGGGAGGGGCAGAGAGAGAGGGAGACACAGAATCCGAAGCAGGCTCTAGGCTCTGAGCTGTCAGCACAGAGCCTGAAACAGGGCTCGAACCCACAAACCCTGAGATCACAACCTGAGCTGAAGTTGGATGCTTACCCGACTGAGCCACCCAGGCGCCCCTATCTTTCTCTTTTAGATGTAGATAAGTTTATAATTTTTATGTATGCAAACCTTCTGTTTTCCTTTGTGGTTTTTACTTTAATCCTAGAAAGGCTGTTCAACCCTAGTGTGAATATCTTAATTTCCCTACAGTAATATTTCTGTGTTTTCATTTTTCATAGCTGACGTTTCCCTCCATTTGCAATTTCACATTTCAGGTGTCTATTCCATGGAGAAGGGACCTGTCTTCTTTTTTTACCGCAAATGGTTAGTTAGTTCCTTTAAAACCAGTTTTTAATGTTATTAAAGTTCTTTTTCCAGAGGCACCTGGGTTGCTCAGTTGGTTAAACGTCTGACCCTTGATTTCAGGTCAGGTCATGATCTCAGAGTTCATGAGTTCAGGGTGACATCATGGAGCCTGTTTGGGATTTTCTCTTTCCTCCCTCTGTGCCCCCCCCCCCCCCCCGGATCAGTATGCTTTCAAAATAAACTTGAAAAAAAAAAACTAAAAAATAAAAAAGACTAAAAGGGCACCTGGGTTATTCAGTCAGTTGAGCATCCAACTTCAGCTCAGGTTGTGATCTCATGGTTTGTGGGATCGAGCCCCACGTCAGGTTCTGTGCTGGCAATGTGATGTGGAGCCTGCTTGGAATTCTCTCTCTCTCCCTTACTCTGCCCCTCCCCTTTTCTCTCTCTCAAAATAAATAAATAAATAAACTTAAAAAAAAATAAAGTTCCTTTCTCAGACCTTTGAGAAATGTGTCAGATTTCTTTGGGCCCCATTCTTTGCCTTGAGTTCTCCAGGTTCATCCAGATCTCCGTGCCAGCTCCATTCCAGTTTTAAATAATCTTCCTTTTCGGCATGTTCCAGCGTCTTAGAATCTTTCCCTCCCTTCCTCAGTTATTTTTCTTTTTTCATTATTTGGAGATTGTCTTCTCGTGAATTAGACCAGTGGCATCGAACCCTCATGAACAGGCTCGTGGTTGCTCATTATCCTCACCTGTGGTTTCTTCTCTCTTGTACCAAGGGCCCGATGTTAGTCTCCATGCTGGGAGTGTTTGTGCAGCAAGAAACTGCCGTGGGATGAGCGAAAATCTAGAGGAAATGAGAGACTAGGGACGATTTTGAGCCATATTTAGTTCATCTCCCTTTTAGCGGTAACATAACCATACAGAATCGCGGGGCATTGGGATTTTTGTACATTTGCAGGCGCCTGCTTTCTCGTCAGGTTTCTGGTTTTCGTGATTGAGAGTCTTAGAACTTGTTAATTATGAGCCGTTGGTGTTAACAGTACTTTGTATTTTAACATTTGGTAGAGGTGTAAAAAGTCTTTCTAACCACAGAAAACAGAGGTTGGGAATTTCTCTTAGGCAGACACCAGCAGGCTTAACCAAGACTTTGAAGTATCTTGTCTATAGTGAGACCACATAATTTTCATTTGTATTTGTTGCTTGATAAAATATTTAAGAGTGAGATACTTAGCAAGTTTTTAAACCCGCGTACTTTCCTACAAAATCTTTATTTCGTGAAGGTAGTCATTTGCTATTGATGCTTATTTCTGCATTCGCTGCAGCAAAGCGTGTACGTTGGTTGGCTGCAAGTCTGTCTGCATGGTCTCTTCCGGCAATTTTGGGCTCTTCGTTGGTATTTGGACGGTAGACTGTTTCAGATAGTGAGACCATGTTAGAAGGGAAGGGGTCCAGTGAATAACATTCAGTGTCTCATCTCTGTGTCTTACCACGATATTTCGTTATTTCCATATTCTTTCTAAAGCTATCTCATACTTTGTTTCCTGATAGAATAAGAAGAAAAATTTGTGTTTAACTTGAGCATCTTACTTTTTTTTGATTCCGCCACTCTTTCTCTTTTCTCTCCAGCTGCTTTCGGGGGGTGGGGGTTTCCAGTACCCTGCCCCCCATCTCCGTCCTCTCTTCGCGAGCTCTCTGCCCTCCACGGCTCCTCTCTCCGCACCACGTACCTGCCGAGTTCTGTGGTTCAGGTTGTGCAAATTGTGTTAATCCTCAGATCAGTTTTCTAGGCGTGCGGGATGGCTTGGTGTTGATCTGGCTGCATTTCAGGGACGAGAGATGCACAAAAGAACTTCCATGGTGCTGCGCCATCTTGGCCCCTCCCCCGTTTTGTTTTTTTTTAATTGCTAAAGAGTGTTTTTTAAAACTACTTTGATTATTGCTGGTGAAAGTTTAAGAGTAAAAGTTGGTTACCTTCCGCAAGATGCTCTCTAACCCTTACCCCCAAACAGCAGGATTTCCTTTTTTTTCTTTAATTTCCTAGGCTGTAGTCAATACAGTTCCTATGTGGATGTATTTCATCTCCTGGGCTTTAGGTAAGGTTCCTACGGGTAGGGCGTGGCCCATTTTGTTCCCACGTTTGTCCCCAGCCTGTGTCTCGGGAAGGATAGCTCCTGCCCTTGCACATCCGGGTCCTCCGTGCCCGTGCCCCACCCACCTTCAGCGGGAGTCCCCGGGGCCCCCCAGCCTGAGCAGAGCACTGGCTTGTGTGCTCTGGGACTGGCTTCACAGGGCCTTCGTCCGCGTTTCCCTCACTGACCTAGGACAGCCTCCGATGGCGCCGTCGCCCTTCGTCACCTTGGGACTCCGTACATCTGTGCCTCAGGCTTCCACCTGCCGATGCCCCCAGCTGAGCCTTCTTGATTCCCCTGAGAAGAGCCTGGCTCTTCCCCGGGGTGCCTCTCCCTCTGCAGTCCCTGTCACGTGGTGGTGGTTTTTCATCCGGGGCCTGGAGGCCACTGGTCCTGGAGCGAGCCGGGCACCCTTTCTGTCTTTCTAGCTTCCTCCCTTTTACACCTGAGTCCAGCTGTTTGTCAGCTGCCGATTCCGTGGCCTTAACGCTTTTGCACTGTTCGTGGCCCCTGTAATGTTCCAGTTGATGAAGTCTGATTCACCAGTTTTTTCTTTTATGGTTGTGCTTTTGGTGCCCTAAGAACTCTTGGCCTAACTCAAGTTCACAGAGATTTTCTGTTAAGTTTCTCCTGTGTTTCTTCTTCTAGAGGGATTTGCACTATGTGTATCTATTTTGAGTAAGCCTTTGTACTGGTACCAGTAAGGGCTGTTTTTGTATGTGGATCTCCAAATGTTTCCCGCACCGTTGATTGAAAAGGTGATCTTTGTCTCACTGCGGTGCCGTATACTTTGGTCAGAAATCAGTTGTCTTTTATGTGTGGCTTTATTTCTGGACTCTCTCTTCCACTCCACCCATCTGTTGGTCTGTTCTCATGCTAACATCATTCTTTTTTGATTACTGTTTCTTGAGAATAATTCTCGAGGTCAGGTAGTGTTTTCCTTTCAACTTTGTTTTTTTGTTTTCAGAGTTGTTTGTCTAGTGTAGGTCCCGTGGATTTCGATATGACTTTTAGAATCAGCTTGTCAATTTCTGTAAAATATTCAAATCAAAAATCCCTGCTGGGATTTTGATTGGGATTGCATTGAGTCTAAAGGTAAATTTAAGGGAGAATTAGTATCTTATTAATACTAAAGCTCCAGCTGTTCTTGACGAAAGGGAACAGAAGGCTGTGAGTTCAGGGGACTGAGGCTATGCAGGAAGTACAGACAGCCCCCTGCACCCAGATGAAAATTCCTAGAGAACCAAGAGCTACTGAACAGTTTGACCAATTCTTTGCGTTTAGAAATGTGCACTTGGAGGCAGATTGCTGTACCGATTTGACACGATAGCCTTGTCGTGTGTTTGTTCATATTGTTGTATTATTAACACAAGAATTTCTGCACTGCATTTTAGCATCACCTGTTTTCTTTAAACATGTACTTGCAAGGAAGCTCCATAGAAATGAATGAAAATCACTGCACAATACCTAAAAATTAAAGGCTATTAAATATAAACTGTGTCTGTGATGTGACAGAATGGTACCTCTTCCTCAGAAATGTAAGACCATGATCGCGGAGTCAGAAAAGGATATATTTTCTGTTTCAAAATATTTAAAAATTATTTACTACATTTATTCCATCTTATGATTATGGCTGTTTCTTTCTCTGCTTTCTAAATGGGTCTATTACAGAGAATATAGAAAAGCAGAAGGAACAGTGGAATGGATAGTAGGAGAGAAAATAAAATTAAGTGATAAGACAGGAATTCTTTTGAATAATACTCAGTAATAATGAGATCAGTATGGTAATGTTTACTGCCTGGTGCTTAGCTGTAGAAAACATAACAGTGGGAGTACGGACAAGAAGCTTGAAGGGGCCAAATGAAAAAGTAACTAAAGTAGACATTCTTCTGTAAGTATACTTTCTGACTATCAGTAGATGTACTTACCAGTTATGAAGGTATCTGAAGATTTGTTTCACAGTAACGCTAAAGAACGTTGGTGCTCTATTTTATTTTTTTTTAAATAAAAGATGCCAGAATCGTCTTTTTTTTTTTGTTTTTAATGTTTATTTAGTTTTGAGAGACCACATGTGCAAGTGGGGGATGGACAGAGAGAGAGAGAATCCCAAACAGGCTCCACGCTGTCGGCACAGAGCTCGACACAGGGCTTGAGTTCACGAACCGTGAGATCGTGACCTGAACTGAAATCAGATACTCAACCATCTGAGCCGCCCAGGCACCCCCAAACATTGCTGTTTTATAATATGAATAAAATATAGCTTCCCCCAATAGTTCCATTCCTTATGTGCTTACTGTATAATTGAGGAATGTAGAAAAATAAAATACAAAACTTCTGGATATCCTCAAAACATATCTTTAGGAACAGTTGTGGTACTCTTGAAACTGAGCTGCTTTAAGAAGTAATTAGGAAATAAGTTTGTACTAAGTTGAACGTGGTCAAAAAGTCAGTAGTATGACTGGTAATGTTAAGTTTTTGATAATGTGATGTGGGCTTACCTCCTGTCCTGTTAGCTTTCAGAATAAATCGAATGTAAAGACAGGCCTTTCCCCATGTTAAAAACGGTGGTCACGAAAAGGTAAAAATAGATCCACAAGGCTGTTGCTAGTTCTAAAAGGGAGATTGACAGAGGGAGGGGGAGGTGGAGGAGGGAGGGCAGGAGAGAAGGGGAAGGGTTCGGAGTCCCAGGGAGAGAGAGAACTTGAGTAAGTTTCGTTACTTATGTAGAAGGGTGTCTCAAATTGTGTATTCAACATTTCATCTACTCTGCGTGATGTTAACTTTGTCTTAGAGGCTTATATGTTAAGTTTTATAGGTGCTTATTGCAGACTGGATATGATACAAATAATCTAAGAATTTACACAGTGTATCACGTGGATGAATCACTGTTTGTAATAAAGCTGTCAACTGTATCGGTATCAGTTACCAGTTCTGAAATGTCAGTGGTTTTATACATCATTTTCTTTGCTTCTGTTGTCAGTTCTGTGTCCATCAGTGCCATTTACAATGTTAATACAAGGATACATCTTCCTGTTATTCACTCATTAAGTCATCTTGAGTGCTATTCTGATGGTCAGTACTGGACCCAGACCTGAAACAATGGTGGATTTGGGAAGAACATGCCGGTTGGAGCCCTCTCCCGTACCCCACGTCTTTTACTGGGGACAGTTACCTGTTCGTATTTGGGAGCTAAGAGAAGTTCATTTTTGGTGACTGTGTAATCAATTTATTTTGAAAGTATAAGTACAGATCAATTTCTAGTGTTTTTCACCCCAAAAGTTATTTCTGGAGTATTATTTGCTAATTGAAATTTTAACTTGGTGTGCTGTTTTTCCTTGAGTTGATTATACTTCTTCTTTTCTTTAAGGTAAAGTGCAAGTTAAGAGTTCAGACATACAAGTTGGAGACCTCATCATAGTGGAAAAGGTTGATGCATTTTTAATATATTTTAGACGTGTGTATGCCGGTGATTAACATTTAGCCTGATTGCAGTAACTTTGAATCTAAAGGAAATTGTATGAGACAGTTATTTTAAGTCTTAACATCTTTTATAAGATAGGATATATATGAAGAAAAATCTAGTTTGTTTTTGCTTCAGTACATTTCATTGTGTGCAGGTGAAATCATATTTTGTCTAAAATCAAGACCTGTGTTAACTGCTTAATATTGTATTACTAGAATTACTTCATTTGATGAAAAAACTGTATGTTAGAACCTATTTATAATAGAATATGTTTCGTTTTCTAAAACTTCCTATTATAGATAGATATATTACACAGAAGAATTGCATATTCTTATGGTTTAGAATGTACCTTAAAGAAGGGAGGGTCCATGGAAGTCAGAGAATATCGGGAAGAAACGGCTCAGGTCTGTGGAGGCGGCAGCCGCTCAGAAAGCCTGTCAGTGTCAGTGGCGGAAGCTGCCAGCGGCCTGGGGTGAGCAGGCTTGACTTCCTGTGGGGGGGGTGCTTCTGCCCACATCCCTGAGTGATGGCCACTGAGCAGGTAGCCTCTTTGTTTTTTTCAAAGGCTCTAGGACAACTTTTATTTTATTTTATTTTATTTATTTTTAAAAAAATTTTTAATGATTTTTGAGAGAGAGACAGAGACAGAGTATGAGCAGGGGAGGGGCAGAGAGGAGACAGACTCCGAAGCAGGCTCCAGGCTCCGAGCCGGCAACACAGAGCCCGACGCGGGGCTCGAACTCACGAACGGCGAGATCGTGACCTGAGCCGAAGTCAGAAGCTCAACTGGTTGAGCCACCCGGGCGCCCTTAGAACAACTTTTAAAAAGTGTCGCAGGAAAAGTTGTAGCAAGGCCTCTTACAAGAGCAGTCTGAGCCCTCGGTGCCAGCTGGCACCCGGGCCACGCACCCAGCCTGAGCCATGTTGTGGAGGGGTTGAGCACCAAAAGGCCTTTCTCCTCAAGACCAGCGTGGGCTTTCTCTTGCTGCTTTCATCTCTACATCGGCCATGTTTTGAGGTCTGCTTGTTTGATTTCACAAAAAGGATTAAAATTGAACATACTGATTTGCAACTCGTGTGTGTAGCCTTTGGTCATATGGACGTTGTAAGTCACTAGCTTTGATCCGCGGTTAGATTTTCAGATGGTGTCTTTGTCCTCCTCTTACAAAGCGCTGTGTGAATATCCTTATACACACACCTCTTCGCGCTTCTGTAGGGTAAATGCTGATGACAGATGACTGAGCCAAATGAGAGTCAGCTGCCAGTGTCCAATACCTCACCCTTTCTGTGGTCAGGCACCTGGGTCCTCGCTCCGGGTCCCTCTCAGGGCTGTAGTCAGCCAGGTGGCCATCGCCTCCAGCTCGTGGGGGCTTGTTGGCAGGTTCAGGGCCTTGGTTCCATGAGCTTTTGGCCGGAAGGAGGCCGCCTTCGTTCCCGGCCACAAGGTGGGAAGGCTGGGGGTCCTCCACAGGGCAGCTCCCGGTGGCCCGTCGGGACAAAAGTGGGTAGCCAGCAGCATGGATTGCGGGCTGGGACCTGTGCCGGCAGTGACACCCATCGCGTCTTGTTTCCTTCTCAAGAGGCTGCGTGGTGTTGATGGTGGTATTTAAGGAGCAGAGAGAGTCTCTGTGGATCGGGGAGCACCGCTTGGCCTTGTCATTGTTCCATGTCTCATTTCCTTTGCTCTCTTGTTATTCACGTTCTCCTTCCCTCTCCTGCCAGAGTTGATGGACTGTTGTGCTCTTCAGTGCTCCCATTTTTACTGAGTAGCGTGAGTCCTTCTTGGCCACGTTGTGTGTGCTCACCTCTTCTGTCCTGTGGATGGATGTGAAGGTGGACGTCGAGATCAACGTGGGGGCGTTCCCCTTGGGCCTCTCTCTGGCCTCCCAGGTGTATTCTCCATCTGTGAGAGACAGATGAGGGACATGGGCCTTTGTCGACATCCAGGAAAAGGTTTTACGGTAATGGGGTAGCTGCCCATCTTCTGTTTTGTCACTGCAGTGTTCCACGGGTAGCGCAGTGTGGGTGTCCCTGCAGCGTTCCACAGGTAGAGCAGTGTGGGTGGCACTCCCAACACTAGATTGGTATTATTACACAAGCATGTGTACGGCCCCTTCTCTACCCTGATGTTGAGAGATTCGGTAGCAGAGCTACAGGAAGAACTTCTAAAATATTTTCACTAATCTTCAGGAAATGTTACACACTCAAAAATAGGGGTGACACCTGTACCTGATTTAGTTTTTTTACATTGCCAATTTTACACCTACTTTCACATAAAAATTTTCCACATATTTTAGTTACTTAAAAAACTTGAATATTTAGAATCTTGAGACAAAATTTCTCATAATTGCTATGAAGTGATAAGTTTTTAGTAGTGAATTTATATTTGTTAAACCAACTTTGTGGCTTTTTTAGGGATAAAAGTTTTTGTCTTACTGACTGACTAACCGTCCTAAGGAAATGGCAATGATATGGTAGCAAATGGTTTTGTCTTTTTACTTTTTATTTAAGGATTCTGGAAATACCTGTCACTAACCAGAAAGTTACTTCTCTGTTATTTGACCATATTGCTACTTAGAAATCAATCCTTGGGTACTTCCTTGGTGGATGTTATGTTGGAGGGTACCTCTTCTAATTCTGTATCCTGATGTGGAATTACACTTCGTATATGGATAGTCATTGTGTAGATATTTGAGGTACGCTGATCGAGTTTGGCCCAGTGCTGCAGATGCTGGGAGTCGTGCAACTCACGGGAGAGCAGCAGCTGGGCACAGTGGGCAAGGGGAGATGTGGGCTTCAACGCCAGATGGATCTGGGTGTAAACTCCCAGTTCTCCAGCCTCAACCCCTCCCAGGAGCAGCATCTCTTTGATGTACACTTGGAAAGTGGTAGGCTAGATCCATTCAGAGTCAGGGTCGGGTTGTGCACGCAGGGCAGTTGTTGTCTCCTGGCTGAACAAGGAACCAACCCTCCTAAGAAGTATCTAAAATTTCAGACAGACATGTCAATTTAAATATTAATACTTGAGGAATGTGTCAGGCAGGTAACTGTTTGTAACAAGAGACTTTTAAAAGTTGAAGGTTGTCCAGGTCATTGTCCAGGTCCTAACACCCGACTCTGAAGTCCAAGTGTTTGAGAAGGATCCAGAGGACACAAGCAGGATTGAAGTTGACACTGTTGTTGAGTCCTTCTTCTACTCAACCAAAATGGCAAGAAAAGAATATCTTCTTTTTTTTCACAGCTGAATTGAAAGACAGTTTCTTTATCCTATTTTTTTAAGGTAATGCAATTTAATAAATATTTTCAACAATTTTACCAAGTATTACAATGTATATTTTAATACCCAGAACAGACACGACAAAAACTATGCAGAGAGAGACGGTCTGAGATGCTGTAAATAGACTAAGATGGGCTCCTGAACAGGTTTCAGGTAATACACCAGAAGGCAAGAAATTAGAAACGGAGGAGTGAATACCAGGGGAAACCTGACAACAGAAAACAGATCATAAAATGCAGACTTCTGTAATGTGTCAGTAATTTATGTTCATTGTGAACCGTCTAAATATACCAATGCAGAGACAGGCAGAGTGGATGAAGAAAGGAGGCCCAGCCATGCGCTTCTCACAAGGAATTCAAATCCAGTGACACGGGTAGGATAAAAGGAGGTAAAAGAATGGAAAAGGTACACATCGCATAAAATTAATCGGAAGTAGGAGGGGCTGAGTTAATATCCAGTGAAGGATAGCTCAGAGCAAAGAAAATTATTAGAGATGGGGAGACCTCACGTAATATTCACAGAGTTATCCATCAGGAAGACGAGACGGTCCTGAAGTTGTACTCACCAGACAACAGAACCACAGAATACACAAATCAAAAATTGTTGGACCTGAACAAAGGGAAAAGATCCACAGTTCTGAGTGAGAACTTCAGCCCCACCCTCTGAGCATCAGACAGAAGTGGTGGGCCAAGCATCGGCACTGACAGAGAAGATCCCCACTGAGTCCGCCAGCGAGATCTAACTGACAAATGCAGGCCGCTCTACCCGACAGTAGGAAGACACACATTTATTTCAAGTCGCATCAAGTTTCAACATGCACCAGTTAAAGCAGACCCGTAAAAGAAACCTCAAGAAAATGAAAAGAATTTGAAATCATACAGCGTGTTGTTTCATCATGGTAGAGTCAAATTAGAAATTGACAACAGAAAGACAACAGGAGAACTCTAAAATAGGTGAAAAGTAAACAGTGTACTTTAAGTATGGAATCTAGGAAACAAAATGCAACTGTGTGAAAGTGGAATTTCAACATTCAAAATACATGGTATGCACGTGCGGCGGTGCTGAGTGGGAATTTTGTAGTCGTCAACACCTACGTTAGAAGGACGTCAAAGTCTCAAGTTAATGGTCTAAGTCCCTGGCTCAGGAGACTAGAAGAGCAGAATTAAAGCAATGTATGCGGAAGGAAGTAAATATAAGAGCAGGTCAGTGAAACAAGACCGTAAATCAGTGAAAGCAAAAGCTGGTTCTTCTAGACAAATTAATAAAACCGATAAACCTCTCCCAGGAGTGATAAAAATGAAGAGCAGTGACACAAGTCACCAGTCTCCGTAGTGACACAGGGGACATTACTGCTGATCCCAGGCCATCGAAAGGAGAATCACGGATTCCCACCGAGAGCTGTACGCTCCCTAGCACACCAGCTTCGACGAAAGGGACCACTTCTTCCGAAACCACAAACCATCAAAACAGTCAAAATGGAACAGGTAATGTGATGGTTCTACAAACAGTAAGGAAGTGGAGTTAGTAATTTAAAATCTCTGAGAAAGGGGCGGCTGGCTGGTCCAGTCGGAAGTGTGTGTGACTCTTGATCTTGGGGGTGTAAAGATTACATAAATAAAATTAAAACAAATAAAAATGACGTTACCATCGGTGTTTCAGTGACTGCGATGGGGACTGCGATGGGGATGAGAGGAAATTGCTTTGAGGCTGGCACCGATGAATAGAAAATGCATGTCATACCTGTGATAAACCGCAGTTGTTAAAAAACATAAAATCTCTGAGAAGGAAGTATCTAAGTCCAGATGTTTCCACTGAAGAACTCCTTGAAACCTTTAAAGAAGACTTTGCATCATTTTTGCATGGTAGTTTCCAGAAAATAGTGGAGGATGGATGGAGCATTAGGAGTCCAGTGTTACGCTCATACCAACACAAGACAGTACAGCACAAGAAAACTACAAATAATGTGCATATACACACAGACATCCTTAGGAAAACCGTTGCCGATGGATATCAGCAGTATAGAGAAAAACGGCACATCAGGACAGAGTGGACGTTATTCCGAGTATCTAAGGCTGGTTCAGCGTTCTAAAAGCACCAGATGTAGTCTACCCTGTTAACAAACTAAAAAAAAAAAAAAAAAAAAAAAAAAAAATTGTATCAGTTGATGTAGGAAAAACATTTGGGTAAATCCAACACACAGTCATAATAAAAACTCTCCACAGCCTGGATTAAACAGTTAATTAAAAAGCACCTATAAATATGTCTAGCCAAGATCACACTTAATGGTGAAAGTCTGAATGCCTCTCCTTTCAGATTGGGAGTAAGTCCAGGATGTTTGCTCTTACCACTGTTTTTTTTTTTTAAATTAAAAAAAAATTTTTTTTTTTAATTTCTTGAGAGAGAGAGACAGACAGACAGACAGACAGTGTGAGTCGGGGAGGGGCAGAGAGAGAGGGAGACACAATCCGGAGCAGGCTCCAGGCTCCGAGCTGTCAGCATAGAACCCAATGCGGGGCTTGAACTCACAAACTGCAAGACCATGACCTGAGCCAAAGTCAGACACTTAACTGACTGAGCCACCCAGGCACCCATGCTCCTACCAGTCTTAATTCGACTAACATTTCTAGCCACGTAGAATAAGGCAGGTAAAGCAAATGAAAGGAATTCAGGTTGGAGAGGAAGAAATAAAAAATGTCCCTATTTGCAGATGACATGATTGTGTGTGTGGACAATCCCAACAAATCTATGAAAACCTCCTGGAACTAATGATAATGAGTAGATTTAGCAAAGTGGCTGATTATAAGATCACCACTCAAATACCAATCCCATTTCCAACATGTGGAAACAAATTAAAAATAAAGTCGCTTTATAATAAATCACTACTATGAAAACTAAATCTTAGGTATGACTGAAAATGACAATGTGTTCATGAAAGTAATCAAAGATACTGTGGATTTGGATTGGAATATTCCAGTTTTCCTCAAATTGAATATAGGTTTAATATAATTTCCATTAAAATCTCAGCAAGATTTTGTTTTTTTGTGTTCATTTTTTACATACAAAATAAGCTTATTGTAAAAGCCATTTGTGAAGGCTGAGATAGCAAAGCAGTGCTGGTGAGGAGAATAACACGAGAAGGGTGACTTCCTGGTGTTGAGGCACATGACCGAGCCCAGCGTGTAGGAAGGGGAGAAATCGAGATCGGTGGAACATTCTGGAGAACCCAGAAATAGATACACCCAAAATGCTCAAGTGAGTTTTGACAAAGTGCAAAAGCAATTAAAATGGAGAAAGGTTGGCCTTTCAACCAATGGGCTGGAACTAGTGGACGTCCAGGGTTTAAAAAAATGAACCCAATCTGAATGTTACACATTATAGAGGTATTAAATCAAAATGGATCATGACTTCAAGTGAAAAAATGTGTAAGTGTGAAACTTCGGAAGAAAAACATCGGAGAGAATACTCCAAATCTAGGGTAGGACACTGGTGTTTAGACTTGATGCCAAAAGCATGATGCGGAGAAGAAAAATAACGATAAGTTGCATCTCATTAAGATAAAGGATTTGTGCTTGTGAAAGAACACGTGACTACGATGAAAACAGGCTGAAAGGCCCAGAAGGAGACGTCTGTAAACCACATGGCTGATAGATTTGTGTATCTAGAGTATGTGAAAACCCAGCAGTACGAAGAATCAAGTGAGAAAGCGAACTGAAGACGGAGGAGATGTGTCTCCAAGAAGATTATAGCTGGAGAGTGAGCAGGAGAGGGTACCCAGCGTCATCAGTAATCTGTGAATGCAAGTGACAGCACCGTGACGTCTCCGTGCACACACAGCACAGCGGCTACAATGAAAACTGGTAACAACACCAGGTGCTAGCAACGATGTGAAGAAAGGCCACTGATACATTTCTAGTGGGAACATCAAATGTTACACTTACCCTAGAAAATCAATAGACAGTCTCTTAAAAAATTTAATATGCAACTGTGGTATGGCCCAGCAGTTGAACTCTTGGACCTCTTATCACAGAGAAATGTTAATTTGAATTGGCACAAAAGGCCATCCATGAATGTTTATGCCTGTATTATTCATAATTGCCAAAAATCACAAACCAGATATCCTGAATGGGTGATGGTCGGAGGAACAGTTGTACATCGTACCAGGGTCTATGATGTTAAGAAAACACGGGTCTCTGCTCCTGTGTTGCTCATAGTCTTGAAGGGAGGGAAAAATAAAAAGTATCCATGATTGTTTAACACTCTTTATGAGTGCTTCACAGAAAATAAAACAGGGTAAGGGACTAAAGAGGCCTGAAGTGAAATTAAGGTAAAAAATTCCATTACAGTAGCATTAAAAAGAATAAAATACTTACAAATAAAATTATTGTTAAGAATCAACTTAGCAGGGGCACCTGGTGGAGTGGGATGGGGGATGTATTTGGGTGGGTGCTTTTTTGGTCCGGTACTGCCTGTGAGATTCTTCCATTTTGTTGTGTGTTCATGGTTTGCTCTTCTCGTTGTTACGCAGTGTGCCCTTTGTCCGTCCTACCGTTAGTGCATATCTGGGCAGCTTTTAGTTTTGCCTGTTAGAAGTGATAATTGTGCACACAGTGCTACTGTATATATGCCTAAGGAGTGGGATTGCAGGGCATGGGGGATACATATACTCCACTGTAGTGGATACTGCAAATAACCTTGCAAGGCAGTGTACCACGTTCTCCTCTAGTGGGCGGTGCAGTGCGTAAGAGTTCCGGATGCTTCACGTGTTTGTCAACACTTGGCATTGTCAACCCTGTGCATTTTGCATTTCCAGTATGTGTGTGGTAGTGATGGTTTTAATATGCATTTCCTTGAAGAGTAACAAAATTGCATACCTTTTCATATGCCTTTGGATACCTTTCTTGTTTGGGAAGAGCCTATTGAAATCATTTGCTATTTTTCTTCTAAGTTATCTCTTCTTTTCTTATCAGGTTTTAGGCCTTTAGGTGTTCCGGTTGGGGGGTCTCTTATTAGTGATAATGTTGCAAATAATATTTTCCTCCCTGGTGTGCTTTGTTAAACAGATATTCTTAATTTTGATGAAGTCTATTTTATTAATCTTCTCATTTATAGTTAATTGGGTTTTTGTTTGGTTGGTTGGTTTTTAAAATTTTTGATTGTGAGGAGGAGTCTTGTTAGGTTTGGTAGGGACCCTACCAAAAAATTGTCAAAATATTCTGTATTTTAGGAGCTTTATCGCTTTGACTTTGACATTTAGAAATTCATTCGGGATAGATTCAGATTCACTCGGGATAGATTTTTATGTTTTGACTGTTACAGAAATTTGGTATTCTTTCCCGTCATCTTCTGTAGATATCTGTTTCTCAACACTTTTCCTTATTGGTCTGCAGTGGCACCTTTCTCGTTAACCTGGTGTTCATGAACATGTGGGCCAGCCTTCTGTTGTCTCTGCGTGTACGTCAGCAGAACTGTCTGTCGAGGTGGAAAACCGTTTTGTCGTAATTGCTCTAGTCTGATACTTTAGTTTTATTATACCGTAGACTCAGCCTCCTTGTTTCTCACATTTGTCTTGTTCATTCTCGGCCTTTGCATTTCCCGGTAAATACTGGGAATACCTGTCGGTTCCTCCCAAAAAACGTGTTAAGATTTTCATTGGGTTTGTGTTAGATCGGTTGATGGGCACCTGACATCTTTGTGTTCTGATTTTGGTACAGGATGTGTTCTGTGTTAACGTAGGTTTTGTTTAACTTCTCTCAGTAATGTTTGATAGTTTTTTCGTTTACAGAACTTGACTTGCTCTGCATCTTTTATTATAGTCTAACATTCGCTTTTCTTTTTACTGAAATGCACATATTTAAAAAAAACTTTCTTGCTGATCATTACATATATATATACATATATATATATATACATACATATATATATATATACTTGTTTTCTGTGTCATTAATTTTTGCTTTGTATTTGCTTACATCCTTGTACCTCGTTTGGGGCTCATTGGCTTTTGTCACCCTGCTTTCAAGTGGATATTCAGATTCTATTCTTAGCTTCCCTTCTCCATTGTGTGCATTTAACTGTATACATTTTCCTCTTAACGTTTCCCTTTGGCATTGGGAGCACGGTTCCATACGCTCTGCTGTGTTGCATTTTTATCGTTCAGCTAAAAATATCTTCTGACTTCCATCGTGATTTCCTTTTTGACCTAAGACTTCTTTAGATCTCAGTACTTGACAGCTTTATCCCACAGCGCGGTGTTCTCAGCCTAACAACTTTGTTTGTATTGCCTGCTCGCTTTGCTTGTATTGCTTGCTTCCTCTACTTTATCAGGTCTCAAAAAATATAAGTACTTTAGGATGTTATGTGAAATGTTCTTTACTATATATTTTTCTTAGTTTGATACAGCTTTCCCAATTGATAGAATGATTAGCAATGATTAAATAAATGTATTAATAGTGAATTCTTGTAAAAGTTTTTATATGCTATATAGTACTTTTGAGATTTTGTCCTTTTCTGCTTTATAAAAGAATCTCTCTCAAATTTGTGGGGGTTTCGTTTGTTTGCTCGGTAGTACATTTATTCATTTATAATATGTAGTAAATAGTTTATTTATGGTATTTTCTGTTTTGTGTTAGGCCTTGGAACCCTACCCTCCCTTCCCAGGGTTTTTTAGTCTAATAGGGAGGACATAACTTTTTCTAGGGCAGAAACTTCTGTCTTGTATGCACAAGTTCAGATAAGAAAGAGGCCAAAGAAAAGGCAATATGTAACACTTTTCAGAAATGGAGTAGGTTTCAGGTCTTCACAAATGCTATTTTCATGGTTTGTTAACAGGGAAAAATGGTAAAAAGTCTAACTAAAAAATGAATTTGAATATCAATTATACAAATTGTTATACAAATCATTAATGTTAATTGCTTCAGTATAAATTTTATTATAAAAATTTTTAGATAGTTTCTGCTAGCTATTTCTACTTTGTAATGGAATGGTGTTACTTTATAAACTTGCATATGTATAATTAGTATTTTATATTACTCTCTGCAGAATCAAAGAATTCCATCGGACATGGTATTTCTGAGGACGTCAGAAAAAGCAGGTATTTCTATGTGTATTTAAATTGCTGATCATTTAGTATTTTAGGAGTTTGATTTTCATTTTGAAAGATAAAAACTTATTCTTACAGAAAAGTTTTCTTTGAATGGTAATACATTAAATTCATTAATTCTAAATCACATTTAACTGCTGATATTTCACATGATCTTTACTATTTATGTTTATTAACAAGAGATAATCCTATCACAACCTTTATATCAAATGAGTGTTTTCATTCACACTTGTATTGATATGTAAGTAATTAAATAATGTTGCTTGAAATCTGATTGCCGTTCTGTATTTGCAGTGTTGTTAATTCAGCAAACACGTATTGACCACTTCCTGTGTGCCAGGCAGTACTTGTCACGTAGGATCCAAAGGGAGCGAGACTGTTTTGTTCCCTTCTAAGCAGTCGTGTGGATGGACATACCTTGCCAGTAGTACTGTGATTATATAGATAATATGGTTATCTATATATCTATCTATATATATATCTATAATATGGTTATAATAATGTGTGGGGGGATCCTGAGAGGAAGCAGACCGTTGCTTAGGTCTGAAGCTTAGTTGAAGGCGCTTCACAGGGTCAATGATTATTTCTGTGACTGAGCTTTCCCCAGTCAGAAGCAGGTGGAAAAGGGCTAAGGAGATGGCAGCCTCATGCGGTCGAGGGGGAAACCTGTACGCTGGGAATCAGGAGACCCGAAGCCTGGTCTGCTCCGGCCAGTTCTGAATCACGCGCGCCAGCCACGTGGTCACACACCGTTTCATCGTATCTGAAACGATGGGAGGCCTCTCAAGTAATGCCCAAGTTCCTTCTGTCTCACATTTCTGACTTTGTTGAATAAATGAACAGTATTTTTCTAGGAAGCTCCGCATATGTATTATTTGTAGTGTGAAACCTAGAAAGGACAAAGTTAAATTTTAGAGTTGTTAATTTAGTTGTTCTTTTTCTTTTCTTTGTCTTCCTTTTCTTTCTAAGTAATCTCTGTATCAAACGGGGGGGGGCTCGAACTTACATTCCCGAGATGGAGTTGGCATGCTCCACCCACTGAGCCATGCCCCAACAACTTTCTTTTAAGTTTATTTACTTAAGTAATTTCTGCAGCCAGCGTGGGGCTTGAACTCAACGACCCTGAGATCAAGCCAGGTGCTAGAGTTGTTAGCTTAGGGTTTTCTTCATATGTAAACGGCTTTTTTTTAAAGGGACATTTTAAGTCCCGAGAAAGAAAATGTTTTCTCACCCACTGTAGTTACGGTTATTTACGTTGTAACGCGAGAGTGCGGCTGCTTCTCCTGGGCACGTACACTTGATCCGTTTACCTTATTGTGCGTTCCTTCCTGCGGTCTGGTTCTCCCCGCCAGCGGACCGGGGAGCGGCTCTTCGGTCCGTTTCCCTGTCTTCGCAGAAACACAGCCAGGCCCCTTTCCTGCCCAGTGTGATGGGGCTGTGCCCTGGTGTCTGGCCGAAGGAGGACGGCTGGCAGCCACGTGGGCTGCTTCCAGGCCTGGCCTCAACCTCCTTTGTAGCCTTGGACCCTTGTCTTCCCAGTGCCGGCTCCGTGGCCGGGGTCGTCTCGGGAGCTGCGTGTTGAAGCCGCCAGCCGGGGTTCACGGAGGCCTGCGGGATTGAGCCCCCTCCCCTCCCCTGACCAAGTGACTCGGAGAGAGCGAGCTGTTTGAGTGCCCCAGCCGCCAGGTTTACCTTTTACGGTAGCCTGTGTCCCCTTAACTCCTGCAGCCGGGGCAGGCGGGTGACGGCTCTGCCTACGCCTTTGCTTCTTGATCGTGTCACCGGGCGTGAGGTTACGGCCTTTCAGGGTTTCCTGGGCGCGTGTGCAGCTCCGCACGGGCTGCTGGCTTCTAGACTCCCAGGAATGTGATGGGAATTTTCAGAGCCTCCTTCAGGTCATCTGATTTTCCCAGTTTTCTTTCAGTTTTCTGGTTAGCTTAGTGTTTACCAGTTTTGTCACCACCCGAGGGAGCCGTGACGTCAGACACCTGCCGCTGACGGGTTTTGACCCACAGCCCAGGGAAAGTGCTGTCGTCAGTGAATGGGCTCCGGGTCGGGTCACGTCCAGGCGAGCCCTGCTTGTCAGGTGATGACAGTTCGCAGGGCGTGGGTTCGAAGGGCCCCAGCTGTGATTGGCCCCCGTCAGGGGCTGCCCGTTTTCTCAGCTACTGTGGAGCCGTGGGGTGGAGGGGGGAGGGTTTGGAAATGGGAGAAATCACGACACTCCCCAGCTGACTCTCGGCTCAGTTTAGCCGTGTTTCTGAAACAGATGCACCTGGGACTGTCGCAAGTCTTTGATCATTCCCCAGAGTTCTGAAAGGGTTGCCTTTGACAGTTTTTACTGATGTTCTCATTGTAGTTATGGAGAAATGGATTTTCGGACATTCTTACACTGCCATCCCTGTTTACATCATCTACTTATGGTTTGTCTTTGTTTCTAAATGTATTTAATATAATGAATAGCAGAAACATTTGTGCCTGAGAGATGCTTTTTTTTTTCTTCAATTTTTTCTGTTAACGTTTATTCAAGTCTGAGAGATGTTTGAGCTCTCAGCACAGAGCCCGACCCGGGGTTCGAACCCACAAACTGCAAGATCGTGACCTGAGCCGAAGTTGGACGCTTAACCGACTGAGCCACCCAGGCGACCCTGAGAGATGCTTTTATACTAATTACCCTTTGAATGTTTGCGGTGGAAATAATATATGAGAGTAAGAACGTTAACCTAGGGGCTCCTGGGTGGCTCAGTTGGGTCGGGGTCCGACTCTTGGTTTCGGTTCAGGTCGTGATCTCATGGTCGTGGGATCAAGCCCTGCCTCTGGGCTCTGTGCTGACAGTGTGGAGCCTGCTTGGGGTTCTGTGTCTCCCTCTCTCTCTGCTCCTCCCCTGTTAGCACACACGCTCTTGTGGTCTCTCTCTCAAAATAAACAAAACAAAACAAAAGAATGCTGTCCTAAATATGGAAATGGTGTTTAGATAAATAACTTAAGAGAAATAGATTATACAGTTAGTGTTGGGAGATAAAAGGTGAAGAAAAGCCAGCACTTTGAAGCTGGAAGATAATGAGAAACGTTTATTTTTCAGAGGAGGAATCTGAGGGCCTTGTTGATGATCACATGACTGACAGCATTTCTAGAAGTGCTTCAGCCTCTGAATGATGTTTTCACTGTATCATTGTTTAGGCAGCAGAACATAGGTAGAGCATTAGAGCATTAGGCAAAATGAGATACTCTTCAGTAGCTTTGGATGAAGAACATTATATCTAGATTGATGATGTTTTAATTTTTTTTTTTAACGTTTATTCGTTTTTGAAAGAGAGAGAGCATGAGCAGGGGAGGGCTAGAAAGAGAGGGAGACCCAGAATCCGAAGCAGGTTCCAGGCTCCGAGCCGTCAGCACAGAGCCTGACGTGGGGCGCGGACCCATGAACCGTGAGATCGTGACCTGAGCTGAAGTCGGACGCCGACTGAACCACCCGGGCGCCCCAGGATTGATGATGTTTTAAAAACATTTTCTTTGCCTCTCCTTTTCCGTTGCATTTCGTGTTGTAGGGACAATTGCCCACTGTGGTGTAACGGTACTTCATATTGTGGAGGTCCTGGATGTCTTTGAGAATCTTAGGAATTAATCAACTTGTTCCCCAGAAAAATGGACACAATTAATATGCATTATGCTAAATTCTTTATTGTTTCACATATTCCTGGAAGGTTATTAATGGATCTGAGTTAGGACCTTACTGTAGTTTGTTTAAGCGTACAGTTCTGTTATATTCCTTAGTTTTATTATTTTTCCTATCACACAAATTGTTAAAACCATCGCTAACTATAGATAATGCAGATACTAAAATGTCAGATTGTTATTTCTTGCTATTTTTCTTCTTTTTGTAAAATGGACCCAGGAGCTTCCCAGCTGGATAAGATGTGTGTCGTAATATTGCTTTAAATCAAGAATTCTCAGGAATTCTTAGAATTTCTTTGGAAGCTCTGTTTCTATGACTTTAAGTAATTACTTTAAGTTTTTGTAATCATCTCATTTTTGAAAGTACACCTGTTCAGAATTTTTTGTGTATCTACTGACGCCATTGATACTATTTTATTACTTTGCAGTGTCAGTTCAGAAGAATCTGATAGTAGGTTGTCTGTTATAATAAAAACCTTCCAGCCCTAGCCCGTGGACAAGTCTTCGGTCTCCATGGTGTGTCCGGGCTTGGCCAGGTAAAGCTTGTGTTTGTCAGCACAGCTCAGGGGGCCTGTCTGTGGTGTAGTGACCAGGGACTAACACTGGACGGTCCCCGGGCTGCCGGCTTGATTGTTTAGAATGCAGATGAAGCTGCTGATGGATCTGGGGACTGATGGCTTAAATCCCAATTAATCAATTGCTTCATCACTCTCTTAATTCAGATCAAACATCTCCTGAATGCACACAATTCTTTTAGTGGTATTAAGAGAAATTAATGCTTTGGAACTAATTTTCATCAGTCTCTTATAAATGCCAATATCTTTTTCACTTGTCTCCTAAGTGATGACATTATAGTTTAAGTGTTTGGGACATATTTCAGTAGCTCAGCTGTCACCTGTTAGTGGGCCAGGGGTAGGTAAATGACACTGTGCTCGTCCACATTCTCTCTTGGTGCTATTCGTCTTCCCACTGGCTTAAAAATTTCATGCAGAGTCATTAAGTCCCATAAATGATTTAGAAATTAAGTTTAATGGCAAACGATCTGGTATTACGTATGCAGAGTCAATATCTATTTTTCTTTTGTTGGGCATATACTGTACCCGTCTCTGAGAGCTATTGGATTCGCGAGCGGTTGCAGGCAATCTACTAATATTACAGGATAACTTATCACGGTCTATGACAGACTCCTGTGCTCTGTCTCCTCGTGTCCCAGCAGTTACTTTATCACTACTTGATGCAGCTCTCCTGTGTGACACATGGCCCAGTTGATCTTCATTTGATTGTCATTAAACCTGTCCTTTCCTGTCAGCTCTTGTCAATTAATACAAAATAAAATCAAGTATTCATAAGAAGTCTGTAACAGGATATGAGCAGGCCAGTTTAATAATTCATTTTTGCCGAGCGTTCACTGGCATCCGTCGTAGCTACTGCTTGCTGTTAAACATGATTAGATAGAGTTCGTGTAAGACACGTCAAGTTGGCCGTACTTCTGATTTTGCTACAGTTCGGTCTCTCTTTTTAAATCATCTCCGTTACCGCAAGGTTAGTAATGTTAACTGTACTGGAAGGTTAGTAAGATGTCTATTGTCTCTAAATTTTTAAAGCAGGATATAATTATTTAATATGAAGCATATCCCTTTTTCTTTAAAGAAAGGCAGCTCTGTTTCTTCCGGTGTTTAATAAGTTCATAGAGATCTAGGTGTTGGTCTCGCTATTTTAGAACCACAGAATCTTTGAACTTTAAGACACTAGTGAGTTTCCCTTCTTACTATTTTATATGTTAGAAGTCACACCTAGAGCAGGGCTGTCGGCACGGACGTCTCACGGCACGTGTCAGACAGAACCTAGAGTCCGGTCCCTGCGCAGCTAAATTTATAGCAGGACACACGCACGCACCCGCACGTATATAATCGCACGTACGTTTAAGTTTTGGAAAACTGTCTAACTGTAAAATAAGACCCACTGCAGATTTCCTTGGGCTCGTTTTAGTTGAAATCAGTTCGTACAAAATACCCTCCTTGTGGTAGGTCGTGTGACAGGTAACGCGTAACAATTTGTTTATGTAAAGTGCACGCGATCAGACAAAGGTCTCTTCCAGGAGTCCTCACTTGATACGATGGGTGACTCGGAGAGCGTCTCGCAGCTGTCAGTCTTACCGGGCCTCGGGAGAGTGACTCCGCCTCTGGGGACCCCCTCTGGTCCCGTGGGCAGCACTGATGCCCGTGGCGGAGAGTAGCTAAAAGGACTGCAGGCGTCACTGGTGAAGGGTTTCCGTGGGGCACACCGCAGACACCGAACGGACTCGTCGGGAGTGCCCCGGCTGGCGGAGGAGAGCAGTGAGAGGGCAGGGAGGTGCTCGTGGTGGCAGAGCGCATCTCCTCCGGGGGCCCGCGGGGCGGTGGGGCTGGCGCACGTCCTGCGGGAGACGTCCTGGACCGAGCTCTGTGAAGACGCACTCTTACCTTTCTGCCTTACCCAGTACCCCAGACTTGAGGCATAGTTAGCTAAATCCGGAGTTCCTGCCGTCTGCCACTCACCGGCAGGCTTTCCTACACTTGCCCCTAAGTTTTACGAGACGGCCGTGAGGAACATGTGACCTCTCCCGCCGTGCAGGAGAAAGCCTTCGTGAGATGGGGTCGCCGCACGGGGAGCGTTGGTGAGTGAGACGCAGAGCTGGCGCTCAGCCCAAGGCCTGCCCTCCCGGCTGAGGTGAGCCCGGCCTGGGCTCGGGAGCCTGCTGGGCGCCGCCGCCGTCTGGGGCCACATGCGTCTTCGTACAGGCTGCTGAGCCCATTCCTGCCTCAGGTCACGTGCCAGTGGCTTCCCCCTTCCCCGCCCGGTTCTGAAAACAAGCAGCGTCTCCAGAAGTTCCCAGGTATCCTCGGGGGGCAGAGTCACCCCTGGTCGAAAGGACTAGAGACTTGTATTTTTCACCGAAGACAGTGCCTGAGGTAATCTCAGTGTTGAGTTATGTGTCTTTCGAGAGCAGTCGTTCTCCCGTTCCGCAGAGACCTTTCTCAGGAAGAACAGATTGATTCTGTGGAATCTGGCTCCACGGGGAAGCGGCTTCTACTCCCCGCCAGCGCAGCCTGGAATCCGGGGACTGGCTCCGTCTCCCCGCCACCGCCAGCCTGAGGCCAGGGCACCGCCCTGCGAGGGGGCTCCACTAATGGCTCACTTCCCCTGGCCCCGTGGATGGGCCCTCCCTCTGCTGGCCAGCTCCCACTCCGAGGCAAGAGCTCTGCTCGCTTTGGACGAGCTGGGAGTAACAGGGCCCCAGCTGTTACCCCCACCGGCTAGCTTGTGGGGCAGAAAGTAACGTGCCTGGAGGAGATACCACAACGCCTCCAACCCCGGCACCCACGTACAAGCTGCTGTCCCGTTGGCGTTTCCCGTGCCTGGGGCGAGAGATCTCTGCAGCTTTCCCTGTGGTGCTGATCAGGAACAGACCTTCTGGGAGTTCGTGCCGAAGGGTCGTGTTGACAACAATGGAGAGCTTGGTGGCCGGTTTTCAGAGGGAGGGTCCCTGATATACACCACCAAGGGACACAGAGCCCAGCGAGAAGTTTCACCGCCGGAACCAGGGAAAGAGCCAGGAAGAGTCCCACGGGGTCGCACTCGTCACTGCATGCGTGTGCTGGGCTGCTCTGCTCGGGCGTGGTCAGAGTGGGGCGTTCTGGAAAAGCTGCTGCAGGACGCACGCCCATCAGCAGTCAGAGCCTTGCCTGGTTCAGGGGCCCTAAGCACAGTCTTCTGGGTGTGCTGCTCACTCCGGTGTGGCTCCTGCGAAGCCACGCTTAGAAGCACAATCCCACGCCTCCCCGTTAGTCTAGAATAACGTCCGTATGCCAGACCCATGGCTGTGGCCCCAGGAGTGGACGGAGAGAACCTCAAGCTGCTGGTCTGTCCCTGACTGAACATGGGGCCGAATCACGAACGAACTCCTGACCTGGGGGAGTGGCCTCCCAGCCACATGCATCCAGTGGTAAAGGGTAAAAATCCGACCACGTGAATCCGGATACCACCTTTGAGCCAACAGGAAGTTTATGTGGGGCCAGGAGTAGCCCTTAGAAAGCCAGGAATAAAAATCTGCTCAGGGACATCGGGAGTGTCCCTGCTACAGGGGAAGTGGACTTCACAGAATCAGGTGAGCCAAGTCACTAAAAATACACGACGTGCCTAACCAACCCCCAGCACCCAAATAAAACGTTTGACGTCTGCATAACACGGTTCAGACTGCTGACTGATCAGCCGTGGTGAACTTTATGTGCTAGTACGACACAGGGTTAGAGTCGGATGACCTCGTGGTGGCAGTGTGCCCTTCCCACGCCGACCTCGGGGCGCTGCAACTCAAGGCTCGCGGCAGCGGCACGTTACCTGCCTCCTGTCTGATGGGAGCTCACGCATCAGGCACTTCGTAGACGGTCAGTAATATTAGTGACCTCCTTTTTCGAGGAGAAAGAAGCAAGTGACTTGGTGTTATGCGTACATGCCTCCATATATTTTTTGAGGGGCGGGTGCGGAACAGTTTCTAATCAGGAGAGTGGACGCCGTATTTCCTTCTTCCTTAATTTGGGGCATTCTGTTAGTGCCTCCCCATAACCATCTTTAGAAGGTGTTTTCTAAATGAGCCAGGCCCTAAAGAAGTGTCCTTGCATTACATTTTTTTTTAGAGTTTATTTATTTTGTGGGGCGCCTGGGTCGCTCAGTCGGTTGAGCGTCCGACTTCGGCTCAGGTCGTGATCTCACACTCCATGAGTTCGAGCCCCTCATCGGGCTCTGTGCTGACAGCTCAGAGCCTGGAGCCCGCTTCGGATTCTGTCTCTTCCCCTCTCTCTGCCCCTCCCCTGGTCATTTTCTGTCTCTCTCTGTCTCAAAAATCAATAAAAACATTAAAAAAAAATTTTTTTTAAGTTTATTTATTTTGAGAGACAGCAGAGGAGGGGTGGGGGGGGTAGAGAGGGAGGGGGGAGAGAGAGAGAGAGAGAGAGAGAGAGAGAGAGAGAGAGAGAGAATCTCAAGCAGGCTCCATGCTGTCAGCACAGAGCCTGACAAGGGGGTCGATGTCAGATCTCACAAACCACAAGATCATGACCCGAGCTGAAACCAAGGGTGGGACGCTTAACCGACTGAGCCACCCAGACACCCCGTGGTGTACTTGTGTTAAATCCCATGTACCCAGGTTCGTCTCCCTGGCACTTTATCCCAGTCTGTATCCCTCCTTCTCCCCACCCCGCAGTGGTCTCTTTTATTGCGGTCCTTTGGCCCCCCGAGGTTCAGGAGGATCCCAGTCATGGCAGAAAAGACCGTTACATTCCGCGAGTGAGTATACCTGCTTTGTTAAGCTGACTGTTCTGGGTGCGTGAAGCATGTTGTGACGGGTCTTCTTTCCGGTAACTATATCGTAGCCACTTGGCATGCCCGCTGGATCCCTCTCCCTCGGTGACTTTCGCAGAAGCCCTTCCATCTGATTTCTAGAATAGGACGTTGGGTCTGGCTTCCTTATCAACCTGGACCGTGTGTGTCTCCCAGAACTTCTTTTATTCCTTCTGATTTGGCTTATTTGCTTCTCTAATTCCTCGTCTGTAAACCTGCTAAGGTCAGTAGGAGCACTGCTTTCTGTTCAGGGAGTACTGAATACACCTGTAGGGGCAGCATCGCGTGGAAACCTGTGTTGAGGAAAAGCACAGCTGTACCTGTGACTTACGGTACAAGTTGGTGGCGCTGCTTTGTCACCCTATCAGCAGTTCTTAGTGAATAGTTCCAGACGTTTCCTGTAAAATCATCATCAGGTCTTTATTTGCATTTTATCAGTTAATCTGTTCTTCTTAACATATCATTATTCATAACCTCCCACCACTATTCAGTTTTATTTTTGTTTTAATTATAAGCATCTATAGTGTATTTTAACCATTTTAAATTATTTTAACAACTTAACTGTTAAATAGCCATGTCATTTGAGCTGCTTTATGGATAAGTGATCTTTAACGGGTCTGTTAGATGTCAGAAAACTCAGCTGTTGTCATCTGGTTCTGCCGTCTGAGTCTAAGCAGCTTCGGGACGCTTAAAGTTATGCCGTCCATACTAGTAAAGTAGTTCAAGATACTGTGGAAACCTTTTATTTAATGTTCCTGTTTTGCCGTGGTCTCTCCTGGATAGAAGGGGAAAGGCGGTGAGATGGGTTCTTGATGAAGTTGGCTGCTGAGGTGGAGAGGAAGTGCCCTGGCCAGCACCCGCCGCGGCGAGCTCCGGAGGCAGCGTGCATGCAGCCAGCCGCTCACCAGAGCACGCGGGTGCCGGGCCGCATCCGTCCGTAGTGCCGTCGGTGAAGTCTGTGGGTGCGGGCAGCCCTGAGAGTCGGGGGAACGGGGCCCTGAACCTACGTATGAGGAAGGTATAACTGGAAGGAGTCTCCCTCTGTAGGTGCTCAAATGTAAACTTAAGTGTGGCTTCTGCAGTGCTGGTTCCTTGCTGTTCTGGTTACTCGCAGGGTTTCTTTACTGCAGAGATCGAATGTTTGTACGTTGACCCTTGAACAACATAGGGTCAGGGCCACTTTCTACCACCTACCCCGCCTCGCCCCTGTGCAGTTGAAAACCCGTGTATAACTTTGGACTCCCCCACACTTAGCTACCAATAGCCCGCTGTTGGCGGGAACCCTTACCAATAACATAAAGTGCACACATTTTGCATGTATTGTATACTGTGTTCTTAAAGTAAAGCAGGCTGGAGGAAAAACGTTATTAAGAAAATCATAAGGAGGGGCGCCTGGGTGGCTCAGTCGGTTAAGCGTCTGACTTTGGCTCAGGTCATGATCTTGCGGTTCGTGGGTTCGAGCCTCACGTCAGGCTCTGTGCCGACAGCTCGGAGCCCGGAGCCTGCTTGGGATTCTGTGGCTCCCTCTCTGTCTCTCTTCCCCTCCCAACTCGTGCTCTGCCTCTCCCTCTCTCTCAAAAACAAACAAACATTAAAAAAAATTTCTGTAAGTAAAAAGAAAGAAAATTATAAGGAAAAGAAAATGCACTTCTAGTACTATATTGTACTGTACTTATTTTCAAACAATCCTTGTATAAGTGTAAGGATCAACTGTACAGGGTGTCGGTTGATATATTCTGTACTAATCTGAATGCATTTTAAAATATATTTTCAGACTTTTCTTTTAAGTAGGCTTCACGCCCAGCATGGGGCCCGGTGAGGGGTTTGAACTCACAACCTTGAGGTCCAGACTTGAGCTGAGATCAAGAGTTGGATGCTGAACCCACTGAGCCACCCAGGCGCCCCTAGACCTTATTGTCTTAGAGCGGTTTTAGGTTTACAAACGAGGGAGGGACAGATTTTCCGTGTGCGCCCTGCCTTCACGCAAGTAAGGCTTCTCCCTGTGGTCAGCACACCCCAGCAGAGCGGCGCACTGGTTACCGTAGATGCACCTGCACCAGCCAAAGCCCCGGGTTTACGTGAGGCTCCGCTCTTGGTGGTTCGTGTTCTGTCGGCTTGCACAAACGTATAAAGACATGTGTTGTTATGGCATCGTACAGAGTATTTTCCTTAGTGGTGCTGTGTGTAAAAATCCTTCGCGCCCCGTCCGTTCATCCCTCGGCAGCCACTGATCGTTCTGTGGTCTCCTTAGTTTTGCCTTTTCCAGAACACCGTATCGGATTTTCTTTCATCGAGTGACGTGCGTGAAAATTTCCTCTGTGTCTTTCATGGCCTGACGGCTCGTTTCTCTTTAGTGCTGACTGATGCTTCGTTGTCCGGATGGACCACAGTCTGTTCGTGTACTTACTGAGGGACACCCTGGTTGCTTCCGAGTTTTGGCAGTTACGGAAGCAGCTGGTAGGAGACGCACGTGCAGGTTTTTGTGTTGACTTACGTTCACACCTCCTTTGGGTAAATGCCAAGCAGTCCTGCTGGATTCTGCCGTAAGGTTGTGGTTGGCTTTGCAAGAAGCCAGCAAGCTGTCTTCTGCGGGGGCTGCACGATGTTGCGTCCGCGCCAGCAGTGAGCGCGAGCTCCTGGGGCTCCACAGCCCGTCAGCACTCGGCCTGGTCGGCGCCCCGGGCATGGGCCGTTCTAATGGGGGTGGGTTGCTGTCTCCCTGTGGTTGTGACTTGTATCCCTGATGACATGGGAGGACGTGGAGACTTTCACGTGCTTACTTGTCGTCTGTATATCTTCTTTGTTGAGGGCTTCAGCCCATTTTTTAATCAGGTTGTTTCCTTACTGTTGAGTTTGAAGAGTTCTTTGTGTGTGTTGAATAACGATCCTGTAGCAGATGTATATTTTGCAAACGTTCGCCCTCCCAGTCTGTGGCTTGTTTTCTAATTCTCTTGATAATGTCTTGCAGAACAGAAGTTTTAAATTTTACCAAAGTCTGGCTAATCACATATTTCTCTCTCGGATCGTTTCTTTGGTGCGGTATCTAAAAAGCCCTCACCACACCTGGGGTCACCTAGGTTTTCTCCTATATTGTCTTACAGGACTTTTATAGTTTAGTATTTTACATTTAGGTCCCATTTGGAGTTGATTTTCCTGAGGGATGTAAGGTCTGCGTCTAGATTCAGTTTTTCGGCAGGAGGTTGGGGGGGCGTTGGTTGGTTTTCCCAGGGCCATTTCCCGATGACACGGTGTTTGCTCCTTTCTTGAAGCTGTGTTTATGGGGCTTAATTCTGGGCTCTGTTCTGCTCCATTGACCTGTGTGCACTCTCTCACCACACCCCACCACCTTATTGTTGTTTTACAGTAAGCCTTCTTTTTACAAGGCTGGTGAATGCTTTTAATTTTTAAATGTATCTTTTTTGTTACTGTGTTAAAATACACATAACATAAAATTTATTATCTCTTTTAGAGTTCTTGGACCCGGTTCCAAAGTTGGGGTAGGGAGGGTCCCACACACACAAGCTCAGGCAGCTCTCGGGACACCCGCAGGGCGCCTGCGGATTCTGACACTGTCCACCCGGAGGCAGCATCAGATCCTGCGCAGTGAGGGCTCAGTCCTGTAAGATGCCCCCACCCCGACTTCGGACACCGGTCGGAAGTCCCAGGCTGTTTGTTACTCGTGCTTCTGACCAACTGGCAATTTGCGGCCGCGGCTCACAGAACTCAGGGGAACACTGCCGCTCACCTGGTGGCTCAAGGAGGTGACAAAGGCTAAGAATCAACCGCCAGAGGAAGAGATCATAGGGACAGGTCTGGGGAAGGGCTGTGGGGCTTCCATCCCTCCCCGCACAGCACTCTTCCCAATCTCCAGAAGCTTCTGAACCCGGTCCTTTGGCATTTTTACCGAGGCTTCTTTGTATAGCCACAGTTGATTAGGTCTTTGGCCATTGGCTGATTCAGCCTCCAGCCCCTCCCCTCCCTGGGAGTCGGGGGGTGTGACCGGAAATTCCCATTGGCTGATTCAGCTTCCAGCCCCTCCCTCCCGGGGAGGTCGGGGGTGTGACCGGAAGTTTCCATTGGCTGATTCAGCCTCCAGCCCCTCCCCTCTCCACAGAGGTCGGGGGTGGGGCCGGAAGGGCCAACCTTCTGATCACATGGTTGGTCGTCCTGGCAACAGCCCCGCCCTTGAGTGGGGTCCAGAAGTCTCCTTCATTAACAAAAGACACCTTTATCCCTCTCAACAGGTAGGATATTTAGGAGCAGAGAGTGAGAAATTGTGGACTAAGACCAAATATATATTTCTCATAAATCACAGCGTCACTCCGTCTTAACCATTTGTAAGTGCAAGCTTTCATGATGTTAAATGCATTCACATTGTTGTGCAACTACACCAGTCCTCTGCCCCTGTAACTTTTCACCTTGTAGGGCAGGAACTCTGTATCCATTAAAAAATAACTCCTCGTTCTCCCCTCCTCTCATACGGCATTCTGCTTTCTGTCTTTATGATTTGACTCCTCTAAGAACCTTATGTGAGTGGAATCCTGCAGTATGTGTCTTTTTGTGTGTGGCTGGTTTCATTTAGCATAATGTCCTCAAGGCTCGTCCATGTTGCATCGTATTGCACAATTTCCCTCCTTAAGGCTCGATGTCTTACACTGTATGTACAGAGCACATTTTCCGTATCCACGCCTCCATCAGTGGACGCTTGGGTTTTTCTCGTGTTTTGGCTCCTGTGAGTAATGCTGTGACCGTGTAAAACACGGTGTACGCTTCTCTTCTGGAGACCCTGCTTTCAGTTCTTAAGGGTTTATCCCCAGGAGTGGAGCTGCTGCCTCATTGGCCAATTCTGTGTTTAATCTTGTGACAAATTGCCATACTCTTTCCCACGGAACATCTCTCACCATCCTTCCTCTTTCAACCTCTGTGTGTCTTTGGAGCTCAAGGGAGTGTCCTCCAGACCGGATGTGGTTGGATTGTGCGTTTTCGCTTATTCTGCCCGTCTCTCTTTTTGGAGAGTTTCACCCACTTACATCTTAACATAATGATGGAGAAGGACTTTTTCACCGCAGTTGGTTTCCCATGTGCCTTAGAGCTCTTTTTGATGCCTCACTTTCTGTATTATTTTCTGTTTTGGTGAATGTTTTGTAGTCAAGTGTTTAAATTGCTTTCTCACTGCCTGTTGTTTCCATTCTAGAACTTTTTTCGCTACGGTTACCACGGGGATGACATTCAGCATCCTGAAGATACAATTGTGGAATTTCAGTTTGTACCAACTTAAGTTCGATAACGTACAAGAATCTGCTCACTTACAACTCCATCCCCACCCCTTTGTGGATGTCACAGAATTACATCTTTATTCATCGTGTGTCCAAAAACATAAACTAAAAATTATTTTGAGTGCATTCATAGTGTTTCAAAGTATGTACAAAACAAGGTGTGGAATTATAAGCCAAAGTTACATAATTTCAACTTTTGGAGGAATGATTGCTTTTCTTCAGATTTATGAATCTCTGAAATCATGTATAAAACCAAGTGCAGTTATAGACTGTTGTGGCCATACTCCTCGTGTTATAACCTGCCGTGGGCTGGCCTGCCCCGAGACCTTAGTTCTCGCACGGCCTCTAGTGACTGTCTCCTGTCCTGTCCTTGCGTCTGCCCTACTCCCGGGAACAAGCAGCTCTTGCAGAAAAGGTCGGTGGTCCCCACCTTCCACAGCGTTTGTCTGTCTGGGAACGTCTTGATCTCCCTCTCGCTTTGCGGCACGGTCTTGCTGGGTATAGGAGTCACACGTGACGGGTCTGTCTTCGTGCGGCGTTTTGAATGTGTTGGTGCGCTTTCTCTCAAACCCAAAGTTTCTGGTGAAAAATCTGCAGATAAGCTTACTGAAGGCCCCTTGGGTGTGATGATTCCCCTCTCTCTTGCTGCTTTCAAGATTCTTGGTCTTTTGGAAGTGTGGTTAGAACTTGTGTCAGAGTGGGTCTGAGTTCATCTTACTTGGCTTTCTTTGGGCTTCATAGGTGTTCACATCTGTGTCTTGTATTACATATGAGATGTTTTCAGTAATTATTTCTCCAGATAGTCTCTTGGTCCCTTTCTCTCTTCTTCTTCTGGGACTCCCACTGTGTGTATGCTGGGCTGAGTGGTGGGTCCCACAGGTCTCTCAGTCTCTGTTCATGGTTTTTCAGCTCATTTTCTTTCTGTCCCTCATTTTGGGCCATTTCTATTGCCCTGTCGTCAGGTTCACCGATTCTTTCTTTTGCCTGTTCAAGTCTGCCTTGGACTCTACCCAGGGACTTTTTCACTGACATTATTATATGTGTTGAATTTTTCAGCTGTTGAATTTTTTTTCCTTTTTCTGTTTATGTTTTCTCTCTTTTTATTGATTCCATCTTGTTCATAATTATTTTCTTGACTTTGAGCATCTTTTAGACTAGTCCTTGTCTAGTAGATCTGACGTCGGGTCTTCTTCGGGAACAGTATCTGTTGTTTGGCAGCCCCCCCCCCCCCTTTAAATTGGCCACACTCTGCTGTTACTTTGTGTGCCTTGGGATTTTTGTTGAACACTGGACATTTTAATCTTCATAATGTGGTAATTCTGAAAATCAGATGTCTCCCCCGCTCCAACAGTGGATCAGCTTGAGACTCTGTAATGAGCGGAACGGCATTGGAGGTCACCCGGCACACACACGCACGCACACACGCACACACATGTGTGCCTAACCGGTCGTCTCGTGAAGATGGCAGGCGGCCAACTCATTGTCTTGAAATGCGGATAAATTGCAACAAGGAATCAATACTTTCTCACAGGAACTGTGTCACCAGGTGACAAGACCGAATCCAAAGAGCGGATGCCTCTCTTTCTACATTTTATTCTGAGAAGGAAGGAAAGACTTCTGTTTTCTTCGACCTGTAGTGCAGGCGTGGGTATGGGCGTTGAGCACAAAGGGCCTGTTGGCATCAAAGCAGAGCAGAGCCTGGACACGGTGCCTCTGGATGGAAGTCGGGCAACAGTTCTAATGGTCCCTGGAGTGTGAGCTGGGCTCCGGGTGCAGGAGCTGGGGTTACGGGACCCCCAGGTGGAGGGGAGATGGTTGGCCTGGATCATGAGTGTTCGGTCAGTGAGATGCAAATGGGGCCTTTCAGTAGACAATTTAGAGGGAGAGCAGGGAGGGCCTGTAGATGAAATGTGACTTGGAAGACGTGCCCAGAATGGACAAGGCTCGGCTGTAGTGTCTTGAGGGGGACTTGGGGGGTAGACTCTCAATCAAAGCAAGAAGTGCGAGTGACGGTAGTGTTACAAGGAGGGAGGGCTGTGTGGGACGGGGCACGTGCAGGGTCTTCTCGGGAGGTTGCAGTTGTCTACCAGGTCCTTGTCGTGAGTCACCAAGGTACACGCATGCTGGTGTGGGTTTCTACAACCAGTGTATTTTGTAAGTGGGCTTTTGAAAAACCTTAAGTCACTGGAATTCATCTGGTAATGAAACTGCTAATGTATCGTTTTATGTGCTTGTTTTTAGGGGTTGCTTTTTAGAAGTTTGGTGTAATTTGCTTTTTTAATTATGTAAAACACATATGGTTTCAGAGCGAGCAGTGTAAAATGGGGGGCACTCGGGTGTGGCAGACGTCATCCCCACGTCCCCACCTGCACGTCCCCTCCCTGCCCCACCTGGCTCGTCAGGGGAAGGCGCTGTTCCACGCCCAGCATCTGCATCCCGCTTTCTTCACCTGGCGATGTGCACCCAAGGGATCGTTACCAGTAAAAATGGAGGTCTTTCTCATTCTCTCTCATTCTCTCTCTCCCTCCCTTTCCTTTGTCCCCTCCCTCCGTGTCTGCCACCTGGGCCCTGTGTTTTCCTGCTGCTCGTGCTCCTTTGATTCACCGATTCCCAGCCTTTCATTACCATAAATAACGTTACAGGGTCATCTGGCACATCGGTCATTTTTTGTTTATCTGTCTTAGGATAGGTTCTGAGAAATGCTGTGAGAGTGATCAAGAGTAAATCGAATTTTGTAATTTAATATTTTCTCATGTTAAAATCTGAGAGGGTCGTATGACGATAGACCTTACCTGGGTTTTGACATTTTAGCTGTGCTTTTATTACTGAACCTGTTTTATGGTGGCACATCAGATAATTTATTAGCAACGTTATGGCGCACGTTCTTGGGATATTTTTGTGTATTTGCATAGTCTGTTATCATCAGAACATGAATTGAGGGTGGGAATGGTCAATGCAGGTTTTCTAAAATAAAGCACGAATTAATACTAAGCCTTAATAGGCAAGAACAGCACGTAGGAGGTAAGTGATCAGTTAATGACCTGGATCTTCTCTGCACACTCGTTTGTGAATCAAATAAATGAAGCCTTGTAAGGAGTTTTGTTTCCGTGAATCTCTAGAGGCATCATTTCTGTATCCCACTGTGCTGGAGAATTGTGCTCTTAAAGTACCTGTAACTCCGGAACTTTCTTCTTTCATTCCAAGGTTCGTGTTTTATTCGCACTGACCAGCTCGATGGTGAAACTGACTGGAAGCTGAAGGTGGCGGTGAGCTGCACGCAGAGGCTGCCAGCCTTGGGGGTGAGTGTCCTTGCGCTTCCGGTGCCATTCACGTGTCGTGCTCGCTGCCGGGCAGTAAACAGTTTCTGTGTACCAGCTAGCTTACTGAATGCCCTGACAGTTTTTCAAAATAATTTTATGATTACTAACGAAGGATTGTTGAAAATTACGCCGAAATTATTTCTGTGGTGTCTTAGCACATGCCCTGCTCGCTTTTCTCTCCTTTGCTCTCACCTTCCCTTTCCTTTTGGTCTTTTACTTTTAAACCCTCTCAGTTGGGTAATCGTTAAGATTGAGAACTTCTGGTGGGGTTAAGTGAGTCCGTTATTGCTAACTGGCTCCCTGGTGGTCTGGTTGCCATAGTTTTGGCAGACCTCGGAGCCCAGATGAAGTTCGCCTCCTTGTGGAGCCTGGTTCGTGTTGCGCCGTTCTTGTGATGGCGGAGAAGCTTCTTCCCTCGGGAGGAAGGGGCGTGTTGCGGTGTCTCTTGGCCCAGAGAGGAGGAGGAGCGCACCCTGAGCACCTCGCATGGTCTCCGCCCAGTGCCCCTCTGTTCCCGGGAGTAGGCAGGGCTGGGATTGGAGGAAACCGAGCCTCTGGATTTCAGCATTTTCAGCCAGGTCTCACAAGTGCTGAGGCTCTCCTAAGCCTGCACACATCTTTTTGTAACAAAACCACAGTGGAGGCCGCTTGGTGCTCGTGTGAGATGTAGTATATATCTGAATGAGAGGAGCTTCATTCTTCTGACATGATTTTCTCATAACCGGCGTAGACTAAAGAAAACTTGCGATGGTCCAAGAAAGACCTTTGACTCACGCAATTGTCGGTCAACGGAAGGGGATTGGGTAGTATAGATTTGGTCACTTTCCTTAGATTGGTCGGGTCTGGATAGGAATAGTTGCTTGTACTGCATGCGGTTTCTGGTTACTGACCTTCCCCATCCTGTGCACACTGGACCTTTTGGGAACTAAATGTGTGTGGCGTGTGTAAAACTTGGAAGTATTTGGTTCTATTTGGTTGCCTGTATGTTTGGTGCTCCCTAGGTTGAAATTCATTCTTTTATATGTTTTATCTGTGTCTTCCAAACCTGTTGTCACGAATGGGCATTTGCTTATTTGTTCTGTCCATTCATTGTCACGTGATAATGCAGGTCATATAATATGTCTGTCATACTTAACCTCTCCTCCTGACTTTCCCTCTCTCTTTCTCTCTCTCTCTCTCTCTCTCTCTTTTTTTTTTTTTTGGCAGTCCTTTAACACAGACACACACACACAACCATTCTTACCCCAAGGGTGACACAGGAGAGGGTGCGGGTTGCCAGGTTGGCGCTCCACATCTTGGTTTCCCGACTGCTGACTTGGAGAAGGATCCCTCTCATTTCATCAGCTAACATCGTGCACCTCTGTCCTGGGTGGGCCAAGTAGGCAGCCCCCAGTATGTGTATTTTTTAAATATATGAACGTGAAGACGAGGCCTGTAAGTAGCAAGTCTTCCTTTCTCAGAGAAATTGTGAAAGGTAGAAGCGGGGTGTGGGTGAAGGAGTGCCTAGGCTTCCGCTCTAGTAGGTCATAGGTCATCTCAGAAGAGCCGTGCCCATATTCCTGTAACCAGAGTGTAATTACTGGTGACCGTGCTTCAAAACACTTAAATAGTGAAGAAAAAAATCTCAGTTTCTGAGAGAAAATTTGGACAGTTCATTGTTTTAATTTGTACGTCTTTGGATACTAATTCAGTTGGAAATTTGTACCACGTGTTCACTAGAAATTTGTCTTTATTTCGTTGTTGGCCCTTCTCTCCTGCCCATTTTTGTGTTGGTGTTTGCCAGTCAGAATTTTATACGCACTCATGTGCGTGTAGTATTGAATTGATGAAACCAGATGTATGCAAAGTGTGTCCTGTTTTTAATTCTTCCCTGTTTAGACACGGAAATATTCTTAGATCTCTGGTATCATCTCAGTACATCTTGTGGTGTCCATGATTCCCCGGGTCAGAAGTTGTGTTGGAAAATTGTCGAGACTACTGTTCTGGATCAGTTTCTCAGTCAGTGCCAGGTGGCACACCACTCGGATGATTTGTTTCCAGTCTGTTAATTCTCAATGTTCTGGGATGGTTTATTTAAATTCCGTAGGATATGGAGTGAGCTGTGCCCACTCCACAGGGGGCAGGCACAAATGGGAAGCTAGGAGGTCATTAAGTCACAAGTCAGGGATGTGTGGGAAAGTGTGCATGCAGAACCCGCCAGCCTGCTTTTCAGTGGCTGTGCCATCAAACACCCCCACCGGCCGTGCATGATTGCTGCGGTTTCTCCACAGCCTTGCTAAAATTTGGTGGGGTGATTTATTTTTGTTATTTTTTTACTTTAGTCATTTCCGTAAGTGTGTAGTGACACCTCATTGTAGTTTGCATTTCCGTAACGGCTAGTAACGTGGAACGTTGTTTCATGTGCTCGTTTTCCATCTCTGTATCCTCTTTGGTGAAATGTCTGTGCGTGCCTTTTTAGTGACTTTTGTGTCATCCCCTAGAATGTTCTTTCCACCTGATGACGCTATGTGCAAAGAAGACACTATAGCTCTTTTATGCAAGTGTGCATGTACGGCCTTCTCTTTCTTTTACTCGCAGTATCACACTGGCTGCGATCGCTAATTGCATTGTTGAACGGAAGTGATGAAACCGTTCTTCTTTCCGTTCTTGGGGAACACGTAGCTTCTTAACATCATTTGTGATGGTAGTTGTAGGCTTTTTTAAGATTCCCCTTATCGGGCTGTGGAAATTCTTTCTATTCCTAGAACGTCCTGAGACGTTTTATTATGAATGGGTATTGGATTTTTCAGAAGCTTTTCTGTTTGTTGACATGATCAAATGGTTTTTCTTTGTTATCTGTTAACACGATGATTGACATGGACTGGAAACATTTGTATTTTGTTTTGCTTTTGTTGTAATGCCTTTGGTTTGTTACCTAGGGGTGAGCTGGCCTCATAAGTTGAGTTGGGAAGTCTTTTTGCCTCCTGTATTTGTTGAAGTAGTTGGTGTAAGATTGGTGTCATTCGTTTTTACTATTGGACATATTCAGCCTTGAAACTATCTGAGCTACAAGTTTACTTGGTGGGGAGGTAATTGTGAATTGAATTTCTAAAGTAGATAGTAGAGTTAATCAGATTTATTATTCATTGGAAATTTATGTTTGTCGAAGAATTATTATCTGTTCCGTATAAGTGGCCAAATTTAATGGTATAAAATTCATAATCTGTTACTATTTTTTATTTTTTAAATTTTTATTATTTTTAAAAATACAATTTATTGTCAAGTTGGCTTACATACAACACTCAGTGCTCATCCCAACAAGTGTCCTCCTCAATGCCCATCACCCATTTTTCCCTTCTGTTACACTATTTTTTAGTGGTTGTAGGATCCCCCTTGCATTGTCAATATTGGTAATTTATATCTTTTCTTCCTAGTCAGTCCGGTCTCATCAGAGGCTCATTGATTTTAGTCATATTTCAAAGAACTTGCTTTTGGTGTCTTTGATCATCTTTATTGTTGGTTTATTTTCTGTATTACTTATTTCTTTCTGATATTTATTCCCTTCATTCTCACTTAGTTTGTGTTCAGTTTTTTATTCTTTGTTACCTTCTTTTTTTTATTTTATTTTATTTTTTTTTTTCAACGTTTATTTATTTTTGGGACAGAGAGAGACAGAGCATGAACGGGGGAGGGGCAGAGAGAGAGGGAGACACAGAATCGGAAGCAGGCTCCAGGCTCTGAGCCGTCAGCCCAGAGCCCGACGCGGGGCTCGAACTCACGGACCGCGAGATCGTGACCTGGCTGAAGTCGGACGCTTAACCGACTGCGCCACCCAGGCGCCCCTCTTTGTTACCTTCTTAAAGTGGAAGTAAACTTGATTTTTACGTTGCTGTTTTCTGTTATAAGCCTTTAGCTGTAACACACCTAAGTGTTACTTAACCTGTATCGCACAAATTTTACATACTATATTTTTATTATGTTTTTGTTAAATGTTTTCTAGGTCCTTTGGGATTTCTTCTCATCCTTTGTTTACTTGGAAACATTGTTTACTTACCTTGTAGTCGGGGATTTTCCTGATGTCCTTTGTAATTTAGTTGTTATTTAACCATGTTATGTTCGTCAAACGCGTTACGTTTTATCTCAGTCCTTTGGTACAAGTTGGGACTCGTGCCATGACCTGGCACGTGCTCTCTCCGGGTACAGACTGTGTTCTGCTGCTCTGTGGATATCCTGTAAGTGCTCATTGGGTCAAGTTGATGGAAACTGTTGTTTAAAGGTTGTATATTTTTACTTATTTTCTGCCATTTGTTCTCTTAGTTAACGAAACAAGAATTTTAAGATACGCTCTTTCTCCTTTGAGTTCCATCAGTTGTCTGATGTACTCTGCAGCATTGCTGTGAGGTACACACTCAGAATTACTTCATCTTGTTGGTGAATTGACCTTGTTTCATTATGTGTGATCGTATGCTGTGTTGTGACATCTGCTCTGATGTTAATTCTCGTGTTCTTTTGATTGGTGTTGGCATGGCATATCTTTTCCCATGCTTTTATGTTTATAGTGTCTATTTCTTTGTATATGGAGTGGGTTTCTTATTAACATAATAGAAGTAGATATTGCTTTTTTACTTACTGACAGTTGTTGCATTCTTAATGCGTACATTTACCCTAATAATAATGGTTGAGGTAAAGGCAATTATCTTGCTGTTTATTTTCTACTTATCTCATCTCTATGTTCCTTTTTTGCATCTTTAGGTATTATTTTAGATTTTTGTTTACTTACTATTATTGACCTCCCAGCTGTAAGAGTTGGTTCTATTTGTAGTGGTTGTTCTCTGGTTTCCAGCATGTTCCTCACCCACCAGCGTCTCTCTCCACTGGTGTTATACCAGTTCATCTGTAATTTAAGAAACTTGCACAGTAGACTTCCACTTCCTTCCTCTTGTCTTTTGTGTTACCATGTCATGTGTTTTACTTCTGCGTGTTACAAACCACACAATAAAATGGATGTATTTCTGCTTAAAGTAGTCAAGCATGTTAAGAAGATATTAAAAAATAAAACCCATCTTTTCCACTTTCCTGCACATTCACCAGTTCCGCAGCCCTCTTTCCTGTGTGTGGGTCCAACTTACCGTTCAGTGTCATTTTCCTGCAACTCAAAAAACTTTTCAGTACGTCATGGAGAAGTCTGCTTGATTAACTGTGAGAATTTTTGCTTGAAAAATGTTTTTATTATACCTTCATTTTTGGGAGACGTTTTTCAAGTTTTTGTTTGACAGTTTTTCTGGTCTCTGCTGTCATCTCGGAGCTGTCTCTGCCCTGCCTCATGGCAAACGTCGTTCTGAAACGCTCTGCAACCCTTCTGTCTCCTCTTTGTCTCTTCTTCCTCAGGGCGCTCTTTCAGGAATTCGTGAATGATGTGCTGATTGGTCTTGCTTCGGGTTTGTTGTTTGTGGTTTTTTTCCCCCAATTTCAAAAACTTTTCCTCTTTATTTTTCATGCCTTTCTGCCCAACCCCTCTGTCTGGGGCCTGAACGACCCGTGTGGGAGACCACTCGTTATTCCCACAGTCCACTGGCACTCTCGTGCTCTTTTCTGTGGCTCGGTTTTGATAGTTTCTGTTGCTCTGTCTTCAGATTCACTAACCTTATCTTCTGCAGTATCGAGTCTTCTGTTAAGGCTGTCCAGCGAATTATTTATTCCAAATATTCTATTTTTAATATCTGGAAGTTCCAGGTGGTTCTCTTCTTTTTGTTATTAAGTAGCTTTTTTTCCCTCTCTCCCGATGTGTTTATAGTTTCATTTAAATCACTCAGCAGTTTATAATACTTACTCTTTATCCATTGTCTCTGTTGTTTCCTGGTATGTTTCTAGTTTTCATTTTTACTCCTTGTTACAGGTCACAATTTCCTGCCTCTTTGCATGTCTGATAATTTTGTAACGGATGCTGGATATAATAAATGTCATATTTTTTTCTTTTTTCAAAACCATTGATTTTATTTTCTTAGTTTAGCAGCCTATGAATAAACTTGATCTTTTCAAAGCTTGTTAAACTTTCCTGGGGTGGGCCTCGAATCCCCTTTAGTGCAATGCTGGTGTAATCCTACTACAAAGGCCTGGTCTTTCTGGGATAACCATGAAAATTCTTGGTTGTTCACAGATGCCTCTGAGTGGCTGGCTGGTCAGACTTGGTCTCTCCCCCAATCTGTGTCATCTCTGGGGCTGGTTCTGGCTAGGGCTCTCTGGGTGCGCTCTGCCTGGCCAGAGCTCCCTCCTCCCAGCCAGGCGAGCAGTGGCACCAGCGCAGGGGCCTCTGGTCCTTTCCACCTCGTCTCCTTCTCGGCGTTTTGCAAATGCTAACTGCCCTGCCCCCCTGAGCTCCGGTCTCTGTCCCTAAATTTAAGAAGACTACCTTTGTGGGCTTGGCTTCCCCTTCACTTTGTGGGGGTGGAAAAATCCACTTATGCAGGAAGCTGGCCACCCAGGGGTGCTTCCGGAAGCATTGCGTCCCATGTCTGAAAACGGCTGTTTCTCATATTTTGTTCATTTCCCCGATGTTTTTGGTGGGAGGGCAAGTCTCATACCAGTTACAGCAACATAGCTTATAGAAGTCCTTGATTAATTTTTAATGAGAGATATAAATGCCTTGTGGACTAACTGATCTATGTGACATCAGATTATAGTGAGGGGCCCCTGGGCGGCTCAGTAGGTTAAGCATCCAGCTTCAGCTCAGGTCATGATCTCATGGTTCGTGAGTTTGAGCCCCACGTTGGGCTCTGTGCTGACAGCTCGGAGCCCGGAGCCTGCTTCGAATTCTGTGTCTCCCTCTCCCTCTCCCTCTCTGCCCCTAACCCACTTGTGCTGTCTCTTTCTCTCAAAAATAAATGAACCTAAAAAATTTTTTTTAAAAAGAATTCAAATTATAATTAAAAGATGGGTCATCAAGCATAAAATTTTAAAACACCGAATTAATGGGTCTTTGTTTTTGGTGGATTTCCTCGTTGTAGGGACAGACATGCTAGGAGGACGGGCCCTGGAGCGCACGTGCATGGGGCCACCCTCCTGCCTCACGGCTTCCAGGCCAACCAGCCCTTTCTCTTAGCACTCGTTGCGGAAAAGAAGTGGAGATTAATTTTTGCTGCTTATGACAGTAATGCCATTGAAAATAATATATAAATCATAAAAAGGATGGAAAACTACCATAATTTTACTCGTTAACGTTGGCTGCCGTTCACATTTGGGTAAAAGTTACTCCCGACAGCGTCCCTTCTGTCCCTTCTCCTCACCACGCACTTGGGTGGTTGGATAGCTCTGCACATACTTTCTTCTGTTAGGATATTTATTCCACGGTATGTTTTGTGTCTCCTTTTTATGTTAGAAAACGTGTGTCTCTGCAAGTGCTCATGGCCGCGTGGTGCTTGACACATTCTAACTTCAGTGACCAGGCTGGTGTTTATCGGTGAATACGAAAGTTAACACGTGGACGTTTTATAAACAGGGTTAGAGATCAAAAGACAGACATATCTGAAGGATTTTGGTTCTTTTGCCAAGACGTCCCCGAAGACGGCAGCAGCGTGTGCGTTTCCTGTGTATCAGTCCGTCGGTTGACCTGTCTTCTCCCATCTGATGACTGGAAATGGCATTTTGTTCAAATTTACGTTTATCTTTTATAAGTTTGTGCTGTGGTATCTGCCTCTTTTTCTGTTGTATGTTTTTAGAGGTCTTTGTGTGCAGCTTGTGAAGCATTTGCATCGGTTTCCGCTCTCAAGTCTCGTCCACGTTTTTCATTTATGGTTTCTTTTGTCCCTTTGAGAGTCTACTGTATCTGTAGAGTGGCCTGCTGGTAATGCAAAAGTGATTCTTTTCTTTCTTTTTTTTTTTTAAATGGTTCTTTTTTAAAATGGCTACTTATCCAGCGGGCTTTGGTGCTGATCACCACACGTGACACGGTCGCGGTGCTCGTTATCGCACGTGACATGGCCGCGGTGCTGATCGTGACATGGCCGCCGTGCTGATTATCGCACGTGACACGGCCACAGTGCTGATCATCACATGTGACACAGCCGCGGTGCTGGTCATCACACGTGACATGGCCACGGTGCTCGTTATCACATGTGACACGGCTGTTGTGCTCGTTATCACACGTGACATGGCCGCCACGGCTGCCATTCCGATTATCGCACGTGACACGGCCGTGGTCATCACTCTTGTTACAGTGACAGTCTTACTGCAGCGGCGAATGTGTCCAGTCGGCATGTTGTATACCTTGACTTTGGACGATGTTATATGTTAGTTGTGTTTCAATAAAAACAGTTTTTAAAAATAAAATGGTTACTGAGGCACCTGATGGCTCAGTCGGTTAAGCGTCCGACTTCGGCTCAGGTCACGATCTCACCGTCCGTGAGTTCGAGCCCCGCGTCGGGCTCTGTGCTGACGGCTCGGAGCCTGGAGCTGCTTCTGATTCCGTGTCTCCCTTTCTCTCTGCCCCTCCCCTGCTCACGCTCTGTCTCTCTCTGTCTCTCAAAAATGAATAAACGTGAAAAAAAAATAAATTGGTCACTGCCTTCGGTTTTATGCTTTGAACGTTTCTACTCCATGATTCTATTTTCAGTTTAAAAACGATTCCCACTTTACACATCAAATCTCCTATCCTTCTAGCATTTATTTGGAGTCAAGCTGTGAGTGGGAAATCAGACTTAAGGAAACAACTTGTTGACCAACGGTAGCAGTGCCATGTACTGAATAGCTCGCTATTTTTGCAGACGTGTAAAATTGCCCTCACTCCGTCTCCGAGCTTTCCATCCCCGCGTCAGCAGAGCAGCGCGCCCGTCGCTCCCTACCTTGGCCAGGTGCGTTGTTGCCAACGTCGCCTGCCAGTCTGCTTCTCGAGTTCTCGCTTCACAGTGTCTTTTGCCACGTAAACGTTTTAAGCTTCCCGTGGTAAATACGGAAACACGTGTTCCTCTCTGCTTGTGGAGGCTCGGTTGTGATCAGAAGGCTGTCTTGCCGACGTGGTGCCTGTGAGCGGGCAGCGATGCTTGTCGTTAGCACTGGCGGTGTCATACCTCTTCAGGCGTTGCCTGCACGTAGCCTCACAGAGAAGGGAGTTGGATCCCATCCCGAAATCTGCGTGGCTGCGGGATTGTTGTTAGAGGGAGTGTCAGACGCGTTGCTTGGTGTCACGCGCTGTGAAAAGGCCCGGTCGTGCCGGGCCGGGGCCCGGAAATTCGCCCTGCGGTCTCCTCCTCTCTCAGCTTTTTCCCAGGCTCGCCCAGACTCCCCTGTCTTCTGTCTGCTTTGCTGTGCTTTTCTTCAATGTGGCAAAAGACAGCTGGGCCGTCACCTTATTACTTAGGACATCTAGCTTACGCTTCTCATACTGTTTGCTAAAATGGATTCGTTTCTTTTTTTTTATTTTTTTTTAAATCTTTTTTTTTTCAACGTTTTTTTTATTTATTTTTGGGACAGAGAGAGACAGAGCATGAACAGGGGAGGGGCAGAGAGAGAGGGAGACACAGAATCGGAAACAGGCTCCAGGCTCTGAGCCATCAGCCCAGAGCCCGACGCGGGGCTCGAACTCACGGACCGCGAGATCGTGACCTGGCTGAAGTCGGACGCTTTAACCGACTGCGCCACCCAGGCGCCCCTAAAATGGATTCGTTTCTGTCACGAGATGTTCTTGCGGCTTGTTGACTTTCTGATGCGATTCGAGCGGATTGCTTGGCGGGTGCCACTATTTCTCCGTCGCGTGTTCGTCTTGTTTTGTAGCCCGCGTCCTCCGTAAACTCTCCAGGGTTAAGCGGGGGAGAAGCAGATCGCGAACGCCAACCGACCGGGAGGGATTTCTGTTTGCTGCCTGGCCCACGTGGGGGCGCCACCCCGAGTCTTGCCCGCTGAGTCTCCTTCGCAAGAATTCTCGAGTCACCCGCGTGGACGGTTGGGAACGCCTGCGCTAAATACTCATTTGTAGCGGCCTTAATTTTGCTAAGAGAGGTAGAAAGAAAAGTGTGAAGTTAAAACCTGTATTAGAACGTGCCCGAAAGCAAAGCCAAACGTAAGGCAAACAAACGAGGGTACCTGGGGTACTGGTGTTAACGCAGAATTCTAGGAAAGCGGGTGAGCCGTGACGGAGGCCAGGGGTGGAATCGCCAGCCCTGCAGAGGGTGTGATGGGGCGATGGCACGGGCGTGTATGCGGTTAAAGGGCACACGGGTGCACGCGTGCACTCGGGAAAGTGAGCTTCCCCAGGTTCAACAGACTCTCACGAGAATTTGCCGGGCAGGTGAGGAGGGGCTCTCCTTCTGCGCCGTTGGCAGTTCTGTGTGTAAGTCGTGTGTCGGGAGAGGAGTTAAAATCCTATTGTGTCCTCATCTGTACCTTTGCCTGTCCCGTGTGCCGTGATCCACAGGAGGTGACATTTTGTTACGCTCAAGATCACAAGGATGTGCTCCTCATTTTTATCAGTGACACACGTGTATACGTTTCAAGGGCAGTTACAGAGTTGTAGCATGCGGTTCAGATGATGCTAATTTTAAAATTTTATGGTTGATGCACTTTGATAGAGAGTGTGATTAAGCATTTAAGTAAAGTAACGGTGTAGTAGAATGAAAGCATTTGAAGTTCTGTTATGACCGTAAAACCAAAAAGCAGTATATCCTAGAAAAAAGGAAAGCTTAGCTGAATTTCTGGTATATTAATCAGTTTAAATTTGTAGCTTCATATAATTTGGCATATTTGTATAGATTTTTTTTTCATAGGGAAAAAGCTCTAGTTTCATTATGGATTCAGGCAAGACGATTTGGTTTTTCCATTAATAGCTTCCCCATTAATACACTTCCCCTGACTACCACTCACTTTGACTTTTCTGTGTCTGACGTGATGGATTTGGGGTATGCGATGTCATTACGGTTTGTGACACCGTCAGTTGAGCATCCTGACACTAAGAAGAAGTGACCCTGAAAACCTTAGAGCTTTTCTTGCAGAACTGAGGACACCGCCAGGAATAACCTGTCCGGTTCTGTCGTATCCCCTGGTCACCTGATGTGATCAGACAATTACGGTTTGAACAGGCCGTTTCGCCCTGGCCGTGCTGCCGACCCTGCATAGGTAGGGTTTCTTCTCGCGGCCGCACAGGCGTCTCGAAGGCGTGCTTCAGGCGCCCATACACATTCGGGAAACATGTTTCTGGCTTTTGTGATCAGGAGGATTTATTAACAACAACGAGGTCACAATAAATCATGACTTGCTGATTTATTCCAAAAGATCTACGTAGCAGTAAACAACACCATTTACATTTAATTAGTTTTATTGAACGAAAGGCAATTTTATTTGTAATGAACCACATGTTATGATTAAGGATGTATTTTAATGACCTGTAAGTAATGCGAACAAATGTTGCCCTTGACCTAATAGCAGAGGCTTTCCTACATTATTGAAAACTTCAGAATGATTTTTAAATTATCGTGAAAAGCTTCGAATGACATTCTCATTATTGTGCCATTATTCAGTCATTTGATGTCTAATATACTAGATGAAAGGCATTCCTCTGAATGTTCATGTGCATGTAGAAGTGAGGATTGTTGCTGGGGTTGCTCTCGATCTCCATGTGTCAGAAGGTAGTCTGTTGTACGCGAGCTTCATGTTTTGAAAAATATTTCCACAGCGTAATGCTGAAATGATGAAGGATTCCCAGACGCGCCTTCTCCCAGGAGCCGCTTGGCTGCTTGCTAGGCATTCTTGTCGTATCTCCCTGAGTCTACAGTTGTGACACGATGTGTTTTTTCTTGTGCAAACCAGCTTGACTTAATTAACTTGAAAATAACTTTCTGTTAGTTAACATATACTCTAAGCTGCAGTAGCCGACCCGCTGTGGTGAGCTGCTGTGCTCACCCTTCATCCAACGGAGCATCTCTGTTCTCTAGAAACGTGAAAATTCGTCGGTGCGTGTTTTCCAGGCCCTGATGAAGGTATGTGAGTGAGCTTTCCCAGGTTCGGCAGACTCTCAGAAGAAGTTACAGGGCAGGAGAGGAAGGGGTCTCCTTCTGCCCCGTTGGCAGTTCTGCACCGGCAGGGGCCGCCCTCGGTGTCCCGGGCAGAAGTGGCAGCTGTGGTGTCCCCCTCACCCTGGGGTCCGGCTCCGGGGTGTCTCTTGAACTCTGCAGTTGCAAAGGTGTTTTCCGCGGAGGACCGTTTTGGTAACATTCTCAGAGTCATTTTGGGAGGTTCAGTCATGAGTCTCATCCCTCCGGGTGAGTTTGGAAGTGCCTCATTCCATCTAGCAAGCAAGTCCCTTTCTGCCCCTGAGATCTAGCGTGGTTTCTGCTTCCCGAACTGATACGACACAAATTAGAAGAGAGAGGTTTTTCCCCCTCACTCACCAGCCCAGAGGTGGGTGGTCCGAGGCTGAGAGGGCAGCTCTGTCGTCACTGACATGTGACCGTCACCTGTGTCCCACGTGACTGCTCCCCTCCAGCCTCGCCAGCAGGACGGGAGGACAGGGGCGGGGAGAGGGACCGTGGGCCTTACGGCACCCCCCCCCCCCCCGCGCTCCTTGTGCTCCGCCCCACGTGGTGAGAGCTGGAAAGAGGGGTGAGGGAGGGAGGGTCTTCAGTGGAGCCATGTGCCCAGCGAAAGCCTGAAAGTCCTGTCTTTAACAGGAGTCTCCGCCACACCGTCTCTTCCTTCCGTTTTCTGGCGAGTTTCTCTGATTTGCCGTCGTGCTTCCTCCCGGGCCGTGTGCACCGACACTTCACAGTTGGCTCTCTCAGAGGATTTGGCTGCCCTTAGAACAGCGTGCTCCCTCTGGAGTTGTTAGGGTTACCACTTGTATTAGAATCAGTTCTTTCGCACTTGTTGTTCAGGTAACTCTAGGCTGCTTGAAGAGTTGTGTGCTCTCCACTCACCTGGATTAAAATTAAAGTAGGAGATAAATGTAAGCAGCAAAATAATCTGTTTTCTAGAAATGAAAGAAGCCATAACATTTTACACTGTTGCTCGTTTTTTGCTAAAGAATATTTTCTTTCTTTTCTGTTCTTTTTTTTTTTTTTTTTTTTTTTACATTTGTTTATTTTTGAGAGACAGAGAGACAGAGCACTAGTTGGGGAGGGATAGAGAGAGAGGGGGACACAGAATCCGAAGCAGGCTCCAGGCTCTGAGCCATCAGCACAGAGCCCGACGCGGGGCGCAAACATGCCAACTGTGAGATCGTGACCTGAGCTGAAGTCGGACGCTTAACTGACTGAGCCACCTAGATGCCCCAAGAATATTTTCTTTAAGCCCGCCAGTTGGGGCTCCTACTGGGAGAGGAGAGCTGACAAGCCTAGCTTAACTAGGTCTTCCGGGAAGAGAAGAGAGTAAATACGTGTCTCTAATATATTTTAAGAAATCTGAGAGGATACCACAGTCTGAACAGAAGCTGCCAAAAAAGACCAAGTGGAAGGTGAGGCCACTTAGGATGACACGATTGCTGAAGTAGAAGCAGGCAGACAGGACTGGAAGGTGAATTGTTCTGTGTCTCTGAGCAGAAGGCCAGAGATGAGAAACACCCCTCGGCGACTGTCGTTTCCACCTTGGTCCTCATGCTGCCTGCAGTCATCTTGCGTGTGTGTTTTCTGTGACGTTGAGGCCAAGTCAGCAGGCAGTAAATCGCACATAGTGAAACTGCACACACTTGCACCCGTGAGGCCATCGCCACAGGCCAGAAAGCATGTCCATAGCCCTCGTGACTGTCTGCCATCACCTGCCGCCCTCGTCCGCGTCCATGCTTTCAGTCTGGGCCGCCCTCTCGCGGCTTCTCGTCCGCCCGCCTCTGTCTGCAGACAGTCTGTCCTTACATCAAATGGAAATTCCTTCTATTTTCCACCAATAAATGAACAGTGTTACCCGTCTTGGTATTTATGTCCCCTCCCTCTGATCGGTCATGATGTTCAAGAATTGTTTCTTCTCCTGCGGAAGGACGATTCTTCCCCACTTTGGCCACCGCTGCTCTTCGGGGACCTTGGCCGGCAGTCCCCCCTCCCTCTCCTTTCCTGACCCTCCCTCATGGGCCGGGCAGCCGTGTCTCAGTTTTAGGTTAGGTGAATGTATTTAGAGTTGTTTTATTTTCTCTATTGGATTTTCATTCAGCTCTTTGTCTTTTCCTACTCGCTGGAGATTGCAATACACACGTAACTAAAAGTGTCTTGTAAAAAGGTAAAATCGTGTCACCTGATGTAAAGTGTGAGAACTCACCCTGTCCTTTCTTCTGAAAGTGTATTGTGCCTTTTCTGCACGCATCTATGTTCATACGCATTCATATACTTTTTATATGCATTGTATCTGCGTGTAAGCTGTTCCAGTGTTTCACTTGTATTTTAAAGAAATAAGTGGAGGGGCGCCTGGGTGGCGCAGTGGGTTAAGCGTCCTACTTCAGCCAGGTCGCGATCTCGCGGTCCGTGAGTTCGAGCCCCGCGTCAAGCTCTGGGCTGATGGCTCAGAGCCTGGAGCCTGTTTCCCATTCTGTGTCTCCCTCTCTCTCTGCCCCTCTCCCGTTCATGCTCTGTCTCTCTCTGTCCCCAAAATAAAAATAAACGTTGAAAAAAAAAAAAAATTAAAGCTATAAAAAAAAAAAAAAAAAGAAATAAGTGGAAAAACAGCATTTTTGTTTTCCTTTTGCTGTTTATCATTTCTGTTCTTCACCGTTCCTCCCAAAAGGCTGGGTTTCTAGTGCGTAACACTTCCCTGCCGCCTAAACAGTTCCCTGCTGTTAATGTTTCTTGTAGTGTGTGTCTGCTAATAGTGAAGTCTCATTTTCATTGATCTGAAAATCTCTTTATTTCAGCTGTTTCGGTAAAAGATATTTTTGCTGAATGTGGAATTCTGGGTTGACCTGTGTTTTTCCTTGTAGCACTTTAAATATTTTGTTCCACTGTCTCCTGCTTCCATTATTTCTAATGAGAGATCAGCGTTCCTTTGATCGTTGTTCCTGTGTGTAATATGTCATTTTTCTCTACGGATTTGTGAGACTTTCCTTTCTTTGTTTTTTTGGCAGTGTGTCTTTGCTTTTTGATGTTGTTGTTAGTGTTGTTGTTATTGTTTTTTTGTTTTGTTTTGTTTTTTAAATCTGTGTAGGGTTTTTCTCGGCTTCTTTAATCTGTCTGGGCTGTTAACATATTTAGCGTGTTTTTAGTCATTACTTCTTCATAGGTTTCCTTCGTTCTTTCTCCACTCCTCCCAGGATCCCAGGCATAAGCATGTTAGACCTCTTGATATTCTGCCAGTGGTGCTGTTTCCATATTCTTTTCTAGATCTTTTTCCTTTGTGTCTTCAGAGTCATTATCCCTTGATCTCTCCCTGAATTCACTGATTCTATTTCTGTCATCCCCAATCTGCTAAGCCCATCTAATAAACTTATTTCAGGTGTCGTATTTTTTTAATTCTAGAATTTCCATTTGGTTCTTTTTCCTTAAATGTAATTTTTGTGTGTGTGCTTTGGTTTCACGTTGATTATTCTTTAGGAGAATATTTTTCTTTAAGTCTTTGAGATGTTATAATTGCTTTGAAATCCTCATCTCTTAATTCTGATCTGGTCATCTCAGAATTAATCCTTTTTTTTTCTTAAGTTTACTTATTTATTTTGAGAGAGAGAGGGTGCTAGTGGGGGAGGGGCAGAGAGAGAGGGAAAGAGAATCCCAAGCATGCTCCGTGCTTCTCACGAACTGTGAGATCGTGACCTGAGCTGAAGTCAAGAGTTGGATGCTTAACTGACTGAGCCACCCAGGTGCCCCAGAATTAGCCTGTTGATTGAATTCTTTGCTGAATACAGACCTTGTGTTCTTTTTTTTTTTTTTTAATGTTTTTATTTATTTTTGAGACCGAGAGAGACAGAGCATGAGCAGAGAAGGGGCAGAGAGAGAGGGAGACACAGAATCTGAAGCAGGCTCCAGGCTCGGAGCTGTCAGCACAGGGCCCGACGCGGGGCTCGAACTCACACGCTGCGAGAACATGACCTGAGCCGAATTCGGACGCTCAGCCGACTGAGCCACCCAGGCGCCCCCAGACCTTGTGTTCTTGTGTCTTCATAGGTCTAGAAATTTGGATTCTTTTTTCAGCATTTCTAATGACAGGTTGTAGAGATTCTGGATGGACTTATGTCCTTCTGAAGAGTGCTGTGTTTTGTGTTTGGTTTTAAGTGGTAGTTAACTTGGCTGAAGTCGAACTCTGAACTCTGAAATCTTTCCTGGAGCTGGGGGCTGCTGGAAACCCACCCCGAGTGTGGGTTGTGTGGGGTCAGGATGAGACGATGCCAGAAGTTAGGGCCACTCTGAGGCACTCTCCTGTCTCAGGTCCCTGTCTTCACCGTCACTCTTCAGCTGCTGTGGTTGCCCCAGTCTTTGACCTCTGTCTCTTGTGGCTAGTCTGTGTTTTTCTGTCTAGATACGGCAGCCACGCTGAAACATTGGTTCTGAGACAAACCCAAGCTAGAACAGGTAACAAAAGATGGATACCAGAACTCAAACAATGGTGAACTCTGTGTTGGGGGACCTTCAAGACCACCCCCGGTTTTCCTATGGTTATTTATTTATTTTGAGAGTGAGTGAACATGAGTGGTGAAAGGGTAGCAGGGGAGGGAGAGAGAGAACACCACGCAGGCTCCCGCTGTCAGCACAGAGCCCAGCATGGGGCCCGCCCTCACGAACTGTGAGACTATGACCTGAGCTGAAATCAAGAGTCGGATGCTTAACCGACTGAGCCACCCAGGTGCCCCCAAAGAGAGAATCTTAAGCAGGCTCCATACTCAGTGCAGAACCCAACATGGGGCTCAATCCCATGACCCTGAGCTGAAATCAAGAGTCGGACGCTTAACCGACTGAGCCACCCAGGCGCCTCAAGACCACCCCCAGTTGTTGGGGTTTTTAGGGTATTTTTGTTTCACTTTTAATTTTATTTTTCATTTTTTAAAATGTATATCCACATTAGTTAGCATATAGTGCAACAGTGATTTCAGGAGTAGATTCCTTAATGCCCTTCCCCCACTTAGCCCATCCCCCCTCCCCCCACCCCTCCTGTAACCCTCAGTTTGTTCTCCATACTTATGAGTCTCTTCTGTTTTGTTCCCCTCCCTGTTTTTATATTCTTTTGGTTTCCCTTCCCTTATGTTCATCTGTTTTGTCTCTTAAAGTCCTTATATGAGTGAAGTCCTATGATTTTTGTCTTTCTCTAATTTCACTTAGCATAATACCCTCCAGTTCCATCCACGTAGTTGCAAATGGCAAGATTTCATTCTTTTTGATTGCCGAGTAATACTCCACTGTATATGTGTGTATATGTATATACCCATTCATCCATCGGTGGGCATTTGGGCTCTTTCCACACTTTGGCTATTGTCAATGGCGCTGCTGTAAACATGGGAAGACCACCCCCAGTTTTAATGATTCCCTAGGAGGACCCCCAGGACTCAGCACACAGTCCTCCTCATGAACACGATTTATTCCAGTGAAAGGACATGGGCGCAGACAGCCAGCTGAAGGACTCTGGGGCGAATCTGGAGGAAGCACCATGCGGGTTCCAGAGCCCCTCCCAGTGGCCTCACGCGGGGTGGGCTGCACACCCCAGCAGCACGTTGGGAGAACACGTGTGAAACGGCCCTATCAGGCGAGCACAGTGGGGACTCACGGAGGCATGTGCCCAGATGCCAGACTCCCGGAAGGAAGCAGGTGGTCAGCATGAACCGGGTTTCCTGAACTCGGGAGGTTCTCATCTGGGAGTGGTGGGGACCCGCCTGAAAGGCACGTTTCGAGACCCCACCCAGCCTTGCGTGCGAGCAGGCCTTTCCCACCTCGGCTGTGTTCCTCTCTCGGCTCAGCCCACCCCCTCGGCCGTGGTGTCCTTCCGGGAGGAGCGCCAGCCATATCGCCCTTGGACCTCACGCAGCGGGGGGGAGAGCAGCCGGCTCCCTCGAGAGGCCTGGCCGCGGCCTCTAGAGCCACGCGGTCCACTGTTTGCACCGCGTCTGAGTGGGAGACCCCAGCAGCCGCTGCTCTAGGTCCCGCAGCCCCTTTGAATCTCAAATGCCAGTCTCTGGCAGCGGGAGGGGAGGGCCTGCCAACAGCTGTGAGCGGCAGCCGTGACCTTACCCTCCCCCGTGCTCCTGCCCGGTGTCAGGGCCTCTGCTGGGCCACCTGCAGGCCTCATGTCGCCTGCCCAGACTTTGAGCCGGAAGGGTTTTATGCAGGAGGCACAAAGCATTTTTTACAGGAAAAAATTTTTTTTTTACATTTATTTATATTTGAGAGACAGAGCGTGAGCAGGGGAGGGGCAGAGAGAGAGGGAGACACAGAATCAGAAGCAGGCTCCAGACTCCAAGCCGTCAGCACAGAGCCTGACGCGGGGCTCCAACCCACGAACCGCGAGGTCATGAGCTGAGCCGAAGTCGGACGCTTAACCGACTGAGCCACCCAGGTGCCCCAGGAAAATATTTTCATATAGCTTAATCCTGAAGACGCGTTGTGTTTAGGAATTGGTCAAGAGGAAATCTGAATCTTCAAACCTTTTCACAGTGCCTTTACATGCCCCCCCGCTCCCCCTTCTGTCCCCATCTTTTACTGGGGAGTGGCCCAGAAGAGACCATTCCCTTTCTGGGACAGTGACACTTAGTAATCAGACCGCCTTACTCTAATGTGCACATGCAGGGGGGTGAGGGAAGTGGGGTCAGGCTCATGGTCCTCTGTTGCAGACCATGGCTGATCTGGAACGCCAACCACAAGTCAGCAGCGGTGAGATGTTCCCGAGACAGATGGGGCCGTGGAGGGGTCACCAGGAGGGGTGGGCCGTCCTCTTGGAGCTTTGGGCAGGGGTCACATGTTGGTACCAGAAGCATCTTGATTTCACGTGGCCCGTCAGAGCACCGGCCCTTGATCGTGGGCAGCTCAGGCGTCCCCGGCCCAGCCCACGCCCAGGTGGTTTCTGTGGCTAACATCCCTCCCAAGGGTCTGAATTCTTGCACCGGCCGCAGCTCCAGGCTGTGTTTGCGAGCCTCTGTCTGCATTCGGCGAGGCACTGCTCGTGCCATGGTCGGAACAGCCCTGGCGGACGGCGTCACACCCGGCTCGGAGTCCGGTGCAGGCACGTGGGGGTCTGTGAGTCCAGGCTTCAAATGATGCGACTTCCCGGCCGGGCCGTGAGAGCTGTGCTGCAGACCCGGCATCGGCCCTGCTCCGAGGACAGTTTGAGGGCAAGGTGGAGGTGCGCAGCAGGGGTCCCTCCGGCCTCCCTCCGTGGGGTCCCATCGGGAAGCCCACCCTGGTCAAAGGTCCACCGTCCACAGCTTTTACCTTCCTGTGCAGTGAGCTTGAGCCTGACGTGTTCCTGTGTGAGTGGCTCGTTTTCTCTTTTTCCACGAATTGTTTCCGTATTCACTGGGTTGTTGTATCAAACCCGCGTTTCCACTACAGAATTCACCTTAAACTCAGAAGTGCGTCCGACTGTGGTTGAGGGTTTTCAGTTATCCTCAGGCGCCTGTGCCGTCCGCTGCTGCTGAGGAGATCGCTCACGGAACCGAAAGGGAAGCCAGCCTGCCTTCAGAGGGCGGCAGGGAGACTAGGTCTGGGGGGATGCGGAGGTGAGGGCACTGCCGAGGAGTGTGGGGCACAGCGGGCTGGGGTTCTGGGCCTCCTCGTTGCTGTGTCCTTGACATTTCAGGCCCGTCGTAAGGACAGATTTCTTAAGTTTCCGTGTAGTGTTGTACTTGTCCAGCTTTTTGATAGCCAATTAAGATTATATTTTTAAACACGAGTGAAATATCAAGAACTAAAAGACCTTTATTAGTTTACTCTGAAGAACTCGGCTGTACATAATCTACATTTGTGGGTATAACTCACACACGTACAATATTATTTGTGTTCATGTGATTCGGTGTGAGAAATAGACTAGCACATTTAGATGGTAACAAACTTAAGATGTGTGCTTTGGGGTTTTGTCTTATGTGTCGGTTATATGTGGGCACTTTAGGGCGTGTGGAGTCACCACACAGAACAAAAACGAGGTCCCTCTCCCCTGGGCTGTCTAGTGCCCAGTGCAGTCAGAGTCCCGTGTGGGTTTTGGTTTTGCCAAAGTCCAAACAGACGAGGAACTTTCCAGTGTTGTAAACTCTCTGTGAACTCCCAGTAAAAACTATCATGCACCATTAAAAACTTGAAATTTGTTTTCAACACATTTCACTTATTATAACATTAATAAAATTATATATAGAGAGAGTTTTAAAAACTAAACTTTCTAAGTCAGCAGACATACCTTTATAATTGTCTTAAAATGAGGTGCTTAAGATGTTGTCTCTGGAGACTTAGCTATTTAAACTTCCGTGTTGCCAGTGAATGGAATATCCTAAACCATTTCTTTCCTACTTCAACGCCAGTTCTGGGAAAGTCGCTATGGCGTGTGGATAGCTGAAGCCTTTCCGTACAGTCTTACAAATACAGATCATGGGGATGTGGTTCAGGCCCATGGGAGAAATGCAACACGCTCGTGGCTGTAAGGAAAGCAGCTGTGTAGAGCAAATGCAGTAGCTGCTAAAAGAAAAGCATGTAAACAAATCTAGGATTTGCTAGGTTGTTTTCTAAAACTTCTGCGGAATTGTGAGCTTTACTTAAATCTCACTAAATTCTTTGGTACCCACTAACTCCTAAATACTCACACACGGTCTGACAAAACTTCAAAGCATACAGATGGGAAGTATACCTTCGCCTCTAAACTTGGGCCCGTGGGGCAGCCGCAGGCGGTAGGTGTCGTGTAAGTATCGCCCACGTGCTTTTGACACACACCTGTCATTAAGCAGCAGCGGTGTGTTAGAATCAAGAGAAATTGCCACACCTCTGTTGAGCTCATGAGTGATTTCTCTTAGTTGCCCTTCCATCCTGACCCGTAGAGTTGGCGCACGAAATACAGGAAGTCGGCCATCGCTTTTGATAACAATACATGACAAATGTTAGTTGGTGATTAAAAATTTTCCATGTAACTTTACTTAATTGTAGTGTAATTAATTCGGATATTCTGTATTCCAGGACCTTTTTTCAATCAGTGCTTATGTTTATGCTCAGAAGCCACAACTGGATATTCACAGTTTTGAAGGCACCTTTACCAGGGTAAGTTAAGTCTTTTGTTAAATACAAATATATTCATTGTGCATACAAGTTAAAAATAGCAAACCTTACATTTGAAAGAGTACTTAGAGAATTAAAACAGAAGTTTTGAACTGAAGCGGGACAGCCTAGAGAATGTTTCCAGTTCTCAAATCTCCATGTATCCAGTCTCCGTGTGGGATGCGCTCACGACCGTGTTTCTGTTTAGCGTATTTACTCTGGAAGAGGTCTTCACCCTGAAAATACTAGGAGTCAGTAAGATGAAGTCTGAAATTGCTATTTCAGCTTTGACTTTGTGTTATAGTTAATACACTAGAATAGCCACATCGTCGCCTGATTTTAGTAAGTGGGTGCGTGGATGGGCGTGTGCGTGTGCATTTGCTCACATAGACGCGTGCGTTTCATTGAACTCCCTTTTCAGTATTGAGGTGTTTTACTCTATCTTGAAGTCCCTTCTCCCCAGAGAGTCCTATCCCCTATTTGATAGGATTTGGACGAGTCAGTAGCTTTGGATTTAGCAGCTTACACTGATACTATAAATGCCTTATAAAAATTAAGGGGTTTTAGTACATGACTGGAGTTTACTTTTAACTGGTGCAATTGTTGTACAAAGATTTCTGTTGGTGCAGTCAGCGTCGTTTCATTCTTGGTCACACACCAGGTGAGCAGGTGTCCTTGTTGAGAAAGCACTTACTACGTGTCAGACGATGGGCAAATTATGGGAATGCGAACAGGCGTGCCTGTGGGGAAGATGGTCATTGTTCTGTAACTTTGTTATTACATGTGCTTCAGTGAGAAAAGCATGTTCGAAATGTTGGTGGAGACACATGAGGAAGTGTATAATGAGATCTGGAGAAAACCAAGATCTTTCTGTGTTTTTGCAAAAATGTTTATGGAAAAAAGCACTTCTAGTTAAAGACGAGTTGGCACATGTGAGAAAAAGCCTGATGAGAGGGCTTCATTAGTACAATAAATTGAGTTATTAGCTCAGCCACTGTTAATATTTTGGAAAATGATCTGCTGTCTTCCTTCCTGGTTCCCAGCTTTGTCTTGCTTACTGCTTGCTAAGGAATCACACCGAGTTCCGTGCGAGTGTGCGAGAGTGTGGCCAAACACAACCAGGCTGCAAAGCGCAGTTCACGCAGTGCGTGGCGGAGTGTGGGACTGAGCGTGTGTGTGCGCGAGTGAGCGTGCGGGGTGGGGGAAAGAAGGATGGGGAAGGGCAGCCAGGTTCCATCCGGAAGGTCTGGTCGAAAGAAGGAAGAGGCCGTTTCAGGATTTCCAGCTTAGAGAGGATGACATTGGTGTTTGTAAAAGATCCCAGGCAGTCACGTGCATTTATGTCCCCCCGGCCTCCCCGGACCGAACAGGCCGCACGCTTGGGAGAAGGAAAAGACTGCAAACTGCAGTTTTCTGTAAGGAGAGGTGTCCGGAATGGCAGGGTCTGCCCCAGAGCCAGGGCGCCACACGGGGGGTTGGTCTTGGGGTTTTGACTTCATCAAGGCCACGGTTCACCCAAGTTACACGTACTTCTTGTGAATTCTGGCACGTTCTTGATATGCGTGGTTCGACCACCCGCCTTCCGCTGTCTCCTTTGGGTGTTTCCAACAAGATTTTGTTTCACTCCGTTCAGATACGTCGTCACGTTCTGGGTTGTTTAAGGAGAAAAATTGTCATTCTTGTGTGCGTCTTTCCAAAAGGAGGAAAGAAAGAAACCGTGTTGAGTAACTGGTTTCGCCACCAGAAAATGGAATTCATCAGTTTAATTACTGAAGTATAAAGTCAACATTTGAAGGAGTGATACCTGCTTAGATTCCTTTTTCAGAGCGTGATACACAGAGGAAAAAATACACGCTTTGTATCAGCGTAAGTAATTAAATAAGAATCAGGGCAAATTAATTCACGTGCCCTGTGGCAGTGCATGTATTACGTGCTTTGCTTTGCTGCCTACGCGGAGTCTGGTCGTCGCATTGTGACTAATGTCGGGATGACCTCAGCTGCTCACTGTGTGACATTCTGAGTTACAGAAATGATTCGTGTCATTATTAGTGGCACAACTGATTTGCTTATTGTTCAGGACCAAGCAATTCTCTCTGAAGTTTAGAGTTTAAAACTAGCCAGTTCTGAAATAGTAGCAATGTTTGTGGGCCATTAACACCATTCAAGCTTCTTTATAAATACGTTTTCTGCTGTAATTTCTTAGAACCAGAGCACACGTCCTTGTTCAGGTCTCTTCCAGTCAAAATACTCCCCTTCTAAAAAGCAAATTTCTATTGTTTGCTAAATGCGGAAGAAACAGCCTCAAATGGTATCCTTTTGCTTTCTCCCTTCCCAAAGCAAATTTCATCTTGGCAAACTGTAACATTAAGGAGGCGGAAACCCAGGGAGAAAGTTCCTCGGAGATCGTTTCTTTCCCACCTTCCCAGTGTTTATTCTGTCCTGTGTGAGATTGGTAAAGAGCTGTGTCTTGCAGTAGTTCTCTTGATATTAGAAAAAGTTTAAAGTCCTTTCTCGTTATCCAGAATTGAAACTGCATAGATACCGTGCTGTTCACGCACAATTGTGAGAGAAAGAGACTGGTGCGTTCACATGATTAGATAGTCGTGGAAACGTAGAGGGAGAGCCGGCTTAAACTTCCGAAATGGAATGGCGCAGAACCTTTCTCTGCAGTTTAGGTAGATGGCCTGTGGTTCGTGCGGAGTTTTTAATGCCCTTACTCCTCTCGGGTCTGACGCAGCGGGGGACACCGTACCAGGCGACCGGCAGCGGCACGCATGTTTAAACCTACCTCCGTCGTCGTCAGGGAGCCGGAAGAGTGGCAGACCGCTGCGGTCACGCTGTGGTCCTCGCGCGGTCGCGGGCGGCCTGGAGGAGGAGGAGCGGAGCCGCGCAGCAGAGGCCGGACGGACGGCCGAGGGTCCTCACGGGCGCGCCTGGGGGAGGGCCTCCGCGGTCCTTTGCTGTCTGACTTACTCACTTACTGGACCCACGGGGACGCCTGCTCCGTGCTCGGAAGGTCAGGGTCACCACCGTGGTTGCCTACATAAGCATAGCAGTTGCCACGAGGCAGTGGAAATGAGTCAGAGTTCATATTAAAAAGTGTTTGTTCGTTTCACACCTTAAAACGATAAGTGTGTGAGGCGGCACTTGGCAGGATTTACCCAGGTTACATGCTCAGTTTGCTCGGTTGTGGCTGAAATGCCTAGATGAACAGATCATTAAAAGATGTGCTACGTGGACCATATTTGGGAAGCAGGAATGAGACTAACAGTTTTCTGTCTGACGGTGCCTGTCAGAGTCGGATTCTGAGACCATCTCTGAATGAGTTGGAAGTCAGTCCTTCCAGTTCAGTTACAAGTTCAAGTACGAAACAGTTGATGCATAGACGCCACCTACTTCTCTTGAAAGTTGGTGCTCTTTCTGTGAAATCATGAAGGTCAAAGGGAAAACTCCGTTTTCGTGGGCTGTTCATTTCTCAGGCAATTGTCATCTCTACTTTGAACGGCTACTCTGCTTATAAAAACGGGCCCACGTGGCAGCCTGGCATTTTCCTGTGGAAGAAACAAGCAGTGGCATTGGGGTACCCGAGGCACAGGGCTGGAATATGCTTATGTGTCGTAAGAACCCCAGGCTGCAGTGTCTCACCCGAGCGTGGGCGCTGCTTAGAGACCCCACGTGTTTGAACGAGTCGAATCTAATGAACTCTCCTCTTCACACGGGGTGTAACTGAGGCAACAGTAAATTCCCACCTCGGCTCTTGAAACGAGTGGGTTGTTAGGAAACGGCAGCCACCTGTGTTCTGAACCCTGCACGGCACCCGGGTCTGGAGGCTGAGAAAACTTCTGTGTCCGGGGGTAGCTTTCTTCTTAGGGTGACGTAAAGCAGTGAGGGGAGACACGGAACATAGTGCTCGGATCGAGGAGGCCGACCGGCTGCTGACACGTGTTGCTGTCGCGTGCCTGCGAGGCACCTGTGGGTGGAGCCCGTCCCTGGACTAAACTTAAGTCCCGGTATGTCACCTGACAAATATTTGCAGTACTAGGGGACATATTCTGGAAACTGTTAGGTGGGTTTAGATTTTGTGCCTCACGAATAAATCAGAGAATCAGTTATATTAGAGAACCAACTATCTAGAAAGTATATTCCATGTAATTAGCAAAATGGCCAGAATTTATATCACTTCAAAATGGTTTGATGAGTGAATAGAAGGAAAACACCAGTAGCATAAACCTCTGTTTCTTATATTCATTGTGTTTGTTTATTTTTTGAGAGAGAGAGAGAGAGAGAGAGAGAGAGAGAGAGAGTGTGAGTGGGGGAGGGGCAGAGAGAGAGGGACACTAGGAATCCGAAAAAGGCTCCAGGCTCTGAGCCATCAGCCCAGAACCCAACGCGGGGCTCGAACCCACGGACCGTGAGATCGTGACCTGAGTCGAAGTCGGACGCTTAACCGACTGAGCCACCCAGGCGCCCCTTTGAAGATTTCAATTTCTTTCCTCCTTCCCAAATAATTTTGATTTCTTTGTGATCTTAAGGTATATCCCTACAGCAGATTATCAATTTTTAATAGAAAGCACTTCTACAGAGAGTGGCATTATGTAAGGGGGACACACAGCGCTCAGGATGGCGGAGGACCCATCACTTCTTGGAGACATACAGGCAGTTGGCCACCACACTGGACATCTTCCCCGTGTAACTTCTGGGTGCAGAGCTGCGGACTTCTGTAACTCCCTATTCTGGAATGTTCCATAGCCAAAGTTACAAGAATACTTTATAGACAGGGACTTCAGATTAAGGGGAAAAGATCCCAGACTTTAGACAGTTATTTTAGGTTTTGAACATAAACGCGAAATATAAAGATCACTGGAGCGTGCATTACTGCTGCCGTGACTGTGGCGCGTGGCTGTGCTTGACAGCCACGCGTGGTCATTGCTAACGTGCAGCTTCAACTTGAGATTTGGTTCGATGGAAAGTCTCTGGTGTGATAATAACATTAAGGAGAAATTAAACACAACTGTTGCCTTTACAGAGAGACACATACATGTTTTAGTTTTAAAATAAACCACAGATACACTTTTTCTCCCCTGAGTATACATACATTTGAAAAGCATAACCCGTGTCCTTAGCGCCAGGCAAGGAGAGTTTACTTGGCCACACCTACTAAATAAATGTCGATGCGTTGATTTATAATACATCTGTGATAATATTTTACACTTTTCCAGGAGTGCTGTGGTGTTATTCAGTTACGTATTAGAAGATATAATTTTAGTTTGCTCTCTGGAGAAATGAGAACATACAGTAGTTTAGTGAAAATTTTATATTACTTTATATTGAAGTTAAATATCTGAAAAATGAATTCATTAAAGTAATTCTTTCCACCTGTAATTTCGTTTTTAAATTTCCATTACTTTTTGTGATTTTTTTTTCCATTTTCTTAAGGTGAGATACACATAACATAAAGTTTACCATCTGACGCACTTTTTAAATTGTTTTGAGAGAGAGAGCGCACACTCAAGAGAGCACACGAGCGGGGGAGGGGCAGAGGGAGGGAGAATCCCAAGCAGGCTCTGCGCTGTCAGCGCAGAGCCCGGTGCGGGGCTCGAACTCACAAACCACGAGATCACGACCTGCACCCGAATCAAGAGTTGGACGCTTAACCGACTGAGCCACCCAGGCGTCCCCCCGTCTTAAGCGTTTCTAAGTGTACAATGCAGTGACGTTAGGTAGGTTCATAGTGTCGTGCAGCCTTCACCACCATCCACCTCCGTGTTGTTTTCATCTCGTAAAACTGAAAGTCTGTCCCCACTGAACACTAACTCCCAGTTCCCTCTCCCTGCAGCCCTTGGCGACCACCATTCTCTTTTCTGTCTCTGAGATGGTTTTGGCTAAGTGCCTCGTGTAACTAGAATCCCACAGTATTTGTCTTATCGTGACGGGCTTATTTCACTCAGCATCATGTCCTCATCGATCGAGAGTCGGACGCTTTTGTCCTATGTTTTCTTCTAAGACTTTTGTTGTTGTAAGTCTTACGTTCAGGTCTTTGAGTCGTGTTGTTATTTTTATATGTGGTATTAGGGAAGGGTGGCTCTACTGTTTGGCAAGTGGATATCCAGTTTTCCCAGCATCATTTGTTGGAAGACTCTTTCCCCAGTGTAAGGTTTTGGTACCCTCACCAAGAATTATTTATCCGTATATGCAAGGGTTCATTGTATTCCATTGGTCTTCGTGTTTGTCTTTATGGCAGCACCACAGCGTTATGATTACTGTAGCTTTGTAGTAAGTTTCAAAATCAGGAAGTGTGATTCCTCCAGTTTTGTTCTTTTTTTTTTCCTCCAAGATTGTTTTTGGATATTGGGGTCCCTTGGGGTTCCATATGAATTTTAGGAGGGTTTTTTCTATTTCTGCAAAAAAAATGTCATTGGGATTTTGATGAGGGATTGCATTGAATTTATAGATCACTTTGGGTAGTATTGACATTTTCACAATATTAAGTCTTCCAATCCATGGACATGGGATGTGTTTCCATTTATTTATGTCTTGTTTACATTGTTTCAGCCGTTTTGTAATTTTTATTTTATAGGTCTTTCGAGTTAATTTCTTTTTTTTTTAATGTTTTATTTATTTTTGAGACAGAGAGAGACAGAGCATGAACGGGGGAGGGTCAGAGAGAGAGGGAGACACAGAATCCGAAGCAGGCTCCAGGCTCTGAGCTGTCAGCACAGAGCCCGACGTGGGGCTCGAACCCACGGACCGTGAGATCAGGACCTGAGCCGAAGTTGGACGCTCAACCGACTGAGCCACCCAGGCGCCCCTCGAGTTAATTTCTAAATATTTTATTATTTTTGCTGCTAGGAGGAATTGTTTTTATAATTTACTTTACAGATTGTTCACTGTTAGTGTATATAAATGCAAGTCATTTTTGTGTGTTGACTGTGTATCCTGCTCCTTTGGTGAATTCGTTTGTTCAGTCAAAGAGTTTTCTTGTGGAATCTTTAGTGCTTTCTACTTTTAAGGTCATATCATATGTAGACAAGTAATTTTACATATTCTTACCCATATGGCTTTTATTTCTTTTTCTTGCATAATTGCTGTAGTTGAACTTCGAGTACTGTGTTCCAAAGTGAATAGATACAGTGAAGGTAGGCATCCGGATGAAAAGGTTTCAGTCTTTTACCACCTGGGGTGATAGTCTCTGTGGCCTTTTCATGTATGGCTTTTATTTTTACTTTTTAAATTTGTTTATATAAATTCAAGTATAATTAATTAACATACGGTGTAGTATTGGTTTCAGGAGTGGGACCCAGTGATTCAGCACCTACATGTAACACCCATGCTCATCCCAACAAATGCCCTTAACATGGCTTTTATTTATGTTGAGGTAGTTCCCTTCTCTTCCTAGTTTGTTGAATTCATTTTTTTTTTTTTAATCATAAAAGGGTATTGAATAGGTGCTTCTTCTTCATCAGTTGGGATGTTCATGGGGATTTTTTTCCTTCATTCTGTTAATGTAAGGTATGACATTGATTGGCTTATATTTTGAACCAACCTTGCATTCTGCTTGGTCATACTGTATAATCTTTTTAATATTTTGCTAAATTCTATTTGCTAGTATTACAAGATTATTGCATTAGTGACCATAAAGGATATTGATCTCTAGTTTATTTTTCTTGTCATGTCTCTGTCTGGCTTTGGTACCAAGGTTGCACTGGGTTTATAGAGTGAGTTAGGAGATGTCCCTCCTCATTAATGTTTTGGAGTAGTTGGAGAAGGATGGAAATTAGTTCTTCTTTAAATTTTTGGTATATTTCACCAGTGAAGTCATTGGATCCAGGGTGTTTCTGTATCAGATTTTTTATTATTGATTCAGTCTTTTAACTAGATATAGGTCTCTTCTCATTTTCTATTCATGATTAGTGTTGGGAGGTTTTGTGTTTCTAGAAATTCACACATTTCATCAAATTTCTTGGCACACAGGTGTTAATGTATTCTCTTATAATCATTTTATTAATGTAGAATTGTAGCGGTGTCCCCACCTTGGTTTCTGATTTCAGTAATTTGAGTAGTCTTCTTTTTTTCTTAGTCCACCTAGCTAATGGTTTGCCAATTTTGTTGATGTTTTCAAAGAACCAACTTGTGGTTTCATTCATTTTTTTTGAATTTTTTATTTAAAACAAATTTTTTTAACGTTTATTTTTTTTTGAGAGAGAGAGAGAGAGAGAGAGAGAGAGCGCAGAGGAGGGGCAGATAGAGAGGGAGACACAGAATCCGAAGCAGGTTCCAGGCTCCAAGCTATTAGCACAAAACCCGACGTGGGGCTTGAACTCATGAACCAAGAGATCATGACCTGAGCCAAAGTCAGACACTTAACTGAGCCACTCAGGCGCCCCAGCTTTCATTCGTTTTTTAAATTGTTTTTCTGTTATTTATTTCATTTGTCTCTGTTCTCATCTTTATTTTTTCCTTCCTTCAGCTAGCTTTGGGATTAGCTTATTCTTTTTCTAGTCCCATAATTGTAAAGTTAGGTCATCGATATGAGAGCTTCCTCTTTTTTAATATAAGCGCTTCTCGCGGTCAGTTTCCCCCTTAGCACCACTTACGTTGCACTTCGTAAGTTTTTGCAAGTTGTACTTTCAGTATCATTTGTGTCCAAGCATCTCTTAATTTCCTTTGTGATTTCTTCTTAATTCATTCGTTGTTTAAAAGTGTCTAATTTCCACAATTTTGTGAATTTTCTGTTACTGATTTCTAACTTTATCTCATCGTGGTTGGAGTAGATACTTCGTATGATGATCTGTTGAGACTTCATTTGTAACATAAGGTCTGTCCTGGGAAACGTCCCGTGTTCACTTGAGAAGAATGTGTTTGCTATTCTGGGTGGAGTGTTCTGTATGTCTGTTAGATCTAGTTGGTTTATTGTGCTGAGTTTTCTATTTACTTACCTGTGTCTGGTGGTTCCAGCCATAATTGTGAGTGGGATACTGGGGCTATAATTGTGAGTGGGTACTGGGGCCATGATTGTGAGTGGGATACTGGGGCCACGATTGTGAGTGGGATACTGGGGCCATAATTGTGAGTGGGATACTGGGGCCACGATTGTGAGTCGGATACTGGGGCCATAATTGTGAGTGGGTACTGGGGTCTCTAACTATTACTGCTAAGCTGTCTGTTCCAATACTCATAAATTCTGTCAGTTTTTGCTTCATATATTTTTATAGTTTTTGTTAGATGCACAGTTTATAATTTTCCCGCCCCATTGAACATTTAATAATATAAAATGTCTCTTGTAACCTTTTTTGATTTGATATTTATTTTGTCTGATATTCCTGTGGCCGCATCTGCTTACTTTGCTTACTATTTGCATAGGATACGTTTCTCATACTTTTCACTTGCAACCTCTTTGTGTCTTTGGATGTAAAGTGAGCCTCCGCATGTAGACAGCATAGAGTTGGATCATGTGTTTTTATCCATTGTGCCAATCTCTGTCTTTTGATTGTTGAGTTTAATCCATTGATATTTGAAGTAATTACTGAAAAGAAGGGACTTCCTTCTGTCATTGTTCATTTTTTTCCCACATGCCTTGTAGGTTTTTTGTCCCTCATTTCCTACATTACTGTCTTCTATTGTATTTAGTTGGTTTTTGTAGTGAAACGTTTAAATTTCTCATTTCCTTTTGTGTATATTCTATAGCTGTTTTCTTTGCGGTTACCATGGGGATTACATTTAGCATCCTAAAAGATATAATACTCCAATTTGAATTTGTACCAACTTACGTTCAATAGCATACCAAGGCTCTGCTTCTGTATGGTTCCTTCCCCTCCCTTGTGTTTGCTGATGTCACACAATTACCTCTTTATGTGTTCTGTGCCTAAAAACATAAGCTAATAATTCTCCTAACACCAGCCTCTTAAGTAATGTAGAAAACAAGATTTGGAAGTACAGACCAAAGTGACAATACTAGCTTTTGTGTATGAGTTTCCTCAATTGCATAGAGAACAAAAAGGGCAGCTACCAACCACGTTATGATAATAATTGCCTATTTGTCTTTATTGGGGTGTTACTTCTCCGTGTATGTTCCAGTCACGGCGTCCCGTCCCTTCCCGGCAGGGCCGCCCGGCACAGGTCTTGCGGGAGAGGTCCAGCGCTCACACGCTGTCTTAGCTTTTGTTTGTCTGGGAAGGTGTTGATGTCGCCCTCACGTTTGAAGGACAGATTTGCTGGATCTAAGATTCTTGGCTGACGTGTGCGTGAGTGTGCGTGCGTGTGGCTGTGTCTGTTTTCGAGCACTTTGAATCAGTCAGCACACTGCCTTCCGGCCCCCCATATTTCTAATGAAAAATCTGCACATAACCTTATCGGGGGCCCCTTGTGTGTGATGGTCTGCTGCTGCTGCCGCTTTTTTTTTTTAAACTGCTTGCAAGATTCTCTTTGTGTTTGTCTTTTAGAAGTTTTGTTCCAACGCGTCTCTGTGGGTTTCTTTGAGTTCATCTTGCTTGGATGTGGTTGAACTTCTGCAGTGTTTACATTCCCGTCTTCCAGCAGATTCGGGGTGTTTTCACCCATTGTTTCTTCACATGTGTTCTCTGCCCTTTTCACTGCGTCCTCCCCTTTCAGGATCCCACGATCCGTTTATGGGTTTGGTCCCTGGGGCCCCACAGTCCGTCAGGCCTGTTAATTTTCCTCAACGTGTTTTCATTCTGTTTCTCAAACTCGGTCCTTTCTGTTGCTCTGTTTTCGGGTTTGCTGACCCCCCTGCCTCATCACATCTGCCGTGAGTCTTCAGGGAAACTGTCATTTCAGTCATTGGACTTTTCAGCTCTTAGGTGTCTTTTGGTTTCTTTTGGGGTTTCCTATCTCTGTCGATAATTTACATTTTGTTCACACACTGTTTTCTTGGCTTTCTCCGCATCTTCATGTCTTGGAACCTATTCAGTACTTTTCTTTTAAAGTCTTTGTCTAGTGTATCTGACGTCAGGTCTTTCTCAGGGATAGTTTCTCTTGATTTGTAATTTTTCCTTTTAATCGGCTGTCGTTTTCTGAGTTGTTTTATTTATATTTTTTAATGCCTTGCTATTGTTGAAACTGTTTTTTTTTTTTTTTAATATAGTAATGTGGTAACTCTAGAAGGCAAAATCTCTCCCTTCCTCAGGTTTACCAGGTTTACCTTCCTCAGGTTTACCTCAGGTTTGCTGGGTTTTTAGTCATTATATTTATTGGTTTATTTTAATTATTACAGACTGTCTCTGTGCCGGGGGTCAGCCTACATTTAATGTCTTCTCTGGTCTTTTCCGAGCCTTTCCCTGGGCCTGCACGGTCACTTGCTGGTTTTTTCCCCCATGTGTGCAGTTGTTCTGGAATGTCCTAGTCTTTAACGTGTGGCTCCCAAAAGGGGAAAAGTGGAAAACAAAAGGGGGATAAGAGGGCACTTATCCCCCTGAAGTCACTCGAGCTGGAGCTGGAGGGGTGACAGCAATGGCCGCCAGCCTCTGAGTCCGCACCTGTGTGGTCAGAGCATGGCCTCCTGCCGTTTGGGGGACGGGGTCCTTTTCGTCCACCTGGCTTCTGCGGGCTGCTCCAGAAACACGTGCCCGGCTGCCTGCCACATGGCTGGGGCGCGGGACGGGTAGGTGCTGCTGTGCTGCGAGCTGGAATGGACCAAAATCGACTACTTCTCCCGGACACGTGGCAGGCCTCGGGCAGAGTCCAGAGTTCCAAAGCAGTCCCATCACACAGGTTCCGCCCCTGCTGTTGTCATCTGGGGGGGAGAGATTCCCGGGGCCCCTGCTCTGCCGTCTTCCCAGAATCCCCTGTCTAAAGTCCCTCGTTGTTCACTTTATTTTGCAGTGCGTCCCAGCGCTCAGTAAGTGCGCCGGCTTGTGCACTCGGGTTTATCACTGTGGATATCTAATGTAAAAAAGTCGCTAACTTGCCATTTTCTTCCTTTTCTGTCTGAACAGGAAGACAGTGACCCGCCCATTCACGAAAGTCTCAGCATAGAAAATACACTGTGGGCGAACACCATTGTGGCGTCAGGTAAGAAGTAAGCTCTTACGTTAGCGTGGACGCTCACACACGGGAGATTCTGCACAGTGTCTCTGGAAGTTCCTGTCCCACACGGGGACCTTAACAACATGCCCTGGGGGCCGGGGGCAGGCCCTGGGGCTGTGCGTCCCAGGCCAGCACTGGCTGTGGCCCGTGTGCCACCTGGCACGTTCACTCTGAGGGGCAGGGCCCAGAGCCGCCGCGAGCAGTGTGCCTGCCCTCTGTGCCTCGGGGCAGGGGCGCTCTGCTGGCCGTGACGACTCTCTTCGGCAAGCCTGTCGGTGCCCCCGGGGCGCGTGGTCCTTACCGAGAGGCGGTGGGGCAGGGCCCGGGGCGCGTGGTGGCCTTTGAGGGATCTTCCAACTCCTCCTCAGTCATCCGCAGAATTCATAGGAGGCCACTGTGGTGGGTTGTCTATCGGGGAGGAAAGTATTAGATGAGGCAGGGGGGACCTTGGGATGTAGTTCATGTTGGGCCTTTGGGGGCCAGCGTAAAGGTCCTTCACTTTTTTGAGTGAAAGTGGAGGATGTTGGAGTATTCCTAGTGGCTGAACAGGAAGGTCACCTAAATTTACGTTTCGGAAAGTGAAGATCTCTGGAGTATTGAAATCTAAATGATGATCAGCTTTCTAGAAAAGTAGTCGACTTGCCAGTGGTAAGTGGGACTGAACCTGAGAAGCAGGAAGCCTGAAGGACGCTGGTAGGGGTGGGGAGGCCAGGACGCGATCAGGGGAGGGCTGTGTGTCTTACCTGTGGCCCGACGCTGGCCGCCCTCCTGTCTGGGAGCTCAGTCGCTCTTCTGGTGGTTTTGTGAGAATCCCTCTCAGGGCCGGGCGCCGGCGATGCAGCGTGGGGCGGAGTGCTTACAGGTCCTGGCCTCGGGCGCTCACGGGCAAGGAAGAGAGACTCTGCTAAGGTGAGGCCGCCACGTCAAGCTGTGTGAAGTACCACAGGGAAGGAGAGGGTGCCCCGAAATCATAGACGCCTCAGTCCTTACCTGGTGAGAGCGGAGGGGGGGCTTAGATTGAGGAATAGACCGGTGCAGCGGGCGAGGGGGCGGAAAGGTGTGGGAGGATTCTTGTCGCACCCGCAGCCGCTTGAGGGCCTGGTGCCCCGTGGGCCGAAGAGGTGATGCCCGCGTGCCTGGCGCACGGAGAAGAGACGGCCACACACGCAGGGCGGTTCTGTGCGCGTGTGCGCGAGGGCCTGTGTGGGCACGTGTTCACCTTTTAGGGAATGGAGGGTCAACGGGGACTTCGCTATACACATGTCCCAGAAAAAGGGTGACGGCATACAGGACAGTTTTCATAGAAATTCCATGAGCTGTTTCAGGATTTTCATACTGACGGATTTTAAAAATCTTCTCAAAATAAAGAGAAAGAGGAAGTAAGGATAGCACGCGCAGGAGAGACTCAGGGGGCGCAGGCCAGGTCTCGGGCCGTGTAGGCCTCGGGGAGGGGAGACTCACGGTGCCCCTGGAGTCACCGTGGAGGGGGCACCGTCACCAGGAGAGATCTCCGAATCCTCTGCTCACGCTTTCTCCGCGTGGCTGTTTCCTGTTCGCCTCACTGACCCCCGAGGATCACCCAGCCTCACCTTGTTTGTCTCGCTGCACGGGCCACGGACTGTGGCTCAGAGAGGCCCACGTTAGCGTGGTCACGCGGCCAGGCTGTCGCAGGGTCAGGATTTGAATCCAGGTGGCTGTCCTCCACAGCGGTCACCCTTCAGCCCGTAGCATTTTATAGTTTGTAGACAAATATTTACAACATACCACACGTTAGCTAAGGTTGGTCACGGATTTTACATTTTCTCTGTCTAGAGTTAGGTTCTGTTTTGTTCCCGTCATATTGAAGACACTCTTTTTAAGCCATTCATTTTATTTGATCCTGTGTTCCCTGCGTATTGGACTGTGGCCCGTCTCCCCACAGACAGAGAAGCACCCGACCGGAAGGCTCGTTCCCTGTACCCGCCTTCCTGCCCTCTCTCCAGGTGACCTTTCACCGGTGGCCCCTGCTTGTGCACCCTGGCGGCGCACGCGTTAGGCATCAGATGCGCTTGCCGTCCTGAGAACCGTTTCTTGCCCCGTGATGTGCAGACTTCAGTTTGCCCGGGGTTATTTTGTCTTCCAAGAAAGTATTTCTGTCGCTCTAAAACCATCCATTCAGAAAAATTTAAATAAGACACATCTAATTTTAATTAGTGTTTGGACATTTAAAAAACGCAAACTGTTTTCATTAATTTGAAATATTTTAAGACATCTTTACCTTAGTTAAAAACCTTAATAATGTGAGCAATTAAGGGCTCGTGTCTTCTTTATACTTGATTACAAGTTGAGAAGGAAAGATTGGAATTTTTTTCATCTTATTTTTTTAAATGTTATGTGTCAACGGGATTCAGGTTGCCTCCTGTGTGAAGTGAACACAGACCTTCCTCCCCGGCCCTGGGGTCCTGATGCGTGGGGTCGAGGACTCGACTTAACAACACAGAGGACCCGAGGACTGAGGGTCCCACAAGAGGGGCAAACACAGATGCTCATGGTGCCGCCCTCTTCTTCCCCTTGTAGGATTCTAAACGTCATTTCTCCAGAGCAGAGTCATGTCCCAGAGAGCGGCCGTGGTAGCCAGGGTTGAGCACACCTAACTGCCAAGAGCCTGGAAGCAGAGATGTGCATCTGGGGCAGGGCTGCTGGGCGTGTGTGCAGACGGGGGTCCAGGGTGACCCCCCCCCCAGGGCAGGGCTGCTGGGCATGTGTGCAGATGGGGGTCCAGGGTGACCCCCCCCCCCCAGGGCAGGGCTGCTGGGCATGTGTGCAGACGGGGGTCCAGGGTGACCCCCCCCCCCAGGGCAGGGCTGCTGGGTGTGTGTGCAGACGGGGGTCCAGGGTGACCCCCCCCCCCAGAGCAGGGCTGCTGGGTGTGTGCGCAGATGGGGTCCTGGACGACCGACCCCCCCGCCCAGGGCAGAGCTGCTGGGCGTGTGTGCAGACGGGGGTCCAGGGTGACCCCCCCCCCAGGGCAGGGCTGCTGGGTGTGTGCGCAGATGGGGTCCTGGATGACCGACCCCCCCGCCCAGGGCAGAGCTGCTGGGCGTGTGTGCAGACGGGGGTCCAGGGTGACCCCCCCCCCAGGGCAGGGCTGCTGGGTGTGTGCGCAGATGGGGTCCTGGACGACCGACCCCCCCCCGCCCAGGGCAGGGCTGCTGGGCGTGTGTGCAGATGGGGGTCCTGGGTGACCCCCCCCAGGGCAGGGCTGAGGAGCGTGTGCTTAGACAGGGGTCCAGGGTGACCCCCCCCCCCCCTCAGGGCAGGGCTGCTGGGCATGTGTGCAGACGGGGGTCCAGGGTGACCCCTTTGGATATGAAGTAATTCAGTGTCAAAAGAATTTGGACATACATATTGTTTTTGGTTTTTGGTTGTTTCATTTTTCTTGGTAATTTTGGGCACGGCAATTTCTAAAACTAGTCCTCATGACAGATTAGAAATTTGAAAATCAAACCTGTCCCTTTAGCATGCATAGTTTGTGAGGCTCCTGCTGCAGAGAGGCTGGTGGATTAGAACTGGGGTGGCAGGAGAAGCTGTCCCCCTAGGGTCCACTGGAGGGACCCGACCCGGAGAGCTCTGGTGTGGGTGCACACGACAGCGTGGTGGTGAAGCATTGCCACAGCGGGGGGGACCGCAGGGACACTCCAGCACGCAGTTCATCGCTCCCAACGAGGGCTGGGAGTTGCTGCTTCTCAAACCTTGCGTGTCATGGGGCGGCGGTCTTGGCAGCTAGGAGGCGGGGGAGGCAACTCTGCCCTCCTTCCGGCCCATCCGATCCCCACCCCCCGACTGTGTGCACAGCTGGTGGAGCCCAGACCTGGTGCGGGGCACAGCAGCAGCGGCGTCCCTGGCCTCGGTCTCTCCGTGTGCATCCGGGTGGGGTCTGGCACCTGGGTCACCAGCACCCTCGGCCGCTGGCCGGAGTCTTCGCCGTCCCCGCCATCCTGGGCACGCGGAATCGCTGTAGCGGATGGGCAGCCCGTGCTCGGGGGTTTGTGGAGACGGGTGCCGGGAAGGTGGTTTTCACACTGACCCGGCAGGTTCCCGACTGATAGTGCACAATGGCTCTCTGGGTCCGTCTGTCTCTACGACACGGGATCCTTGTCAGACTTTCTGATGCCTGTGCTCTGTTGTGTCCCCTCCCTGGTCTCATGATATCCCCTTCCCCACATGCATACTGTTGCCACGTATACAGGGCGTATGCGACCTCTTAGCCCGTACCGGTCCGTAACTAGGTGCCATTTGTCAACGAGAGTCGAGAGTCTTCCAAATACTTTGTGCTGATTTGAGTAACGTTAGCAGTCAGAGCGCACGACAGGCTCAGAAGAAAATGCACTCCACACGGAGGACTCATTTCTGTTGAGCATGAAATGAGGTAACACACGAGAGCCTTCACCAGACTTGAGTAGATTATGCAAGTAAGATTACACGAGGACTCTGTTAAATACTCACCACATGTGGGGGATGTGGCCCGCAGACTCCGATTCTGTGCGAGGGCTGTGTGTGTCTGATTGTGTACGATGCCTGTGTGTGTCCGATCCTGTATGGTATCTGTGTAAATATGAGTGAATTGTTCCTTGTTAGCTTTCACTATTTCTCGTATTTTGATGCTTTTAACTGTGATGCCAGCCTAGAGTCAACATTGCTAATAATTTGTCTGGATTTTAGGACAGGTTTTGTAGCCTGATTAATTTTTTTTGTCCTGAGACTTGTTTGTTTTGCTAATATTAAAAATAATTTTGTAGTTTGTCTTGTTTTTTTGTTTTGCTTTTCTAATATTAGCTTATGTAACAGTAGACACTTTCATTTTTTAATTTTTTTCTTAAAAACAATTTTTTTTTAATGTTTATTTGTTTTTGAGAGAGACAGAGACAGAACACGAGCAGGGAAGGGGTAGAGAGAAAGGGAGACAAAGAATCCGAAGCAGGTTCCAGGCTCTGATCTGTCAGCACAGAGCCCGACCCGGGACTTGAACCCACCAAATGTGAGAGCATGACTTGAGCTGAAGTCGGACACTTAACCGACTGAGCCACCCAGGTGCCCTGTGACATTAGACACTTTCATATTTTGGTTAAGTTAAACTTGATGGGCAAAAAAGGGAGAAAATCCTGATCCGGTTAGATTGAGCCTTTGGTTCACTGACTAAAGAACGTCTGATGTGTTGGTTTTGAAAGTCCCTTCCGGTCCGGTCGCACTGTGTATGTGCTGTGTCCCCACGCGCTGCGTACAGGGCTGCTGTCCGAAGCGTGTCTGGGTAATACCGCGGGAAGGTAGCCTGTGTGCAGTTTGGGCCAGCCTTCATGCTGCACGGGGGTCACTGTTTTCGGGACACGGTAAACTCGAGCCTCACAGCTTTCCGGATGGCACACAGTTAAAAGCGGGAGCGGGGGCGGGGGGATGCTTATTTTCAAATAAAAATGTGTGACCTCTGCAGATACGACCGCTGAGGTCCTGTGCCATCTCCCGCCTCCCTGAGCGCTCTGCGGAGGAGACCGGTCGCAGGGTCGCGCGAGTAACTTGCAGCTTTCTGTTCGCGTGCACCCAGGGGCTCACTAAGATCACGTGCGCTCCGTGGGTCCTAATGACTCGCGACATTTCACACGTTACAGTAGCATGACGTCACAGAGTTTTTGTATCACCGTCGTCTCCGTGAGTCCTGCTCGGCAGCTGCAGACGTGACCGTCCCCTCACCTTAATCGCTTCTCACCGCCAGAACGTACGAAAACCAGAAAACCGGGAATGTAAATGATGCCCGGCTGCATTTTAGAAACAGACTTGAAAGGGCTTTCGTTTGACGTTGCGGAGGCGAGTGCCTCTGAGCCTTTCGGGGGCTGTTCCAGGGGCGTTTCTTCATTCTTCTGCCTCACGCTTGACAGGCCACAAAATGACCGCGTGCGCTTAGGAAACCACACCTCCAGGGGACGTGGATAAAAAAGACTAACGATATCCGCGTTCAAAATCAAATAATTTGTGCGTAATTGTCTCTCACTGCTTTAATTGTATCTGTGCTGGAGCGTCAGCAGAGGCTCCGACTCGCGGTCCTGCCCGAGCCCCTCGTGCGGGGAAGGTGGCTCAGCCGGTGCCGTCCGGGGGCGCGGGTCCCGGGACGCAGCCTCTCCTCACGTACCTCCGGCACCGGCAGACGGGAACGGATGAGGGGCCACCCTTTCCTTGACGGCAAAAAGCATAGTTGTACATTTTCTAATGTGCGTAGGCGCTGCTTGAGGAATCGTTTGAGTTGTATGTTGAAAGGAGTTTATTTTGAAGTTGAGACTAGACTTTCCTGAACTAGCCCAGTCAAATATGCTGTTGGATAAGTTTATATAAAATTAAGTAGCGAATAATATTTTCCATCAAGACCGTTGATTAGAAAGTGTTCTCTGTGCTCACTCTGAGGCCTCTCGGTAAGGACCGCTCTCGTGTTTTTGCAGGTACTGTAATAGGTGTTGTCATTTATACGGGAAAAGAGACTCGAAGTGTAATGAACACATCCAATCCAAAAAATAAGGTAGGCTAGATTAAGGAGCGGCTGCTTTAATGACTTGATTTTCCCTTTCAGTAAGAAAGTGCTGTGCTTCTGAAGAGCTGGTTTGCTTGGGCTTAATATATCCCGTAAAAACAGACTTCCAGAGATGGTGGTGATTCCAGATGTGAACTGTCTGTACTTGTGTCACAGCATGCCCAAACTGAACAGCTTCCGACAGTGTCTTTTCTTGCTTAATCAGAGTCGTTTATGTCTCTTAAGTTTTCTCTATTGGACATATAATTTGCCTGTAATTTGATGGTTAATTGTGGGTCTCTTCAATTTATTTATTTTATAATTTGTTTTAATTTTTTGTCTTGATGGTTCATTTTTAAAATAAAAGAATCTATATTAACATGTTATAGTATTTAATTTGATAGTATGGCATGGTTAAACTTGTTTTATTTAAGTTACTTTCATCGCATAAGAAGCATATTGAAAATCAGATTTTAGTTTTAAAGACTGCTTGATTATATTTCTAAATTGATTGTATTTGTTATATTCCTTAAATTATTATTTATGTAGTCAGCATGTGTGTGTAAGTTAGATTGTAACAAAAAGTTTGAATTGTTAGCTGTTATTTGGATAATACATGTTGTATGTGCTGATGCCTACTTTATGAGAAGTTCATGCTAACTGTGCATTTTACTCATTTTTATTTGAAATATAATTGGAGGTGTGTCTAAGAACAAAAAAAAAACACCACTCTTCGTGGATTCATACCTTGCTTTGTGAGTAATAGAAAAAGTTAACTTTCGTTGGAATTTTTAGTACAAAGCAACAGAAGTGAAATAATTCTTTGAGGAGATATTTTAAAGGATAAGATGTGTTTCTTCTTTTCTTTTTTCTTTTTTTAGCTGAATACTGTTTTAAAAAAATAGTTAACCCTTCTGGAGCACCTGGGTGGGGCTCAGTCAGTTGAGCATCAGACTCTTGATTTCGGCGCAGGTCATGATCTCACAGTTTGTGGGCTCGAGCCCTGCGTAGGGCTCTGTGCTGATAGCGTGGAGCCTGCTTGGGATTCTCCCTCTCAAAATAAAGAAATAAATGTAAATCAATAAAGTAAAATAGTTAACCCTTCCAACATTAGGAAGGCATCCGTGACCCTCTGAATGTCTCCCCGTCTGCCGTGCAGCAGAGCGGCACTGACGGCCTCAGGTCTGGAGGGCCCCGGACTCCACCAGGGTCACACGAGTCATCCTGGTGAGCTTGACGAACACTGTGTCTGTCAGGACTCCCAGATGGCTCTGTGTGTGACACATCGACTAAAGCGAAAGAGAAATGTCGTACTACTAGCATTTTAGTATAAATTCTGATTGTGGTAACCGGGAGAATTATGCTTGTCGATTATATTACAGCTTTGCACTAATTTGAAGAAATCAGAGTCCTCAATTCCTCAGTAGAGTTAAATTTATTTGAGAATAAACTATTAAATTATCGACAGAATCGCATGCATACATGCCTATGTTTTCTGGGAAGTACGGTGATTTTTTTTCTTCAGTAAGCAAAACTAGAATGTTCTAATAATGCATGTGTGGGTCGTAGGGTGTGTTTTTTTCCTTAATCGTTTTACTTTTAGGATGAATACTGAGGGTAAATTCAATTTTAAATGTTAAGTTTTAAAATCTTAGAAGTTGTCCTGTCATTTGACGTGACTCCTGCCTCCGGGCACCTTATTCTTTGGCGCGGCTTACATTCTGTCCCCTCCCACCGTCCCCGTGCGCAGCTCGCTGTCCACGCGCCTGTGGTTCTGGCTCACGTGCTCTTTTCCGTGGGTGTTGACGCGGGGGCAGTCAGGCGACCTTCCCCGTTGCTGCCTGCGGTGAGGAGTGGCCCAGGGTTTACTGGTCAGAGTCGGTGCTGCCACCAACCAGCTCTGTGGCCCTGGGCAAGTGGCTTGATTCTGTGTCTTGCTAAGTAAACGTCCCCCGACATTACTGTCTTCCTGTCAAGTGAAGTGTGCGGTGTGAACGAGTGCCTTGCTTCTTCAGCCCAGCCCTCGTCGTCAGTCCCGAGATGCTCACTGTGCGAGCAGCCGTGGGGCGCTCTCCCCGACGCCGCCACGCCAGGCAGCCCGGGGACCCCTGAGTGCCCGTGTGCACAGCCTTCTGCCGCTGCTCCCGTCCCTCCTCCTCCTCCCCCCTCCTCCACCTCCTCTTCCCTCTTCTTCCTCCTCTTCCTCCTCCCCACTCCCTCCTTCTTAAAAAAATAGCCTTCTAAGTTTCCTTTGTGTTAATGCAAAGTATCTATAAAACGAAGGGTGGCTTTGGCGTTTTGCAGAATGGGTCTCAAAACGCTGCCCTGCCACTTGTCAGCCCCACGTGTGGAGCAAACGTGCTGTCATCGGCTGGCGCCTTTCTGGTGCTTGAGTCAGCTTTCAGGGCTCCCCTTCCGGTGGAAATCAGCGTAGCCGTGATAGCCGAGGCCGAGGCGCAGAGCCGACACGCGGCAGGTGCTGTGGACGTGACGTCATGAGTCCGCACAGCCCTCAGAGGGAACGGTGTCATCTGGTTTTAGAGCAGGGACATCGCCGTGCGGAAGGCTGCGCCTGTCAGCGTGGGGCTCGCTTCTCCGTGAGGGCGCTGAGGGTCACAGAGCTCCCATGTGCTGTGAAAACACTTCTGTAAATCAAGGCGTAAGAGGAAGAAAATCTCTACGTTTGCATATATTAAGTCTTTCAAAGCGTTAAGTGCCAGGTTTATAAGAGAAAACCTCAGGAAACGTTGTAAGCGTGCTACAGTGGGCAAAGAGGAGCAGCTGTAGTTTCTCCAGGGGAAGCACTGACCCATGCTGGAGGAAAGGGTTCGGTGACAGATGCCTGAAGAAAGGAGGACAGAAAGTATCGTTCGCTCTAAGACACTGTGTGGAGAACGTCCCCATGTTCCTGGACATCTGAGACGGCTACTGGAAACAAGGAACCCCTTCAGAGGCAAGTCGGATCGTGTACCCGAGTGTCCCTCTCTAGGGAGGCACACTGCTCGTCATCCTCAGTCCCGGGGCCACCCTGGGCGCAGCGAGCGTGCGGGGCGCCGACCCACACGGTGGTCGGCGGAACTTGACCGTGCCGCTCGTGACGGCAGAGTCGCCGCAGCTGGAAGTGCGTCTTGTGAGCCCCGTCTCTACGTCGTGCCGCCACTCAGACCGCCCTGAAGCCACGGCGGCCTCCTGCGACCGAGACTTTTCTCCTCAGGGCGCGTGACCGACACGACAGCCGGCGGTCCTCCCGGCCCCTCGGGGAGCCTCCTGGACACGGGCTTCCGTGGCACCGGGGTGGAGGCCCCGGCCACGGCGGGTTACCTGCTGACTCCCGCAGCTTCCTCCGGGGAGGGGTGGCCCTGGGAGGGTACGGGGAGAAGCGGGGCGTCTCGATGGCCTGGTACCGCTGGCTGCCCCGGCGTGGCTGCGGATGAGAGTGTCCAGGCCTCGTGCGTACAGAGCAGACCAGACGAGCCTCCTGAGACCCCGCACAGTGCGGGCGGGGAAGGGCTGACGGAGGAGGGGTGCCAGGAGGGCAGGGCGGAAGCGGCGGGGGGCGGCCGAGAGCCACGGAAAGGGACTAGCGCGTGCCCTGCCGGGAGAGTCCCGCGGACGTGGGCATCGTCGTGTGGGCCAGACGCTCGGGCCGGGGCACGGGGCCAGGATGTCATCCATTGCGTTTCTCTGCGGTGAGAAAATGCAGAGCTACCGGTGCCTTCCATGGAAGGAGAGCGGCGCTCGGTTGACGCAGGAGAAAATGCAGCGTGTGGGCCGACGGTTGTCAGGGGCAGTGACTCCAGTGTGGAGAGAAGGTTCTCTCGGCTTCCTGGGTTCGGAGGGGCGCGGTTCCCCTCTCGCTCGGGGATGCGTTTGCCCGCCGCCCTCACGAGCGAGCGGAGACAGGCGCGTGCTCGCGTGTGGAGCTGCTTCCGGCTTCCCGGGTGGAAAGCCCTGCGTGAACGCCGTGCTGGCGGAGGGAAGGCCAAAGCCAGCGGTCACCACAACGGAGACGGTGGAGAGCGGGACGCGGGACGCAACGGGAAGCCCCGGAGGACCCGCGCCTGACGGTGAAGGCTCGTCAACTCCAGAGCGACGGTAAGGAGCCCCCTGCTGGGAGTCAGGTTAGTGACGGAACCAGTAAGGAGGGTGTGGCCTTCTCAGGCCTACGGTCAGGAGCCCCGGTGGCCGCTCTGAAGTGCCGGGTCGTGGGCGGGAGGGTCGGGGGTTACAGGGCTGACAGCGGCCTCCCAACGAGGCGGACGGGCGGCCAGCGTGCCGCAGGCCGTGATCCGCGACGTCACAACCCTTTGTCCCCACGGCCCGTGGCCCTGCCCCGCGCCCCGCAGTGTCCCGCTGCCTCTGGGGATGTGAGTGTGACTTCCCCACGGAGGTCAGACGGGCCTGTTCACCTGCATCTGTGCTCCTGGAGCCACGTGTAGGGACACTGGCTGTGTAGCCACTGTGACGAGCCGCTTCGTAAAACCTGTTGTTAACCTTGTCCTTCTACCCGTCTCCTGTTCCAAGCCTTAAGTGGGCCACTTCTTTTTGTCTTCGTTGTGTCTATTCTCTCCTCTCTAGCTGCTTCTTAAAAAGAAAAGCTCAGGGGCGCCTGGGTGGCGCAGTCGGTTAAGCGTCCGACTTCAGCCAGGTCACGATCTCGCGGTCCGGGAGTTCGAGCCCCACGTCGGGCTCTGGGCTGATGGCTCAGAGCCTGGAGCCTGTTTCCGATTCTGTGTCTCCCTCTCTCTCTGCCCCTCCCCTGTTCATGCTCTGTCTCTCTCTGTCCCAAAAATAAATAAACGTTGAAAAAAAATTAAAAAAAAAAAAAAAAAAGAAAAGCTCAAGCAGAAAAGGAAGGGGAGCTCTCCCTGCGCTTCTCCTGGGGTCCCAGAGGCTACCACTCTGTCCCAAGTATGCGTTTTGAGAAACAGAAATTCAGGCAGTTTCTCTAGCTGCTGCCTCAGCCACCTGTCTTACTCTGTGACCCCTCTGTGTCCACAGCCTTCTTTCGTGGCCCAGCTGAGCGGCGCAGGGTTGGAGACTTGGGCGTCCCCTGTGCCTGCACTGAGGCCGCCCCGGGGATCTCCTAGATCTCCTGAGTCAGAAGCAGGGAGATGCAGCCTCGTCTGGGGGCCGTGACACAGGCCGCCTTTTCCTTAGTGGTCGTGACAGGAAAGAGAATTTGTAGGCAAGTTAAGCTGCAACCAAACCCACTTGCTGACAAGTGGCCCACTTTAATGAATCCTTTTATTTTATTTTATTTTATTTTATTTTATTTTTTTATTTTATTTTTTTTAAATTTTTTTTCAACGTTTATTTATTTTTGGGACAGAGAGAGACAGAGCATGAACGGGGGAGGGGCAGAGAGAGAGGGAGACACAGAATCGGAAACAGGCTCCAGGCTCCGAGCCATCAGCCCAGAGCCTGACGCGGGGCTCGAACTCACGGACCGCGAGATCGTGACCCGGCTGAAGTCGGACGCTTAACCGACTGCGCCACCCAGGTGCCCCTAATGAATCCTTTTAAAGTGATCCTTGAAATCTAAGTTGATAATTTTATGTAATCAGAACATACAGCTTTAGGAATATTACGAGGGTTTACCAGAATACTTTTTAAGAAAACGTAGCACGTTTTATCCAGACATGGGGATTGACAATAAATCCTACCAGATTGTCAGATGGAGGAAACGTCTGAGGTAGAGAGTAGTTCTCCTGGCTCCTTTTCAGGGTTATTAGCACGCTTCCTCTCCCGCACTCACTGACGGCAGGTGCAGAGCAGGGAGGTGGGGCCTACTCAGTCTGAAATTTTTTTTTTATGTGTACTTATTTTTGAGAGAGAGACAGAGTGTGATTGGGGGAGGGGCAGAGAGAGAGGGAGACACAGGATCGGAAGCAGGCTCCAGGTTTCCAAGCTGTCAGCACCGATCCCGAGGCAGGGCTCAAACTCATGAACCGTGAGATCACGACCCGAGCCGAAGTCAGATGCTCAACTGACTGAGCCACCCAGGCGCCCCTCAGTTTGAAATTTTTATCTTAAAACTTGGAACAAATCAAAAGTTTTGATTACTAAGTACTTTAATAATATTTGGTGAAAGTTTAAATTACAAGGAATGCAACTTGAGTAATGGACTGTTCTATAAAACCTAGCTTGAGACATATTTAATAAGATGATACTTGATTACATTTAAGACAGAAAAATTCTTCCAGGAGGTTAAGAAAAATCAATTGTGACAGGTTGCCATTTTCATGCCATTCATAATAATAAGTTGCTCAGAGCAAAAGCATCCAGGATGAGGCGATAATACAGATTGCTTCAAGCAGTTATTGTAGTCCCTCGGGCATATTGATTCGCGTTTCTAATAAAAAGATGCTCTCCGACGTCTCACTGACAGACAGACAGGTGATATGTGCCATTATGTGAATTAGAGCCTCTTCCCTGCATTGTTGTCGGGTGTTTGCAGAGAACAGAACAAAACAGAACCATCCAGGCTGCACTTTGCAGGGTGCGATACCAAGGCTGTTCTGGAGAACACTTTTCTTACTTCAAAAAGGACAGTTTATTAATATTTTAAAAGTTGCTTTGACCTACATTAAGACGTTACGATAGAATAACTTATTTTTCTCTTTTCTCATGGTTGCGTGCGATCAGTGCACCCCTTAATTTGTTTCATAGTTGCCCTCGAGGAATAAAACATCTTTGGGTTTAAATACGTGCTAGCAATGCGATCACGTGCCTCACGAAGGCGCTGCATGTTGTCGAGCACGGCATCGTGGTGGATCTCCGTCGAGCTCCGGGAATGCTGTTTTGGATAGCTGTTATTAACATTAACAAGCCGTGGTGTTTGAAAGCCTCCTCGGGAAAAGATTAACTAGAGGAACCAGTAGCTCAGCGGCGTGCAGACGGGACCCCGGGTGGCTCTCGGCGCTCGGGCAGTGCGCTACACCGCGTTCGCCACACTTGTGTGACTGCACACGTTAATATTACAGCTGCTCACAATTAAAAGTTGTGTTTCTTCATCAGCAGTGTGAATGTAAATAAACTTATAATTTCAGGAAAGCAATAAAGAGGCAAAATGCTAAATGCTTCGAAAGCAGTCCTAATGATAACATCTGGGACATAATGCTCTATCAGAGTATGCAGCAAATATCTACACCAGAAAACCTGGATTTAGTCCCTAAGTTCCTCTTAAATATGAATCTGATTATAAAGCAGGTGTTCTAAGTAGGAACACAAGCCTATTTATCATTTAAAATAAAATACATACTTGGTCTCACTAAAGAGACTTAGTTGGACACGGAGTTCTCAACGAGGAGGGCTTCCTCTCATTTGTTGAGTGTTCAGTGAAAATACTTGACTGTATTTTGTCATTTCCAAGCCGTATTGGTTAAATTCTTCGTAATCAAAATCTTAACAAAGAAGTAGAATTCATTCAAGAAGCAAGTAAGCGTTTTCATGATTGTTTTTGTTTTTTGAAACCTGGAAACCTGATTCCGAGGCCATAAAAATGGTTGGAAGCTTCTGGAAGGTGTGGAGCCTTGTATGTCACGCCGTCTCCATCTCACTTTGTGTGAGCTTGCAAAACGGAGCCCTTCCCCTGGGCCATCCTGAGGGGCTCTGAGGGGCCGGTGAGGGGCAGGCCTGAGAGTACAGGGCCGTCGTCGAACTGGAGGAAGGTGGAGTGCTGGGGGGCAGCGCGATGTCCCCGTTGCTCCAAGAAGTGGTGTCTTCTTCCCAGGAGGGCTGTGTCACCATGCGCGCAGTGGGGTGTCGGCGTGGCCATCCTGGGTCGGGAACAGGTCACGTGCGTGGAGCGTGGCCAGAAGCAGACTTTCCTGGGCGGGGAGTCCCAGCCGGCTCAGCTAGGAGGGAAGGTCGTTTGGTTTCCTCTCTGTGCCCTGGGAAGGCCGACTGTGCAGGGTCCTTGGCCCCACCTGGCTCCTCAGAGCGAGAAGCCCATCTGGGGCCGGGGGGTGGGGAGGCACCAACCGGCCAGCACTCGGCAGGTCCTGTGACATGCTTGTCCTCGGGGCTGGCCCCTTGCGTGGGGCGCCTCCAGCTCGCTGCCAGCGACCGAGACCCTCCCAGACAGCCGGCCCCGTGTGGGAACACCCCCCTCCCGGTGCTCCGCTGGCCCCACGTGGGAACACAACCCCCCCCCCCCGCCCCGCCAGTCCTGTGCGGGGATACCCCCCCTGCCCCCATCCTGTGCCAGCCCCACGTGGGGACCCCTGTCCTGTGCTGGCCACCCTTGCGGTTTCGAGCCTCTGGCACAGCTCCTGCCACACTTTCTGAGCGATTACACAGCTTTCCGAAGGAGCTGCTCATTTCTTCTCCCTCCATAGTTAATTTTTTCTAAGTGATAATTTTTTTAAAAATACTCCTCAGAAACAAATCTTAAAACATCTGGTTTCAACTTAATTGTCTTTTAATGCATCTGAAAATGTATTTGGATGCTACTGTTTTTTAAAAATTTGAGTTGTTGACGTTAGAGTAGCAACTGTACCAAAGTTTCTTTTTTTAAAACCGCGTTAACTAAAACATGTGTATGATAAATTTAACATGAAATTAAATGGCTTCTTTTCTCCTCTGTAATTAGCAGTGTCAGCTAATAATTACCTTTTGTAAAACTTTAAAATATATCGTGTGTGAGTGAGTGTGAGAGCTTTCCCACTGTGATCACACCAGACGTCTCTGAAAGGCTTGTTTTTAAACTGCGTAAGACCATCAAAATGAAAACTTTTTTGAGGCCTTGAGTCAGAATGACATTTTCAACTCTTGTCATTTGAACACAGGACACAGAAACTTGTGGGGGATAAATTACACATCAGACGTTCCCTTCTTACCTCCGGTATGGATTGAAACTGGTGTGCCAGCGTATGTCCTTGTGGTGCCTCCAAGAGGCAACAGGAAAAGTTTTAAGTGAGCCCAAAACATACAAGTTGCGGGTTAATTAGTCTCTCCCCACAGTGAGCGGAGCCTTCCCGGGGCGAATATTTAGGGCGTGTTACTTGAGATTCTTACTGTTTGGTGGCGGTAAGTCACGGTTCGAGGCGGCGTCCTGGGAGAGCCTGTCGGGCACTTCCCGTGTCGTCAGCGACCCGTCCACTGACCGCGGGACCGTGTGGGCCTGGTCCCGGCGCGGACTCAGAACCGCCTGCGCCGATCCTGAGCCTTAGGACAGACGTGACCCGTTGTCTGTCTGCCGGTTCCTCTAGTCCGCGAGCTTCCTGCCCGCAGGGACTGTGCGGGTCTGCGTGTCTGTGTGTCCCCGGCACGGGGTTCGTGCTCAGCAAACGGGGGAACACCCGTGTCACCTGGGGTAACGCTTGTGTCCTTGTCTGTGTCACGTTGCTTCCTGCCCTCCGAGCTCCTCAGACGCAATAGATGTTGGACGGTTTACACTGGGAGCGAGAAAGAGCGTATAGAGGTGGCTCTCTCGAAGGTTCTGTGGAGCATTTGGGGGGGGCGTGTGCACACGTGTGATAGAGAGCGGGGCTGCCCAGCTGGGTAGCAGAAGCGCGCTGTGGCAGGTGCCCGGGCAGGGGAGCGGCTGCAGGTGAGTGCACGGCCCTGATGGCGCTGGGCCCCAGACCCTGCCCTTCGTACCCGACTCTGTCTTTCGTGCCCGTTCCGGGATCGTTATCTGTTCTGTCCCTGAGTGGCGCGTATACCCGAGTGCCTTCAGCCCCGTGTCTGCCCCGTTACCGTAAAGCTGTCATTTGAGAGACACTGTTTGTGTTCTCTGCCGCAGAGAGACGTTCCGGATTCATCTTGTAGCTTCTTTGCCCCGTCCTGGGTGCAGTCAGCAGAGAATGGTAGTTGGAAGTCAGGGTCCGGAGCTGGGCGTGCTCGTGGCTGTCGAGATGCGCCGTACCCAGGCCCAGGCATCGGGCAGAGTAAGGAGACGGACGGACGCATGGACAGGAAGATGGGTGGATGGCTGGAGAGACGGACAGATGTGGGCACATCCACACACCACGAAGCCTGTTTTTATGTACGTATGTTGCTTACCCTGAGTTCAGACACACTTCCTGCTTCAGTTCAGGTCCATAGGGTTTCTTCTAGTTTTCTCCTTCCGTGTCGGAACTCCTTTCCCTGAGAGTGAGAATGTGGTTGTGGCTACCTCGATGCATTTACTTATGTGACCAGTGCCCACGCTTGCCGGCTGCACCCCTTTCCTCCTGTTGAACTCCAGCATATCTGGGCCAGCCCATCCTTGCCTGTGTCCTTCCTCCGTGGGCTTGGCCCCAGCCCCCCACCTGGGCCTGTGCCCTCGTGGGGGACTGGGCCACTCTGCTCAGGCGCATTCATGTGTGTTGTGTTTCGAAAGGGCGGGGACACATTAATTATTTCATTTCTTGGGGGCTAAAGCCATCGCTTATTCGTTTTCTAGACCTCAGCCCAAGCGTATAGCGTGTTCCATGTTCGGTGCATCCTGATGGAGCAAACAGATGAGTCAGTTGTTGAGAGAACCGATAGAAGATGTAGTAACACTTAGAGCATCATCCCGAGAGCCTGTAGGTGAGCACAGGGTAGTATTTGTCTTTGGTCGACGTGAGAGGAAGTGCTCACTCTTTGAGACTGGCTGCAGCGTTTCTCTGGTGAGCGGGCATCTCCGCGGTCCCAGTCTCCAGTGTCCGCCTAACAGGTGCTCTTCTGTGGGGCCTCCCTCTATCCACGGGAAGCCCTGGGCAGGCACGGGCGCGAGGCCTGATTGTTCACGTGGACCCCGACCCCCACCCCCGCTCCTGCCGAACAGCGGTTCCCGGACCCTGGGCAGAGACGCTGCCGGAACCACGTCCCTCCCCTTTCTCCGTCTGCCACTGCAGAATCCAGTAAGCCTGACTGAATGCGAATCGCCTTTTGCCTCTGTTACTGCTTGGGATTCGAAATGATAACGGTGTCCTGAAAGAGATTACAGTCGAAAGAGGGAATGCGTCGTGGATACGTTTATCTTCTCTTCCCCTGTATTTTACAAATAGTAAACCCTCGGTAAGTAATGACTTATTTGAGGTAGGAGTGGCTGTGTTGACATTAAGGATAGTTTTGTTTTTTTGTTTCTGTTTTTTAATATTCCAAATTAAGTGACTTCAGAGTTAACGAACAGATTCGGGAAACTAGGCCTGGAGCCCAAAGTTAGGTCTTCAAGCCACAGAGAGGATTCCTGTTGACCTGGCTGTTGGTGCGGGAGTGCTTGCGGCTGGGCCGCGTGGCTGCGGGACACAAACCACGTGCCGTTGAGAAGCAGAGAAGGAGACGAAGGTCACATTGCTACATAAGGTCCGTTAACCTGTGGGGACGAGCGGGCTGCATGTGACACGATTTAGAGAGGGATTTATTGTGTTTGGGTTGGGTATTTAGTCATGCGAGCGGCAATTTTCCTAAGTTAAAGTCAATAATTTGTGTTTTTATTACAATTCATAGCCTTAAGACACAGACATGGTCTGAAACCCACAACACAGAAAACAGAATTTTCATAATGGACCCTTTTAATATGGTTTTAATTCCAAACAATATAAAGAAAAATGACTACTTCCAAGTTGTAATTTCGGGCTGAGATGACGCATCGGTTCTGTCCTTCAGATAAATGCAGATGGCTTTGCAGCAGCTTGACTCCGGGAGAGCGCACTCTCGGCCTCGTTGGCAGTCAGGTCAGGTTACCAAAGAGCGCGCTCTGGATTCTAGAAGAATATCAGATTGAAAAGTTCCCTCACGTTCCTTAATTAGGCCCGAATTCTTACTCGAGGTCTGTCCTTAAAGCTTGGCTGTCTGCATGAAGAACCGTAACGATCGCAACGATATTTAGGGTTGCTAATTAACACCAGTCAATAAGTAAACGGGTTCTTGCACATCTTAAAGTGTCTGTGTCATCGCACAGTTTCATTTAATACACGTTTCGAATCGTTTTAAGGACGTGTAACGTGCCAGGTTGTGAGTGTTCCGTCTCTGTTTTGACGCTGACTCAATACGTTGGACGGAAGGGGCGGGGGGAGGGGGGGAGGCTACGCAGGGCCTGGGTCTGTTTTCCAAGTGCCACTCACCGTGCTCTGGAGGGACAGTCCGCATGCAGGTTTTAAGAGTGAACGAAGAGCAACTCCATCATTTCCCCTTAAAGAGAATCTCAGTAGTTCAAGAAGTCTAAAAGTGTTGTTTTGCTAGCGTTGCAGTACTGGCTTCTGTGGTGAGGTGGGAGGCCTTCGGCTCCTGTCACCCTGGCGTGTGGGGAGGGGGGGCCCGGCCCACGCCTGCTCGTTGTCGGCTCTGAATCTCCGTTAGTTTGGTCGTTGGATGCAGGTCGAGCTGTTGGCTGCTGTTATTGATTAATACGAAGTTGCTTCTGCTTATAACTGTTTGCTACCGATTCACCTTACACGTTTCATACTGAGAAAGTGAGCATAAATGCTCAGTCTGTATTTAGTGCCTCCCGGCTCTGCTGAGAACTGCCTGGAGTGCTGGTAACTTGCTCCTTCGTCATTGGCGAACACTTGTTCTGTACAACAGGTGCTTCTGGAGGGAAGGAAGTACATGGGGACACAGACCCCCTTCCGTCAAGGAGCGTGTCGCCCGCCCAGTGGGACACACGTTAACAGACCTGGCCGTTACAGTCTTGCCCGTCGTCGGGTGTGTGGGGAGCACCGAAGACGGACCCTAACCGACCCGGGGTTGTGAGGGAGGTGGGGCCCGGAGGGGTTGGACCCGAGGAGGGGGCTACAAGGTCGGGGACGTGCCCCGGTCCCGGACCAGGAGCGATGGGGTGCTGTTGGTGTGTGTGTAAGGAAGGGGCGGCAAGAGTTGTCCTTGAAGACACGCTCAAGGGCTGGGTCACCCAGGGCCCTCTGTGCCGCCGAGGAGGGCTTGACCCACACCCCCGACCCAGGGCGGAACGAGCTGAGGGGCGGAGGTGTGTGTGGTGCGGTGGGTTGTGCAGCTGTGTGCAAGGCTGTGCCAGAGCGAGGGGAGACACACGCCAGATGGCTGGACGGCACGAGAGTGAGGAGGTGATGTCGTGCGCTTTATGTACAGCACGTCGTCCGACACTTCATAACTGCTCAAAGTAGGTCCACAAACAGAATAGAGGACCCAGAAACGGACCCCCACGCGTGTGGCCAACGCATCTCCAACAGAGCGGGAAAGAATATCCAGTGGAAAAAAGACAGTCACGTCGGCAAGTGGTGCTGGGAAAACTGGACAGCGACGTGCAGGAGAAGGAACCCGGGCCGCTTTCTGACACCAGACACACGAGAACTAGAATTTGTAAAATATCAACGTGAAGCAAAATATACGTAGCCTAGTGCTCAGCTTTTGAGTTTCTAAGTAGACTTAAAACAAACAAACAAACGTAATGGTCTTGAGATCTGAGACTTTGATTTGAAAGAACTGTGCGCTTTGAGATTTAAGAAGTCGGGTCGTCAGGGAACCCAGGTAGAGTTTATTTGTGGGCGGTACAAAAGAGAGATGACACAAGCAAACCGTCCAGCGTGGGCATCCCCGCGATGTCTTAGCCTGCCCTGGACGGAACAGGACACGAAAGACAGGTGTGGATGTGGCGTTGCTGCCTCCCAGAACCCCCCCCCCCCCCCGCCCCCGCCAGCGGAGCTGTGCAAGCTGGAGACAGCCTGGTCCCCGGTCCTCTGCATGTGAGCCCCTCCCACGAGTACTGCGGGCTTCACAGTCACACAGGACAGTGCCGGAGGTTTCCATGCCCCCAGGAGGGTGCATACTGGGGAGAAGACCGGGAGAACGGCCCCGGGATCCAGCACCCAGGGCCGCTACCTTGCGGATAGTGGGCGGAGGGTGGCCTCCCCGTCCTCAGCTGCTACTGAGCCCCCTCAGCCCATCCTGGAACTTAGAGGTAGGTAGGGGCGCGGAAACAGAATGGCCAAGGCCAGAATGAAATTTAATTTAAATCTGAAATACTAATTGCTAATTGTAGGATGTGACCAGATTATATTCTGCTAGATTGAATATCTAGGAACTTGTTTTAGGAAAATACAGGTATGCTTTGCACATCCCTGCCTACCTCCTGTAAAAATGGTACCTACTACTTTAAACTTCCCGAACGTTGGCATACTCGGAGGTCGAGAATTCTAGGTGCGATTAGATATGGTCCTGTATCTCCTGGTCATGGTAGAGATATCGTGGGGACAGATACTGTACTCACGGAAACTGAGTAGGCTTGGGCCAAGGACGTGATCTGTGCTCCTCTAAGAGTTTAGGGTATACGTCAGAGGAATAGAGGCCACACAAAGGGGCGGAGCTATGAGTTGAATCAGAGAAGAGTTTCGAGCCAGAGGGGATGATCACCAGTATCAAATGCAGCTAACTGGAAAATAGACACGCATCTGACTGTTGGGACGACTTTGGGGACCTCTAGAAGGTGAAGGTGGAAGTCAGATGGAGGGAGGTAAGGGGGGGGGAGCGGATGGCCTGACGGGTTTTCTGGGACTGGCTGTTGTTTGTAGGGCAGAAAAAGTGTGGCCACGTTTCCATGGAAGCATGTTTCCAGCCACGCCAGTAGCAGGGAAGAGGTGCACGATTCCAGAGAGACCAGGTCGGCAGAAGCACACCCCAAAGGAAGCGGGAAGGCCTTCAGCAAAGCGGCGGGTGTGCTTGAACCGGATGGCGGGACCTCCCGTTTCACGAGGCAGGAGAGAGAACAGGAGGAAGTCCGGTGGGTGCAGATTCGTCCAGCGGGGTGTAGAAGCCACTCAGCTCCGTGTTCTGGATGAAGCAGGAAATGTGTTTGTCTGTCACAGTGAGGCCAGCCGGGTGGCCTCCGTTGAGTGTCAGACTTGATGTCTGCTCAGGTCGTGATCTCGTGACCCGTGGGATTGAGCCCCGCGTCGGTCTCTGTGCTGATGCATGCTTTTTCTCAAATAAACGTAACAGAAAAGGAAGTTAAGTCAGGGGAGAGGCCTCTGGCCTTGAGAGAAACCTCGGGGATTTGGAGCGGAGAAGGCTGGAGAGCAAGCCGTACAAGGCATTGGAGAGATGGATCCGTGTTGCTGAGGCCCGAGTAGAGGCTGGAGCCTGCGTTTCTAGAAGGGTTATCTTAAATTGCTGTGTGACTTTCTCCAGCAAGGAGTCCCCAGAGCAGAGATCCGGATGTTGGGGTTTGCTGACAGGGTTTTGTGGCGGGTGACTCAGAGCGAGCTGATGTATAGGAACAGTCCCCAACGTGTCCAGTGGCTCGGAAGCAGCTTGTTCCTGCCTGGAGACTGCTCTTGGGGTGACCGGAAATTTGGGTTTCTCCCAGCTTGTGGTCCCGGCATCCCTGGGGCCTCGTCACTGCCCCTCCATCCTGCTGGAAGCAGGGAGCACGCTGTCCCCTCCAGCATCAGCCCGGGAAACCCACACTCCTGGCCCTTGAGCGGAAAGGAGCTGAGCCCACAAAACCGGTGACTGTCCCCCGAAATCTGGAGACACAGGCTGAGATGTGCTGAGCTGGAGCCGGAAACTGGGAGGAACAATTAAGTGCTCCTTGTGACAGATTCTGGAGGACGGCTGTGCACCTAGGCTGGGGCCTGGGTGCTGCCGTCTTGGGGGCTCACTTTCGTGGGCTTTTACAGGCAGAACACCACCTGCTCTGCAAGGCAGGGAGGGGACAACGGCAAGTGTCTTACTCGTAGACCGTGAAAAGCCTGTCTGGCCTTGTGCCACCCGGGGAGGGCATCTCTCCCACTCAGCCCCCCACTTGTGAAGGTGGCAGATCCATTAAAAACCTGAGTTAGTTACGGAATTCTAGAACACTCCTCCTGTCCCACGCTGTACGCGCACGCCAGCGGGTGGCTGGTGCAGCCGTAGTGGGTCCCCAGCGAGAAAGCCGCACTCAGGAAGCCCAGGTCGGCCGGAGACGGAGAGGTGGACGCCGGAGGTCCTGCCCGGATTCATAGGAAACCTCATGCTAAAAGCTGTTTACGTCAGCTCCTATTACGTGGTGCGTCACGTCCGGCTTGAAACAAACCTCATAAGACACGCTGCCAGGTAGGGAGAAAGTCTGACGAAACGAAGCAAGCCGCAGGGCCGGGCCCCTGTGTGACCCCGTGTTTGGAGTTAGACCGGGAACGTGAAGGGTCCGTGGTCAACACGTTAAAGGCTCTAATAGGAAAAGTAGATGTTGTGTGAGAGTTAACTAATTTTGAATTTAAGTTTTTAAAGAAGTAAATTAAGTCAATAAATAAACTCGACATCTAAGGAAAAAAAACGTTACGGGTCCACCGAATGTCCACATGGGAAAACCGCAAACTGTCCCGTCCCCACCCACATCAAACGGAAAACCCAGATTCACAGGTCAAGAGATGCGACCGAGGTAAGCGGATGTGGACGCTGCCTTCAGGGAGGTGGACACTCAGGACCAAGAGGAGGAGGTGGAAATGAAAATCACTGTAACAGAAACGAAGATCGTCGGTGGTGAGCTTCTCGGTGGGCTGGACACGGCCCAGGGGAGACTCCGCCCAAAGACACGCGCAGAGAGACCTCCCGAACGAGAAGCAGAAAGGAAAAGGAACGGGAAGGGGGACCCAGAAGCCTGGAGCGGAGCCCCCGAGGAGCGAGGACACTCTCAGCAATGCCACACACCCCTAGCGGGGACACCGGCCGCAGAGAGGACACACAGGCAGCTGAAGCAGTGACGCTGAGCGTTCCCTAAAACTAGTGGCAGACGCCAGCCGCGGATCAGGACGCTCGAGGAACACCGAGCCCGGTGAATGCCAGGAAAGGCGGGACCCACTTGTGTGACACTCAGGCCGTGGCGACCCAAAGGCAGGGAGCATCTTGACGGAAGCCAGAGGAAGTCAGAGCACCGGCCTGGAAAGGGGCAGGCCACCCCCCCCACCTCCCACACCGCCGGGAACGGGTGTCCCCTCGCCGTCGCGCAGGCCGGAGGAGGGGGCCAGCCCAGGGAGGAAAAGGACAGCTGAAGGATTAGCCAGAGTCTTCCAGAACCTGGGAGGGAGGAGGAACCGGTAGATTGAACACGACCACCCGGTTGGGAAACTGGAGAGAGGGAGACCCCCTCGCCCCCACCGCCTTCCCAGTCACGCTGCCGGACGGCACGAGCAGGGAGACGAGTGTGCACCCACGTGCCGCCGCGTGCATGCCGTGTGGCTCGGGAGTGCGACGGGTGGCGTGCGGTTTGCGGTCACGCGTGGAAGCGTGGGTCGCCGTGGGGGGACGTCTGTGGGCGCCCCTGTGCCGCCTTAGATGGTCGCGTCGTCATATGCCGGCTCCTTCTCTGAGCTTCCAGAGGTGCTCTCCGTTAGTGTCTTCTGAGGCGTTAGATCCAGTTTTGCGCCTCGTCGTCCCCTGAGGCGGTCGCCCGCCACACGCCTCGCTCCTAGCACTCCGTCTTGGGCCGTGGAGCGGCGGAGGCTTCCGCGGTGAAGGTTTCCGTCCGTCCTCGCATCGGGTTCAAGAACAGAGTGACATTGCGTCTGCGTTACCCCGTTGTAACTCTTACCTTCCGTTCCCACGCGTGCCCCAGAGCGCACAAACCTGAGGCGTGCGGGTCGGCGAGCCACCTCCCCGTCTGGCGCTTGGGCGGGAAAGGGCGCTCCGGGAGCTTCCCTGCCTCGCTCTTTCCTCCCCGCGCGGAGCCACCGTCCTGCCTCTCGCTCTCCCGTTTGCACAACGCGGTTTCGGGAAGCGTGTTGTGTTGAGCCTGGCTCATCGGGCGCAAAGCTCTGCGTGTGTGAGGCCGGCCGCAGCTGCTGCCGTGTGCCGCGTCGGTGCCCGCGTCCCCGGTGTGACCGCGAGCGCGTGGTGCGTCGTCTGCAGTCGAGGGAGGGAACCTTCGGGCCCCGCCAGCGTTTCGCTGTTCCCCGTGGTTCTGCGGCAGACGTCGGCGTGCGTGTGTCGGCGTGCGCCCAGGCGTGCTTCCCCCGCGTGGGGGCCTGGCCGCACGATGTGTTCACGGTCGCTTCGCGTGATCCCAGTCTCCAGGACGAGACACGCTTTTCGTCCGTCCCGGTGCCGGGAGCCCCGGTTCCGCCGTGACCTGGTGCCCGCCCGCATCGCCTGCTTTTCCCGCTGGGAGCGTTGTAGGGATATGTGGGGACGCTTCCTGTGTTCTTTGTCCTCATTTCCCCGAGGACCGATGAGGCTCAGCTCCCTTCCTGAGCTTCCTGGCGGCCCCGGGCATGTTGGTGTGAGAAGCACCCGTGTGTGTCTTTTAGCTGTTTGTCCCCTGGGCCGTTAGTCCTTCCCGTCTCCTGCTGAGCAGGTGGCCGCTAGGGCGTGGGACTCCCCCCACCCTCGAGTTCCTGGAGTCTTGCGGAATAGCGGTTCTCTACTAATCCAGCTGGCCCCTTGTCTTTCTGGTGTGAGGTCTCCCTCTGCCCCAGGTCCCAAAGATATTCCCTTATCTTCTTACCTCTGTCACATCTCTTGACCTGTGAAACTGGGTTTTCTCTTTGGTGTGCGTGGGGACGGGACAGTTTGCAGTTTTCCCATGTGGACATTCAGTGGACCCGTAACCTTTTTTTTTTTTTTTCCCCTTAGATGTCAAGTTTTATTTATTGACTTATTTTACTTGTTTCAAAATGTAAATTCAAAGTTAGTTACCATATATTGTAATAATTATTTCAGAAACAGAATTTAGTGATTTATCACTCACATATTACACCCAGTGCTCGTTCCAACAAGTGCCCTCCTTCGTGCCCGTCACCCCTCTAGCCCATCCCCCACCCACCTGCCTTCATCAACCCTCAGTCTGTTCTCTGCATTTAAGAGTCTTACGGTTCGCATCCCTCTCTGTGTTTGCCTTATTTTGTCTTCCCTTTTCCTGTGTTCATCTGTTGTGTTTCTTAAGTTCCACATATGAGTGACATCGTGGTATTTGTGGTTCTCTGACTGATTTGTTTTGCTTAGCCTGACACGCTCTAGTTCCATCCATGTTGTTGCATGTGGCAAGATTTCATTCTTTTTGATTGCTGAGTAGTATTCCATTGTATACAGACCACATCTTCTTTATTCATTCACGTGTCTGGACATTTGGGCTCTTTCCATACTTTAGCTATGGTCGCTAGCACTGCTGTAAACATCGGGGTGCATATGCCTCTTTGACTCAGTGCTTCCTGTATCCTTTGGATAAATTCCTAGTAGTGCAATTGGTGGATAGTAGGGTGGTTCTATTTTTACTTTTTTGAGGAACCTCCATGCTCTTCTCCAGAGCGGCTGCACCAGCTTGCGTTGCCACCAACAATGCAAAAGAGATCCTCTTTCTCCGAATCCTCGCCGACATCTGTTGTTGCCTGAGTTGTTAATTTAGCCACTCTGACAGGTGTGAGGTGGTATCGCATTGTGGTTTTCATTTGTATTTCCCTGATGATGATGATGATGATGGTGATGATGATGTTGAGCATTTTTTCGTGTGTTGATTGGCCACCTGAATGTCTTCTTTGGAGAGTGTCTATTCATGTCTTTCGCCCATTTCTTCACTGGATTATTTGTATTTTTGGGTGTTGACTTTGATAAATTCTTTATAGATTTTGGATACTAACCCTTCATCTGATATGTCGCTTGCAAATATCTTCTCCCATTCTGTCGGTTGCCTTTTAGTTTTTCTGATTGTTTCCTTCGCTGTGCAGAAGCTTTTTATCTTGATGAGGTCCCAATAGTTCATTTTTGGTTTTGTTTCCCTTGCCTCCAGAGACGTGTCAGGTAAGAAGTTGCTGCGGCCGAGGTCAGAGAGGTTGTTGCCTATTTTCTCCTTGAGGATTTTGACGGCTCCTGTCTTACATTTAGGTCTTTCATCCATTTCGAGTTTATTCTTGTGTCTGGTGTGAGGAAGCAGACCCATAACCGTCTTGACGGTCTGTCCTTTCCCCAGTGCCGCAGGTGTGGGTGCATGTCTGTGTGCAGCGGGTGTGCGTCCGGACCCTCTTCTCCGATGGCTCTGTTCATGTTCATCAGCTTCTGTGCTAATGATCTTCAGTTAGTGCAGGGGCTTTGATTCGGATTGCTTTTAATCTTCAGAGAACTTTGACGCATGCTGTGTATCCCACGTTCATTCAGGTGTTATTTAAGTTCCTCAATAATGTCTTAGGATTTTTCTTTGTAGAGTTTCGTACACCTTTTGTTCAATTTACTTGTAAGTATGTATGTAGACTTTGTTGATGCTGTTTCAGTTGTTACCTTCTTAGAATTTCATTTTCTGTTTACTGCTCTATAAAAGTGTAATTGCAGCGAACTTTTTATTCCCAAATTGGCTTCCCGTTAAAAATATTAAATGCATACTTTGCATTTTAACGATACATCCCCAATCAGATGTCGAGCACTGCCATGTCAAAAGTTACCCTGTCTAGGGGCACCTGGGTGGCTCGGTCAAGCCACTGACTTCGGCTCAGGTCATGAACTCACGGTTCATGAGTTGGAGCCCGGCATTGGGTTCTGTGCTGACAGTGCGGAGCCTGCCTCGGATCCTCTGTCCCCCTCTCTCTCTGCCCCTACCCCGCTTGCTCTGTCTCTCTCAAAATAAATAAACTTAAAAAAATAAGAACTACCCCGTCTGGCCGCCGATAGCCCTCTTCACCGCTGCCGCTCAGGTCTACTAACCCTGTGGGGCCACGGGGCTGCCGTGGCGCGGGTGTGAGGGAGGCCGACCTTGGGTGCCTGACATGTGGGTGCGGAGACAGCGTGCCTCCCGTTTGGCGGCCCTGCGGGCTGCTGTGCTGGAGCCAGAGTGCAGCGTGCCCTTGACCGGGCCCGTCCCGCCCTTGTTGTTCTGGCTCCGTACCATCCCGCCCTTGGGAGGGAGGGGTGGTCGCTTTGGAGGCGCTCGGCCGCATCCGGATTTTTCCCCAGCCGCGTCTACTCACGGAGTTGGCGGGGCCGGGGTCAGCTCCCCGGTTTGTTGTGGGCACAGCCCGCCCCCGCCCCTCCCGGCCAGCCCTGGGCCACCCTTCTGCCCTCACGAGCTATGGACGTGGGTGGGCAGCAGGCTTGATCGACTTGAAATTCGGCTTCCTTCCTCTGCCTCCCATGCTGAGATGGTGATGTGTGTGCCCAGTGGCTAAGGGGCCAGCAGCTCCCGTGCCCTCCCGTTGCGAGATGGGGGCAGCTCAACAGCCAAGTCAGCTATCCCGTAGCCTCGTTTTGGCTTGGATCGGAACATAGGTGGGGGAATAAAAAGTAAAGGTAAAAATCCCATCAGAGGATAGAGAAGTACGTGCAGTTTTGTCACCTGAGGAAGAACAAGAATGAGCAGTCCCCCTGTGCCCGCCGTGGCCTGGGCAGGGCAGGGCAGGTCCAGGGAGGGCGTCCCCGCCAGGCCGCCTGCTGAGCCTGCCCTGAACCGCCCGTGCAGATGGCTCGGAGGCGAAGGGAGCTTTCAGGCACAGACCCCTGGGGCCCAGATGTGTCGCGCCTTGTAGGAGCTTCAGAAAGCCACGTGGGAAGCTTTGAGGCCACGTGGTCACGTAGTGCTAGACTGGCCGACGGACACCCTCCCAGAGAGGCGCCAGCTCTGCCCGAGTGCCCGCCGCCCACAGTCAGGCTCTGGTTCTGCATCTCGAGACGAAAATCAGACGGGGAGTTTCCAAACAGGCCACGTTAAATCCTTGCACTTCACGCAGATGTGGCGCGTGCACCCACACGTGCGCACGGGCTCTTCTAGAGCCGAGCCCCAGGATAGAGCGTGGGCCCAGCGTGGGCCCCTGAGCTCTGGGAGGACACGCACGCCGAAGCTTGCTTGAGTCTATTGTCGCAGTGACAGGCAGATGGGAGGAAGCGGTGTGCTTCCGCGTATTATAGGTACTGAAAATAGTCGGGTGAGAATTAATTCGTTTAAATTCTAGTCATTATGGTGCCATCTCCTACCATCATGTCATACTTACTTTGAAAGGAAATTGAAGAAAAATGAGCTTACCTGCAGTGTGTCATTGTTTAAAGGAAATCTGATGACCACCGCTTGCTTCAGGCAATTCACGGCAGCTTCTTCTCTCGCTTACAATGCTTTTCATGTAAGTTATATGATTACCCTTTAGGAGGGATGCGTTTCTAACCTTGCCGTTTTCTTGAGAGCATTGTCTCCTGAGGACAGTTAATTACCAATGAAGTATAAAGCTCTGAGGGATACGGAAAGACGCGGGGATGTACGTTGCCTTTCCGAGCGTCTGGGGCCCCGAGAGAGTCCGTCAGGCCCGCTTGCTGCACAGGTGAGCAAGGGCATTTGTGTGCACCGTGTCCCCTGCCCCTGGCTCTCCAAGGACGCCCTCCTGCCCGACCCAGAGCCGCAGGGTTCCACACACACCGTCCCTGCTCGCGGCCCCGTGCCCCCCAGCTGTGCCGAGGACAGGATGTTGTCAGCCGGACCCACTTAGAGCGCAGGGGGAGGCCCCTCTGGTAGGAAGGCGTAGAGCCGGGTAGGTGGCGAAGGTGTGCTTCTGATCACTTGGCTGGATGAAGGACCTGCCTTTGATGACTGTTTCGTAGTCGTTTCGGTTACAACATCCGTTTTATTTAGTCTGTTCTTTTCCCTAAGTACTTGTTGCCGGTTATGCAAGTTTTACCACATCTGAATAAGAAATAGTAAAGAGCACATTTTGATAAGCGGGGTTTGACCAGTCTTCGTTTCGTGAACCCAGTGCAAGTGTGTGTCGTTAACGAGAAGTGCAACCGAAGATCTGATTGTGGGGATGAAAACGAGATCCTCTCTAGCGCACGTCTGCAGGCCCAGGAGGCCTGGGCCACCGGCCTGGGTCTGACCTGGGTCCGGCCAGGTCCCGGCCGCAGCTCCTGGGGCGTCAGCCGTGCGTACTGGCCTGGGATGGGGTTCCGAGGATGGACGACGAAGTCATGCCAAAGCACTTGGTGAAGACTGTTGGCTCGGAAGTTGCTAAGGTCGTGAGAAGCCAGAAATTAGGTGAACAATTTCAACCCAAAACGAAACCGTTTTAGTTATCAGTGTGGCTCATCTTGTTACAGTAAATCAGTTACTTACGCCTTTGGTTTTTGTCTGCGTGGAGCGTTTCTGGCCGCATCTTCTTTCACAGAGAACGTGGACTGACGGACTCCAGCACGGAGCTAGCTCCTGGCGGGGACGTCCTCACTGGGCGGCACGGTCTCCCTCGTCTCCTCGCTTCCGGCCTGGCTGCGCCGTCATAAGACTTTATTTTTGAGCACACAGGCTTGACAGACCGTCTTCGAGACCCCGAGACTCTTCTCAGATCACCGGGAGCTGTGACCCCCCACCGCCATGGTGCCGGGGAACCTTCAGTGCAGACTCTTGGCACAGTGGCTGTTCCCAGCCGTCACCCGGAGCCGGAACCTGTTGAGTATGTTCCGTAAGACAGTTCCCTAATCAGTAGAATTTTACTGCTTTTTCGTTGTCATGTGGCACGTTTGTTTTAGCAGCTAATGTGTGTAATGACGTTTCAAATAAGCGGCTCCGAGTGCTTTCACAGCATTCTGATATTAGTGTTGTGACCTAGGAGTTGTCTTCTGGTGGCTGAATCGTTCATTTGTGTCTAAGAGCTTTTCCGTTTGATGGTTGCCTAACACGGGGTTTCCTGTGGAAGCTTTGCTGGCTTCCAGTGACCCTCAGCTGCCATCGGGTATATGTGCTGCGAGCTTCTGTCGTCTGCTACCGATTGCTGTCCCCTGCACGTCCCAGGGCCCCAGAGCCGAGTGCGTGTGAGCAGGACGCGTGTGCCTTTTGGAGTGGAGTCCTCCACACACACACACACACACACACACACACACACACACACACACACGTGTTCCCCCGGGAGGGCCACGCGGTCCTGAGCTGTGGGGTTTCTCCGTGGAGCCGGTTTTCAGATCATTGGTATTTCAGTAGCAAGGTACGAATGATGGTGTCCGTCTTGGGAAGGTAAGTAATTCACTAAATCCAAGTGTTTCATCTGCGTTACAGTTTGTTGTCACGGTTCTAGCACTTAGTAGCTCTTCGGGCTGGTAAGATGGTTTCCGCGACACTTCACGGAAGACTTCTTTAATCCTCTCTTGTGAGCGGATACAGTGCGGTCAGGGCCCCAGCCTGCAGCACTGTCCTATGTTAGTGTCTTTCACTTGTAGTTCAGGGGAGGAGAAGAGTGCCCTGACTCGGGCTGAACTGTCCCCTGCGGCACTGGCACAGCTGATCATCGCGAACCAGAAAGATGTGTATATCAAATAGTTTACAAAATGAAGCCAGCTGTGTTTCCCTACATACTGTGGCTTCCTGACATGCATCATTAAACCTTATTAGCTACTTCCTTTTACAAAGATTCTTGTAGGCTTGAACATTGCATATTAACATTTTCTGCCCCTCCAACTGGAAATTATTTGCTTTATTGCAGAGTGTCAACTTGCTCTAGTTTCTGATGCGTTCTAATTGGTACTTTAGAGTGTAATCGTCGCGAGATACCACGCCATGCATTTCTTTATTTGGAAATTAATACAGACCTTTTCACTTTATCTGTCAATCTGGGCAACTTTTCACACAATTCCTAACTCCTGGGATTGCTTACAAGCCATTAAGTATGAAATGGTTCATAAAATGTCTTTGAAGATATGAAGGAACACAAAAATTTTAGATTTAAAATAGTGCTACATCTTGCCAAGATACCGCTAATAACTCTTCTTACACGGACAGATTTGATAATAACAGAGGTAAAGCAAGGTGGAAAGTCTTTAACCGCCTCAAGTTTGTCATACGCAGTTTTCAACAAATCTGCTCAATTCCATTTTTCTTGAAAATCCAGAGGCATGTAACTCATGAGAGCCACGGACTGACTCAAAGCTAGACCGGTGGCCACTGTCCACCAGTGTGTCCACGCCATTCTGCGTGGTCACCTGCGACTCACTGTGGGTCGGTAGCTGCTGACACTGACGTGGGGGGGGGGTGGTGGTCACAGAACATGGACAGAACTGGTCCCCGTGTGTGGGGCCGTGTCATTCCGAGATGTTTCGAGCTCTGGTCCCCGGTGTGCTACGGATCTCTCGGGTGCTGCCCTCGGTTGCAGATGGGGGCTGGCCTCTCATCGCCAGGGACTCCGTGAGCTCAGTGACACAGTGGTCCTGGTTGATTCCAGTAAATACTGTAGTCCCAGATCTTGTCAAGTCAGCTAATGACCCTTGATTTACAAGCACTATTGAGTGGTTTATGTAATGACAGTTGCTGGATGTGTGGAGATTGGGGTGGAGACCTTACCTGGTCCGTAAGTGCCTACATATTGATACGATAAACTGAGAACCACGAGGGAGACACTGACGCGGGACCGGACGCCATCGTGGCCTTCTTGGGATGTGGCGGCTGGCAGCACCGGGGGGCATGGTGGCCTGCAGAGGGCCAGACGGGGAGCTAAACAGGACTCTGCCACTGGGGTTTCCTGCTAGTTGTCGTCCCCTCCATCCCACGACGTGCTGCTGGCAACTAGCAGCTTCGACTGCAGTCCCTAAGGAAGCCAGACCCCTGGAGTCACTGTTCTACGGGACACTGAACTAGCGCCACCGCCCTCCCTCCCGCGCAAAGCTTCGTATGCACATGCTCGCCGAGCGCCAAAGCAAGAGCTTACACGTAGCGGCTTAAAGTTGATCTCCGAGCAGGTTTCTGACTTTATTATGGAGACTCTTCTGCATCGTGACGTCTTACAAAAGAGGACTTAGGGTTGGAAATAAAGATTTCGTTACCAATTAGTGACCTTATTTACTGATAGAAATATAACCGTTTCTTTGTTCAAAGTTGTATAAGGAAAATAAGCAGGTGGAAAGGTGGTGCCCCCTAGCCCCCATTCCATGCAATGTTTTAAACAAAGGAAAGAAAAGGGAGGGGAGGGGAGGGGAAGGACCAACAGGTCTCGGGGTGAAGCCCCCGGCAGGTGCCTTCCCCCGGCCCGCCTCGCGCCTCCTGTGGATTGCAGGGCCTCGCCGCGCTGGAGGAGGGGTGCTCTGGCCTGTGCCCTCCTCCACGTCCAGCTTTGCCCTGTTACCTGTGGTCCAGCGATCCCAAGCCACTCACAGGAATAATTCCTTCAACACCTCATTTTCTGGATATCAGAAAGGTACTGCATAGACTTCTTTCAGCTCTTCCCCGAAGGGAAGCCGTCCTTGCGCTCAGGGATTTCAGGACGCGGTAGCATGAGAAGCGTGGCTGTGCTTGACGGTCCCCTCAGCAAGTAGTAAGTAGGGCCGAGACTCGAGTAGAGTTCGGTAATGGCTCAGTAATGCAGCATTTTCCAGCCGATACCATTTTGTCAGTGATCTCTGAGTGAATAAGAGTGTATTTCCAGGGCATTTCTGAAATCCACAGACACGGTGTTTAAAATAGAGGACCTGACACACTCAAGGGGACCCGCACATGCACGCGCTCCCGACTGAGCAACCGGCCGCCGTCTCTCCTGTGCCCACTGGGGGCCAGGCTGCGGCCTGGGGCGGGGGCTGCCTCCCTGTCAGCCGCTCTCCCGAATCAGTGGTCTTCCCTTTCCTGCCGTGTCCGTTCAACTTTTAAGACTCTAATAAAAGCCTTTCTTGAAAAATTTAAGTACCATTAGAGTTATTATTAGAAAAATCTGGTTCTCATGTTGCTAGGGAACAAAGAACTCCCAAGAGCGTCAGGTCTTTAAAGTGTTGGAAGATGCAGGCCACGGCCCGTGTCCCTGGGCATGCTGGGTGTCCCTTGTACTGGTGACCGCGGGCCCGATCTGCTCTGGCCGTGGCCCTCTGGGCTTTGTTGTTTATTTAAAAAAAAAAAATTTTTTTTTAACGTTTATTCATTTTTGAGAGATAGAGACAGAGCATGAGTGGGGAAGGGGCAGAGAGAGGGAGACAATCCGAAGCAGGCTTCAGGCTCCGAGCTGTCAGCAGAGAGCCCGATGCAGGGCTTGAAGTCAGGATCTGCGAGATCGAGACCGGAGCTGAAGTCGGAGGCTCAACCGACTGAGCCACCCAGGCGCCCCCGGGCTTTGTTGTTTAAACACGGTGAGAGCATTACGAGACCCTAAACTCACGGCTATTGTGTTTTTAGATAGTAAGGATTTGAGACTAAGTTAATGCTATTTGTAAAATATCTGTTAAATATAAAATTACCCAAATCAACTGCTTCTTTAATTATATTGAAATCCAAATGCCTGAGCTCGAATTTCACTTACACGAACAATATTGAACGTTAAGGTTTCTGGTGTCAGTAGATAACTTAGGTTATTGAAGTAATTATTTTAAATTGGTGAGTGGTCTTGGCAAAACCATGTCAAATTGATAGCTTCCTACTTGGTTAAGACGAAAATGAGGGTGCAGCGTCTTGAAACCATTAATGTCAGCCGTTGGCCGTTGTTTCGTGTGTCAGTTTTGTTCACAGCCCTGCATCTTCAGAAGCCTTAGCGCTCTGGTACTGTGTTAGTCACCTGCAGTATTTTGGATGTCAGGGCTTTAAAAATGATCCCTTATATGACAGTGTATTTTTATTCAGGAAATTGCCCTGCAGTCCAGCATGGTGAAGTCTGTAAATTATGTCCTGAATTCTGCATGGCAAAAATAGATGTTTAAAGTAACTATTTTTATAAAACAACAACATACTAAATATACTGAATTGGTTGAATTAGAGATTGAGTTTCTGCATTTTAAAAAAAAAGGCTTTCAGGATTCAGAAAAAATAAGCATCAAACTTGAGCGCCCTCTGCTGGCTAAACTACAGAGTGCCGCACATTTTGCACCCCCCCCCCCCCGCCCCCCGCCCCCTGCAATGAAATACAAACAGGAAATAAGACAGCAGTGCACACGAATAGTATTCAGTGTAGCGTTGGGATGGCAGTGGTTTGTACATTTTAGTCTTCTTCTGTCCCCACTCTTCAAATAAATTCTGTGGACCATTGTAAAATAAAATGAGGAGTATGGTACATTAGAAACTTATGGGGTTTCTTAATATTCAGCCCCGGATTTTAATGTAACTTGTGTACATCGAGTGCAAATTAAATTTCCAAGTAGTTTACAGACTCTTTTTGCATGTTTACACATACTCATTTTTGTTTGTCTTTGATGTGTCACAGATTGTACGTAAGAGAGTGTTTTGAAATAATGTATTACCTTAAAAATTAAACATTTAGCTTGCCACTTATTTTTAAGGCACTGTATTGATTTAAATTTGATGACTCCTGATAAATTGGTTATACCCGAATCAAGGTTCTAATAGGACAGAGGAAGCTGATGGTACCGGACATGACCAGATTGTCCTGCGTGAACATAAAGTAAGCCTGCATTTTGCAGAAACAAATCTGAGATGTGTGCCCGTGTGTATACATATGTTCGTAGACAGTGTGCTGTGTTGTGGCATTTTTGTCAGTTATAAAAAGTATCCTGTCGAGTGGATACGTGCCATATAGGAAATGCTAAAGCCAGTATTGGAATTTCTCAGACGATCTGCAAGGATTTTAGGAATAATTTCAGCTTTAACAACGTGCTTACTGTAGGCCGGCCGACAAGCGCTCTGACACTCTGCGTGGTCGTCCCGAGTTTGTGCATGCCACGCTTAGGTCGTGCCTTGAATCCCCTGTCTCTCGACGTCTCCCACGTCGACACGGGCACGGCTTCCCTGCTTGCTGAGTAGCTGATCCTCACATCAGTACTTTGTTTTGTTTGTGTGAAAAATAGAACAACCTTATTTTCTTTGTAAACGTTAAACATTCAACAAAAAACATCCCTGTCATAACTATATAGTAAGCAAGGGAAAAAGAAACCTTAATTGCTGAGTGTAGAAGGGTCAGGCGGAATTTGTTGGTAGGTAAAAATGTAGGATATGAAACACTGTCACGCAATAGACTTTAAACTGTTTGTTGTGTAAATACACATTTCGGTTTTTAAAAATCAAGGGGCTGTATTGCAACGTTAAGAATCGTCGTACGGATGCTTATTTAGGGAGTTTCCACAGCACAGATTACTGAGCCAGCAGACTAACGCGGCTCGCGGGCACACTGCGTATTTCGCAGATCGCTGAGGCGCGAGCAGCGGTCGTTCAGACACGTCTGCAGAGCGCGGCCGACACCTACCACTCAGTAGTCGGTGTCGAAAGGTGAGTAAATAGGCAGACTGGAGAAAAAGAGCAAAAGGCTAAATAGCACCTCTTCTTAGAAACTAACGCTTTTGATTTAAACTCCAAAATGGAAAGCGTTACCGCTGTACGGTTTGGGAGTTAGATTTAGTGGACGAGTTTCAGCTATTTGAAATGCATATTTCCGTGGTACACGTGAAGGTCTGAAAGTTACCCATTTTTTCCTTGTTTCTTAAGATTCTACTAAAAGTGGGAAGTGGAGGGCTGATTTGCCTCAGAGATATTTAAAAGGAATGCGCTTCGTACAGGGATTTCATTTGGGTTACGGTGCGGCCCTGCTATCGGTTTCGTAGTCAGACTCCAGACTCTGAGTGATGAGGAGCTTGATGGGCTGATCCGAGAGTAATTTGGCTGTTAAACGGCAAACGGCGCTAATCGCGTTGTGTTTCCCTGTAGGTAATCTTTCCCGTGCAAAGCCGTACTCCTGCCTGCGTAGAGTCATCTTGAGCGAACTGACTCTCGGGCTGTTAGATCGGAGGCTTTTCCGCCTTTCAAAATATGATACGTGTGCAGCGATAAGATCGGACAATTAAAATAACATTTAGCGTCTTGCAAGAGTTTAAATTAGCTTTTTGATATTTCACATCCTCCTATTTTGCTATTCTGAAACACTTCTCTGTGACGAGTTAAATGTGAGCTTTCGAAGACTGGTAAAGGTACGTTGAGGTTCACGTCATGCCGATGTGGGGGTGATACCGTACAGTCGTGCGCTGTGGCACTGGTCCTTTTGTTTTGCCTCTTAGCCAAGTTAGAACACGAGACCTCTGTTCCAGTTTGGGGTGTGCACTGACGTCTTAGGGACTGAGGGCCACACTGCAGCGTTTTACTTTGGGATGGACGGGACGGCGCCGTGTCCCAGAGATGAGGCGGGTTCTCGTTCGTCCACGCGCCCATTTAAGAAAACCTGACTGATGTTTTCTTGATTAAGCGGAAGAATACCGTATTTACCCTTTATTGTTGGTATAAACCATTATTTTACTGAGAACCATTAGCTATTTAAAACTTGGTACATAAATTAAAGAGGAGCTAAATGGATTTGTGATCGTTGCCATTAGTAGCATTTTAGATTATACAGGCAATTATTGTGTTCATTATCCTAGAACAGCCCCTTTGCAGAACCATTGTGGTGTCTTAGACATTATGCACAAATTTTCCCTTGGAGATTAAAATTTCCAGTAGCGTATTTAATTTTGTTATCACAGTTGTTTCAAATAAAACAAATATTATGACAAGTAGAAGAAAATTTGCTTTACTAATATAGGAAATTACAATAAATGTTGAAAATTGCTTGCTAGTGTACTTAATTTACCTTTTCTTATACAGTCAAAATTACTTCGAGGGATTAATAACATATTTTATGAGTTGAAAGGTTTTGCAGTTATAGCAAAAGGCATTTGGTTCAGGTGTTTCCAGAAATTTTCTAAAGAAGGAAGAGATTCACATCACAACTGAAGCCACGGTCTTCTTTGTAAAAGCTGTAAGTTTACAAGTTAACTAGTTCTTATACTGAATAGTTTTTCAGAGTCCAGATTGCATTTTAGGTGAGTTGAAGAAACTTTTAAGTCTGTTTTAGAGAAATGAGTATAGAGATACTAGCTATTAGCCAGAAGTGTACCCGTAAGAAGCTAATTGTTGAAATACATCTTTTCTTTGCCCTGTGTTGTGTTAGCACCGACACAGGAAAATTCTGACCGTACTGTTCGCTGGAGCTCGGCTGCAGTGATTTTCCAGGGAGAAAAGTCAGAGCTCAAGGCTTCCTGCCAGAATGCAGGGAGCGGCCCGTTAGGGGACGGTTGTCGTTACCCCGCACACAGGGAGGCTTGCGACGGTGAGGCTGTCCTTTCTGCTGGACGGTGCAGGAAGAGCTGCGGGGCCGCGGGGTGGGGCGGGGGGGGGGGTGGGGGTGGGGGGATGGCCAAGCTGCTGGTGCCCACGGCGGGTCTGCCGGTCGGTGTGCAGGGGCCGCGTCAGCTCCCGTCCTATATGTGGCCCTTTTCAAAGGAAACTTTGTGTTCGTTTCTGACTGTTTTTGTCCTCAGCTTTTCCAGTCTTTCACTGCTGTGGTGCAGGGAAAGTGGGAGGTAGTGGTTATGCATTTTGCGAGACAGTGATTCCTTATTTTATTACGAAAAAAAGACCAACTCTGGAAGGCCCGATTAAATCATCCCTTTCACTTTTTAATGGGATTTGGATGAATAGAGTAAAATGTGCACTTTGCGTTCATTGATAGCATCTTTAGGCTGAGGTAATTGAGCCTTCCTTCCCTGACTGAATGAGTAATGACTTCATCTGACCCTCAGCGAGGCCTGACACTTAGGCCTCCTTTGTCACAGCAGAAGGAGCTGTGCTTTGAAACATGCTCTACTTCCTCGGCTTAATTTTTCTTCATTTTAATCCCAAAACCTATTTTTCTCAATAATTCAAGCATAAACTATGGAGTAGTTGGAGTAGCGGAAACGGCAAGATATTTGTCCACGTCATGCTGCTTTTTAAGTGCGGTTGATAAATCAGGAGCCGTGGTCTGGAGCTGCCTGCCCCTCGGGGGAAGCCCGGCCCTTGCAGGGCAGCCCTCCCGGAAGTTTCCGGAACCTGGCAGCCCCGCCTGGGCCGGGGGGGAGGCTGTGTTGCGCGGCTGCAGGCGGAGGCCGGGTGTGGACCCCGTGTCCCTCGCGGCCCCTTGGCCCGAAGGCCGCCTTGTGCAGAACGGGAAGGCTGGCCGCAGAAGGGCCCCCCGCCTGTGGCCGCAGGAAAACCAGGAAAACCGGAGTGAGTGCTGGGGGCCCAGCTGGGTTTGCTTTGAAGTTCCTTAGTTAGGAGGCTGGATGTGCCTGAACAGACCAGACCACCTTCCAACAGGTCTTGGGCTTTCTTCCCAGGGGCCTGGACCACAGGTGTCAGCCAGAGGGGCGGGGCCGCAGGGGGCGGGGCCCGGGCAGCAGGTGCAGGTGCAGGGGCGGGGACCCCAGGGGTCGGCGAGAGGGGCGGGGCTCTCAGAAAGTGAGCCTCTGGGGTGGAGCCTATGGGGCGGGGCCTGTCACAGGCCGCCCGGGGCACAGACCCTGCCCTGTCTGTCTTGGTGGGTGTGCGGGTAGAACCCAAGCTCTAGAACGACGTCAGTCGTTACTTCTGGGTCCGTGTCGTTCCCATGTTTCTAGGCTGTTCTTAAAGGCGGTGAGTATCTGTACACGCACTGGGTTAGAGGGGAGGACTTGTAATTTTGTATGGCTGGTGGCTCGTCTTAGTTTTCCTACTAGACTGGCTGTTTCTTCCAGGTAGAGTCTCATAGTTGACTCATTTTTCATAACCTTACACTGTAGGTAGGAGTAAAATGCAGGAGACATTGACATGTATTTATTCAGTGAGTGAATTTTTTTGTAGCCACGCTTCACTGGATTTCCTGACAACGTTTTGTGTTTTCTTCCTAACTACATGTTCTAATGTTCTCCTGCAAGTGTGTGGCAAACGTTAATCAAAACCAGATGTGAACTAAATTCGTGAGACATGGGGAAAGCTAACCTTTTATTGGCCACAGTTAGGGATTTTCAAAAATAAACTAAGTTACTAATTAGCTCAAACTAAAAACTCTTTAGTTTGAGAATTACGGTACCCCATATCTTTTATCAAAGTTACGGCAGTCACTTTCTTTTTGTTTAAATCACCCTCTCTCAAAACTTGTGCAGATTCAGGGGAACCTCCCGTGATGGAGACCCAGTCTGCTGTCGGCATCCTGGGCGTCGGGAGCAGGCAGTGTGCTGAACACGTGCCGGCTGCGGCCTGACAGTCACCGGGAGTGACAGGGAGCTTCCCCGGGCCCACAGGGAGTCCACCTCGTCTGGTTAGCAGGCGGGGAGCGCCGGCGGGGAGCGCCAGCGGAGAGCGGAGGAAAGCAGGGCTCGCCCAGCGCAAAGCGAGGGCCGCACAGTTAGGAAGCAGGGATCAGATGGAAGGGTTTCCTAGTGCCAGTAACGAGGCCAAGAATGTGCATGAGGGCTCGCCCTGGACCCGGAGCCGCGCTCCGTCTCATTTAGCCCCGAGTCTCGTGACGAAGGCGCTTTTGCAACCTCATTTTACAGATGAGAAAACGGCACTCAATTCTCCCAAGGTTATACCGCCAGCGTTCAAACTAGCCTGCTTTTCGATTCCTGAGGAGAAGTACTTGCTCTGCGGCCCCCCTTCTCCCCCTGTAGCTCGGAAGCCTTTTTGCAAAGCCCGAGGCCCCACCCTGTGTCCCCCCACACCCTGTACTGCGCTGTGGTCCTTCAAGCCGGTGACTTCGCAGGGGGGGCTTCGTGCAGGCCGCCGGAGCTCGAAATCCCAGTTGCGCACGTCTGAGTTGAGTGAACGCCGCTTCTCGCCGTTGCCACGATCCCGCACGGGACGCGGCCAGAGAGGAGCTCGTTCCCAGGGACGCGACCTCCCCTCATGTTTTGCTCAGCGAGGCCGCCGTCCACAGAATGACTCCCGATACCTTATTGGGAGAACGTAAAGTGTAGGGCCTGTGTAAATTTAAAAAGGAATCCATTCAGGCCAACTGCCCTGTTGCTTTTCTGCTTAGTTGAGACAGGCTCCTGGCAGCGAGGGTTGGCAGAGGCCGTCCTTTTCTGGGGTGCTCCGTCGGAATGAGATCCCGTGTCCCGGCTCACCGCAGCCGGCCGTTGGAACGCCTCGATCTCGGGAAGGATTTCAGCGTTTTGTGGTTGGCTACCCTGGAGTCGTGTTTTCTCAGTGGAACCTTTCTGCAAACGCTCTGGGGATCGCGACTCCTTTTCAGAGATTTTGCTTGAATCTCTGAAGAGGCTTTTCAGGAGAAAAGTAAAGTTAATACCTTTTTGTATTTCGTTAGGGTTAAGGTCAGTACAAGAGGAGCCTTAGTCATCACTAGTGTGCATTCAAATTTGCAATATTAGATGCTTCATGGTTATGCCTAAATTTTGTGCTTTTCTTTCAGGTTGGTTTGTTGGACCTTGAACTCAACCAGCTGACCAAAGCGCTGTTTGTAGCTTTAGTTGCCCTGTCGGTTGTTATGGTAACCTTGCAAGGATTTGTTGGCCCGTGGTACCGCAGCCTGTTTCGGTTCCTCCTCCTCTTTTCCTACATCATTCCCATAAGGTAGGTTTGAGAACTAAGATAAAACAAACGTCTAGTCTCGCTGAGTATGATTTTATTGAAAGTTATCCTTCTCGGTATGAAAGAAGTTTGTCCACACAAAGCTGAACAGGAGCCAAGACTCCGATATATCTTGAGAAGAGATTCCGTGGAAGATGCTACTTGGAGGGGCAGAGTTGTTATTCTTTGATTAGTCTAGAAATCTGACCCTTTTCCATACGTGAATGTGTTGATAATATAATATTGAAGAATTGGGAGATGTTTCTCGGACTGGTTTTGTTTACTGCCAATAGACTTACTTCCAGTGCCCTTGGATTGGATTTGTGTGCCTCACTGACTTTATGTTTCAGAAACCACCTGATGTATCTGTCAAGTGAGACAAAGTATTGAGTAAGACAGTCTTTTAATGCGAACAGTGTTTCAAAACGGTAACCCTTGTAACATAAGCTGGGGATATAAATAGTTATTGTGAGGTGTCTATTTAGTTTCAAGACTAATCTTTACCGTATAAATGTGTATTTCCCCAAAGTACATTTTAAAATGTATTTTAAAAATACATAGTACACATGAATGAACATTTTTATGTGAGTGAGCAATTAAAACCTGATAAATCGTGCATGAAGCATGAAGCTAGAGTAACCATTTTCTGTAACAGAACAGAGGAAAACAGTATAGAGGGCGCGGGGAGGTAAGCATTTGGAAGAGGAAGGCGCACATGTCTTTATAGACCAGCTTTCTCCAAAAGGTGGTCCAAGGGTGATGTCTCTGTCACTTACGTCCCGAGAGTGGGGCTGTCGCGTGCTCTCGGCTGTTTCTGCCGGGGCCAGAATTCCGGCTGCCGTAGACCCTCACCCCTGGCGCCTCGGCATCGTAGCTGACGGGGCCAGCCCGCCTTCCCGGCCCCGCACGCCCCCCTCCACCACACGCCAGCGCGGCCCTCCTCGGCCGCGCTGTGCGGACGCTCTGCGAACCCTCCGAGGGGTTCCTCGTGTGCCCGCAGGCCGCCTGGGGTTCCGTCCGCCTGCTGCGGTAATGCTTGCGTCTCCACCGGTCGCGGAGCCCCGTCCTGCCCGGTTTCTGATTCTGCGTGCTCACCGTGCTCCGTGGGGCGAGGGGCCTCGCTTGGCCCCGTGCCTGGCACAGCGCGCATGGCGTGTGCTGGGGCCTCGCACGCTTACGGAGCCACCCGGCACAGAGCCCTTCCCGCTCTCAGAGCGGCAGGCGTGCGCAGGGCCCGTCCGGCTGTCACGCGGCATCGTCGTCACCACGTAGACACGTACCGAGTGCCCACAGTGGGCCCCGGTGACAGAGAGGTCACGTGTGTCCCCAGAGCCTCCCGGGGAAGTGGTACTTGTAAGAGTCCTACGGAAGCGACCTGCTCAGGTGCGGTGGTCCTGGCTCGGTCCGGGCTGTCCATCCCGCATACCCAGTGCCCGCCCCGCCAGCCGCCGCGCTCCCCCACAGCCAGCCCCGCGCTGCACCGTGCGCGTCGCCCGGTGTCACATGGGGCCTGGGGGCGGTCGAGGGCCGACGTTCGCGGGACCGGCAGCGAGCACTCGGCTCAGCGGCCGTGTGGTTGCTTGTGCGCCGCCCCGCCAGTGCCCGTGCCGCGCTCGGCACGCAGGGTGCCCTCCGAGCGAGTCCGCGGGGAGAAGGGCTCCGAGGGAAGGCCTCCGCTGCGAGTGGTTGTCGTCTAGTCCCGTCTGCGCCGCTACTCGTGACAGAGAGCGCTCTGCCCGACGCGGTGACCGGGGCCCTGCTTTGCTCAGGGGAGCGCTGAAGCCCCTCCCCTTTCTCCGGACCCCCGTCGGCCGGGCACCCGTTTCTGTGGGTTTGGTCTGCGGACTTAGCCCGACTGCGGTGCCCCCGGGGTCAAGGACCTTGATGTCATCTCTGCTTTGGACTAGCATCTCGGCTCTCCGCGTGGACTTCCCGCCTCTCATCCGGGGCTTGCAAGGAAGGGTTCCTGGCGCGCAGGGCATGTGAGTGAGCCTGTAAGTCCCCGTGGGAAGCAAGGCCCCGCGTGCCGAGCACATGACACAGCCCACTGGACACCGGGAGCACTCAGCGCTGGAGGGTCCGAGCTCGGGGACCCCACTCCCCAGCGGGAGCCCCCAGCCCTGTGCGAACCCCGTGGCTGGCAGGAGCCCCGCCGTCTGGTGTGAACCCGCTGCCTGGCAGGAGCCCCCCCGCCCACCCGCTCAGGCTGGGTGCGCCGTGACTGGCCCGCACGTGTCAGCCGCCTGGCGCGGTCCCCTGCCTCCCTCCTTCGGCCGCCTCGTCCTCCCCTCTCCACTGAGCAAACGCGTCTTTTCTCAGCAGTTCCCGTGTTTTTCATTTTGTGCGTTTATTTGCTTTCGCTAATAATCATGTCTCTGTGTTGCTTCTGTCGGTTCTAAGATGTGAGTATGACGTACGTGGAGATTGCTTCTGCCGCACGGCACCCGGCCTGCTGGGGACCCTGTGCTCTGTTCTGGGACGCTTCTCTATGGGAGTGCTGCGATCCCGTCAGCACTGTGCATGTTTTCATCATAGCAAAATGTTTTTTTCTTTCTTCAGTATAATTACACTACAAAGAAACTTGACATTTTAACTTTTACCAAAGTAGCAGGAAAAATGAATTATAGTTACGAAATAGAACATATTGTGAGCATTTTTCAAGTATTTGTTTATAACACTTTTATGCACTTTTATTTGTACGTCCAGGACACTGATTTAGGGAATTCGTGTTTACATTTGATTCAACCAAGTTTATTTTCCTTTTGCAGAGTTCCCATAAAATAGGGATAATAATATATTTTAGTATTTACTAAGTATGGTTTTCAATTTAATAAAGGATAGATCAAAAAATTTTTTTATGTTGAAAAGTGCACAGTTTTCGAAAGTAAAGTGCTTTTTCCTCTGTTGACCTAACACGTTTCTAAAAAGTTTTTATTTATTTATTATTTATTTATTTTATTTCATTTTAATTTTTATTTATCGAGTGCATGCACATGAGTGGAGGAGGGGCAGAGAGAGAGAGAGAGAGAGGGAGGGAGGGAGGGAGGGAGGGAGGGAATCCCAAGCAGGCTCCATGTTTTCAGCACCGAGCCCAAGGCAGGGCTCCAGCTCACGAACCAGGAGATCATGACCTGAGCCAAAATCAAGTTGGACGCTTAACCCACTGAGCCACCGAGACGGCCTGACCTAACACATTTTTGTAACGGAAGTGTAGCCGACACACAATGTCACATTAGTTTCAGGCGCACAGCATAGTGACTAGCCAAGTGTGTGCCTTAGAAAATGCTCCCCGCAAGAAGGCCGTTGCCGTTCGGAGTCCTTACGGCATCACCAGCTACGTTCCCTGTGCCGTGTTTGTTTTATGACTGGGGGTTTGTTCCTGCCAATGCCCTTCATCTCTGTCACTCTTCCGCACCCCCTTCCCTGCGGCCACCAACCGTTCTCTGTCTCTGTGAGTCTGTTTCTGGTTTGCTTTCTTCAGATGCTTTTTACACATTTCACAAAGTTAGGCTGTCTCACAGAGATTGTTCTTTACGGGACAAAATAGTTTTGAATCACCTGATAGCACTTACTTAGTCTTTCAAGGACAGTGTTGCGGGAGTTAACTCCCGGAACTGAAACGGATGTATGTTCCCTGATTGTGCTGCTCGGAACTTGCTCCAAACTGTTCCATCAGGCACGTGTGTGGCCGCCCGTCAGGCATGTGCAGGAGCTGGTTTGTTCAGCCAGTCTTCGGTCCGCACGCTTCAGAGTGCCGTGTCCCCTTCTAGCTGGTGGTCCGGAAGACTGTGCAATCGGGGCTGAGTCGCGGGAGGCACGTGTGGGCAGCAGAGGTAAAGCCGCACCTGACAGAGTGAGAATGTTCCCGCGGCGGAACACGTAGGAACCATCTGTCCGAAGTCCTGCGCTTGGCGGGGTGTGCCTGGCTTGGGAGGCAGACTTTTCCTCTCACTTCCCGTGGCCCGTGGATGCCCCCGCTCCCGTTCTGCCCGCGGCTGCCTGGGGGAGCGAGCGCCCAGTGCCCTGCTCAGACCCCTGCTCGCTGCACACAGTAAGAACGCAGTTTCAAAACGTCAGCTGGCACAGGTACAAAGTTTGCTTCAGAACTTAGAAATGAACTTGCTTAACATCGCAGCGGGGCCTCCTTTTCCATTTAGCATGCTTGGGGGATGCCTGGGCAAAAGGGTGTTTCCAACCTAGGAAAGCACTCGATGGTTGGGGAAATTTGCAGCATGTCCAGATTGCAAAAGAGGCTAATGTGAGAAAATTCAAGGTTTGGAAAGCAGATACAGGAAAGAAGGCCCAGGATGTAGCTGTACAGCTTTTTGCCGAAGAGGTTACGTATGTGACTCATGGACCCACTCAACCATCTCAGCAAGAGCCTGGAGTGGACGGGGTGATCCAGGAAAGGTCTGTGCGGGAGCCTCTTGTCTAGTGGCGTGGTCCCCCCGTGACACACACAGGAGACCCACAAAGGTTTTGAGAATCTTTCATTAGCGGAAATGCCGTCAGCTTGCGCTGGAAGGAACAGACATGGAATGAAATGAGAGCAGCCTGTAGACTCCCGAAATCCTACGGGCAGGAGATGGGCTGGTGGAGACCCCGGCCACAAGCATATGCTGCCCTTCAGGAAAAAGGAAGAGTCACGAGGCCACAGGCCTGGGCCGTGTGGAGTCCTGGCACCGCGGGCCAGAGGGTAGGACGTCCAGTCTCAGAAGATCATTCCCCGTCCTTGTAACAGGACAGAGTCGGGGCCTGCGTGGTTGTGCCTGTGTTCCAGGCATTCTCGCCAGTTCTGGTTTGCTGATAATCTTTTTCGGTCCGTAGCTGGAAGTTTTACTCACCTGGCAGTGAAATCATCGGGGGAAGAAAACCTGTAAGTTTTACGTAGCCAAATTGAGAAATCTTTTTTGTTGTTGGTTATTACCCTGGGCAGGTTGTTCAGGAAGCGCTTCTGTACGTTGGACGATGGCGCTGTCCTCCAGTGCTAACTTCTGAAAGGTTAACAGGGTTGGCCATGACCACGGGAAGCGGCAGGTTCTCTGAGTGCCAAATAGGGTTTTCACGTAGAATTGTTTTCCATCCCAGTGGGCTCAGTGCCCCTTGTGGAAGAGACTGTCCCCCAGTGAGCCAGGGCACCTCTGTCCTACACCGGGTGCTCAGACAGGCCTGGCCGGTTTGGGGTCTTCTGTTCTGTTCCCTTGGTGGGCATGTCTATTCCTGACCACCTAACAAACTGTCTAAATACTGGCTTTGTAATAAGCCAGTATTTCAGAGACCAGGGCCCTCCTTGTGTCCTTTCAGAGTGCCTTTGCCCACATTGGCTGTTTGCGTTCAGTGTTAAATTTTCCAAACCATAAATCTGGCCTATCTGTTTTTTAGGTCTTCTCCAGTACGTTGAAGTCTAAAAAATGTCTTCACAGAAATCCTGCATAACTTTTGTTAGAGCTGTTCTTAGATACTTGATATTTTTTGCTGTTGTAAATACTGTGGTTTTTGAAAGTACTGTTTCTTATGTATTTGTAACTGGTTTGGAGAAATAAAATTGACTTTTATAAAATGATTGAACCCATCAATTTTGGTAAAACTTTATTGGTTTTAATTATTAATCTGGAGTCTCTTGAATTTTCTCTGTAGGTAAGTGTATTGGCAGCAAATAACGAGAGCTTTGTTTCTTTGGATCCCTTGCACATTTGCTTCTTTTCCCTGTCACTGTGTCCGATTCCTGGTATCTCGTTACGCGGGAGTGCTGAGAACAGACATTGTTTTTGTCTCTGATGTGAAGGGCGGAACGTTCAAATTTCATCATTAAGCATACTATGTTCTTATAGAGGCCCATTTTATACTAAGAAAGTTTTTCCTATTCCTATTATGCTAAAAATTGTTATAAAATTATGAATATATAGGCGCTTGGGTGGCTCAGTTGGTTGAGCATTCACCTTTGGCCCAGGTCATGATCTCATGGTTTGTGAGTTCAAGCCCTGCGTCGGGCTCTGTGCTGTCAGTTCAGAGCCTGGAGCCTGCTTCGGATTCTGTGTCTCCCTCTCTCTGTCCCTCCCCTGCTCACACGCATGCTCTCTCTCTGAAAAATAATAATCATTAAAAAAAAATTTTTAAATAAAATTGTGGGGGCACCTGGGTGGCTCAGGCGGTTAAGCGTCCGACTTAGCCCAGGTCATGATCTCACAGTCCGTGAGTTCGAGCCCCGCATCGGGCTCTGTGCTGACCGCTCAGAGCCTGGAGCCTGTTTCGGATTCTGTGATTCCTTCTCTGTCTGCCCCTCCGCCTCTCATGCTCTGTCTCTCTGTCTCTCTCTCAAAAATAAATAAACATTAAAAAGAAAAACATTTTAAAAAATAAGATTGTGAATATCGTTTTTGTAATACTGCTACTAAATCTGTTGAGGTGATTTTTTATTTTTAAGTTTTTCTGTAATATTTTAATATGAAAAATTATAGTGATTGAGTTTCTAATATGATACCTACCTTATGTTCTTCCGGTAAAAGATGCATCTTAATCGTGGTATAATATTCTTTTGTGTGTTACCAGATTCCATTGTTTGTATTTTTGTGAAGTTTTTGCGTTGATTCCCATGAGTGACGATGCTGTTACTGGTTTTCTCGTATCGTTTTTCTGGTGTTCGGTGTCCAGGCTGTGCCGGTCTCACAAAATACATGGCCAAGTTTTCTTTCCTCTTCTTATCTCTAAAATATTTTCTCCAAAATGATACTTATTTATTCCTTGGGCATTTACACATCAGGGAGGCCTGAACTTTTTACTGCAAAAAAGATGTTTGACAGACTTGATTTCTTTAATAGTTTTAAATATATTTATTGAATAGTTACAGTCTAAATAATTAACTTTAAAGTTAAAATTGATTTCAAGTTTTTAATTTCTTCTTCAGTTTTGCAGTTATGGTTTTCAGGAAATGTGTCACCTGTACCTGTATTCAAATTTATTCCTAAAACTTGTCCATAATATTTTCCTGTTATTTCAAATGGATGGGATCTGTGGTATTTATTCTTCATTTGTGATACTTGTTTCTCTTTTCTGTTTTTCTTGATCAGTCTTTCAGTGGGTGTATCAGCTTTAGGAGTCTTTTGGACGAGGCTTCTCTAGGCTTGATTCTCTGTGACATATAGTATTTCTCTAACTTATTAATGTTACCTTCTTTCCTTCTGCCTTCTGTGGTTTGTATTATTCTTGCTTCTTGATATAGATGCTTAATTTACTAGTTTTCAGTTCCCCCTCCCCCCTTTTTGAATGTATGTCATTGAGGCTATAAATGTTCACAGAGATACTGCTTTGGCTGATTCCCATACGTTTTCATATGTAATATTTTTGTTATTTTCAGGTACAGAATATTTTTTAATTTCCACTGATTTCTTCTTTGACCCATGGTTATTACAAAGTCATTTCTTAATTTACCAGCATGTTTGAATTTTCTAATTATTGTCTGCATCCGTATTTAGTTTGTGTTGTCGTTAGAGAACGTATCTTCTGTTATCTCAGATGTGTGACATTTGCAGAGTTGAGGTGCAGGGCCAAGTGTCTCGTTGGTTTCCATGAACACCTGCCCGCCCTCGCAGAGAACCTGGATTCTGGATTGCTGGCACAGTGTGTAAGCGCATCTGTGAGGCTTGTTGTCAGTGTCTCCACACCCCTACTGGCTTTTCTCTGCCTTCTGTAACACTTGCTAAGAGTTGTGTGGAGCTCTTCCATCAGTCTTGGGAATCTGTTTTCCCTGGAATTCTCTTGCCGCCATCATATACTTTGTGGCTTTGGTGTCAGATATATACAAATATAAATTGTTACGTTATTTCTGCTGAATTACGTATTTTCTCATTATAACGTGACTTTCTTGATCTCTGCTCAAGCTTCCTGTGTCAAATTCCAGTTTGTCTTACCTTAACAGCACCGTGCCTGCTAGTCAAGTACGCTCGGCTTGTCTGGCTCCGTTGAGCACTTCCCTTCTCTGTGTGTATGTGTGTCTCTTGGGTTTGAAATTTTATCTTCTCTGACAAATTTTGACTGTTTAGTGCCCACACGGTTATTGTAATTCTGTTACAGTTCTGATTTAAATTTGTCATCTTATCGTGGTTTTTTAGTGTGCCTTACCTGTCGTAGATTTTCCTCCTTGCTTACCATTTTCCTTGTAATTTTTATAATTGCACTTCTCCGCTAATGAGTTGGGAAGGTTTAAGCTATTTTTGTTCTTCTAGTCATTACCCTGTAAACAGAGAATGTTTTTCTTAATCTGTCAAAGTCCAAAGGCAGCTGTTTCCTTTACCTGTCACCTTAGCCCATGTTTACCTCCCCTCACCCCTTTGACCTTGTGCCGTTTTCGCCATTTATTTTAATTTCGTTCATTCTTAGGCCTCAAGGATACTGTTGTTTTGTACATTCCCCGTATATTTTGGTGTACATCCGTGTTCATTTCTTACCCTGAGGCCTTCCATGGAGAATAATTTTCCTTGTGTCAAAAATTTATTCTTTTGTCCAGTATGGCTTTGTTGGGAATGTGCTAGGTTTCTGCTTGGCTTTCCTTAGAAACCGTTTCTCCTGCGTTCCCCGCTGCCTTCTGGCTGCGGCTAGCGGGGTCCCCAGGGCCTGTGCTCCTCGGTGCCCTCTGCCTGCGGCCGCTCTCACACCTGCTCCCTCCTGCTCTGCGCTCAGCCGCCTGTGTCCAGACTGAAGCTTCTCTTCGTAGAATGCTTAGGATTCGGTGCATTTCTCGAGTGTGTGGATGGGCCCTTTCCTTTATGCCAGAAAACTCTGGGTTTGGTCCTGCTGTGTCCTCTCCTTTGGGGACGTGAATGCGAGCTGTGTCAGATGTCCTCCCCATGCTCTTCGTTGGTCCTCTCGTTTTCTTCTTTTCCACCTTCTGTCTCCATTCCCCGTTCTGCCTCGTTCCAGCGACCCGTCTTCCAAGTCGCGATCTCAGCCCTGGCCGTCAGACCATTCGCGTTCCGAATTTCGGTTATTGACGCCTTTTAGTTCTGAAAATTCTGTTTGGTGTCTTTATCACACTGCTTACTCGTTTTTGCATTTGCGTGTTCCGCGCAGGTGATCACTCCAGTTTGGTTCCTGGGTCCTGTTTCGCAGTCTGCGTCGGTCACAGGCTGCTTGCTGTTCCTGTCGGTCTTTCTCTCTCACTTTTGCCTTCTGGCTCTGGCACGTGGTTTCACTGAGTGCTGTGTGGCGTTTGTTGTTGCGTGCTTCGGTTTCAGTTTATCTCTGGGGTGTTTTGTGGGTTTTTTTGGTGATTGTATTTGAGAAGCTAATTATAGGAGTGATTTGAGGTAAAAAATGGAAGCTGTCTTCTTGAAGCATATACCCTGCCTCTGCTGATACATGGAGGTGGGTGCCTCCTGTCACGGAACATCTTCCTCCGAACGTGAGACTCGCTTCACGTCCCTGAGTTGTGGGAGCCTGGCTCCTTCTCCACGTGTGGGCACACGGCTCCCCAGTCCCCTCTTAGTGTGGGGTGTAGCCCCTCTTGGCCTCTTCTCCTGGAAAGAGGGGCCTCTGGTGGGACCTCCACCTGCCTTGGTCCTGGCCTCTGTGTCTGCTCCCCGCACCGGAAGGCTGCTGACAAGAAAGCTCAGACCATCGGGGGCTGGCGGTCTCAGGGCAGAGGGGGTCCTGTGGTCACTTCACCTGTGTGGTACCTGGTCAGGGCCCAGCCCAGAAGCCCCTTACTGTCTAGTCTGCTCTTTCTCTTTCTTTCCAGAAACTTAAAAAAAAATATTTTACATGGTATTTCTTACTGTTTTCAGTGGGAACATTGGTTCAAGTAGGATAGCCAGCCATGACCCAAGATCACAGAACTTCCTTGCAGTTTTTATGTAAAGAAAGTTAGGGGCGCCTGGCGGTTCAGTCGATTGAGCATCTGACTTTGGCTCGGGTCGCGATTCGCACGGTTCGTGGGTTCGAGCCCCGCGTCGGGCTCTGTGCTGACGGCTCAGAGCCTGGAGCCTGCTTCGGATTCTGTGTCTCCCTCGCTCTCTGCCCCTCCCCTGCTAGCGCTTGCTCACTCACTCGCTCTCTCTCTCAAAAAATATGAAGTAAAACATTAAAGAAAAAAAAGACAAATTTGAAAATTTCTGATTAACTTCCATGGTAGTACTTTCCAAGGGTAAAACTTTCAGGTCCTAAGTGTGATCAACTTTATTCCTGAGAATGTAGCAAACTTTCTTTTAAACACAAAGTACAGCTCTATCATAGTGAACCTGGGAAATGCAAGCTGTTAAGACAGTGTCACCCGGATAAACTCTAGTATGTCCATTCAGTGAAGACTGTCCGTCAATAAAAAGGAATAAAGTATTGATACAGACAACCACTGGGGCATTTATAGGACATTTTTGAAGTTACAAAATTACGATGGACAATTCAGCGGTTGCCAGGGGGCAAGTCGGGGGCAGGTGGGGGTTTAGCTGAGGAGCGTGCGAGCTGCATGGAACCGTTTGACCCCGATGGTGGATGGGGTGTGACATGAGTCTGTCCTTGGGACACAGAAAGCAGAGAGCACGTGTGAAAACTGACAAAGCCCGAGTGAAGTCTTCATCTGACTTACTCGTATTGTAACCCCAACTCTGCCTGGGGGGTGTGCTATGGCGGTGTGACGTGTCACTGGGGAAGCACCCGGGAACCCTCCTGGTTTGCTACTTCTTGTGAGTCTTAAAAACGACGTCAAAGTTAGAATTATCAAAAAGCAAAACACTGTCACCACCTTTGGTCCATGAGAGTTAGTGTATTCTGGGAGGTGGAGGTCTCAGGCTCTGGAATGGGGGCGATGAGCTAGCATTCGTGCCCTGAGGCTCCCGCTGCTGTGGCCTCCGGAGGGTTCTTAACCTGTCGCCTTTTCCCGTCTGCTTCCTCATGGGATAAAGTTTTATTTAAAGTAATGCCTCAGTAGCATGAATTCACTCTTCGTGCCTTTGTCCTTCTGAGTCTTGCCCCATTCTTCGTGTATCCGTTTCTGTTGGCTTTTAACCTCATAATAGGTAGCTCTTTATATTGGCCAAAATAGTTATCTCATTTGTCTTTTTTTTTTTTTAATTTTTAAAAGTTATTTATTTATTTATTTATTTATTTATTTATTTATTTATTTATTTTGAGAGAGAGGGAGAGAGAGAGAGCATGCACATGCACATGAGCAGGAGAGGGGGAGAGAGACAGAGAGACAGAGAAAGTCCCAGGCAGGCTCTGCATTGTCAGCGTGGGGCCCGATGCGGGGCTCAAACTCACGAACCGCAAGATAATGGCCTGTGCCAAAATCAAGAGTCATTCACTTAACCGAGTGAGCCACCCAGGCACCCTTCTCATTTGCCTTTTAGTTGTGGCACTTTTTCATGATAGATCAGTACGTGCAATTTTTAAGTTAAGTATAAATCTAAGGGAGCATTGGTTCATTTATCAAACGGGTGCAGGGAAGGTCAGCCACGCAGCCCGCTCATTGGGTGCGGCTCGAACGGGAAGCCCAGCGCCCTTTGGGGCTCTTCTCCCCGTCTGTCGACTCTGCTTTCTTCTGGTTAAGTGTCATTCTCTGCCAGACCTTCCTCACCTGGTTACACAGACGGCGTTAGAGGCCTCAAGCCCGTGTTCTGCTCGCTAAATTACACAAGGAAAAAGCAAATACTTTATTTCAGCCGGTTCTGGAGTGCATCTCCCCTGAACCCACCACTGCTTGTCTTGTATGTAGCGTGAGTCCGTAAGGCCCGGCGCCCTTGCCTGCCCTTGGAGGCCGGGGTGGGTCTCTTGTGCCGCAGCCTTGCGTGTCCGCTGTGCGTGCAAGGCCCCCGTGGTGCGGGTGCTGCGGGACCCCTCCTCCTCTCCTCCGGCCTGGCTTCGCTGTGGTCACTGTCCCCTTTGTGTAGAGAGCCGAGCTGAGCTTTTCCAGCCCCAAGCCTTCCACCTTTTCATCTGGTCCCTTTCTCCTGGTTAGCTTGCTTACTGACGTTTTGACACAAGCACTACCTGCCTGGTTTGGGTGGCTTGTCACGGGTACCTTCGCTGCTCCTTCATTCTTAGGCTGTTGGAGACATTTTATTTGAAGGTGCATCAAATTGCATATACTTAGTACTTTTATTCATTTATGAACTAAAGGGAGTGTTAGTCCTTTAATAGGAAGGTTTATCCCTTTGACACGTTGACACAAAAGATTTGGCCTCACTCCTGCACAAATATATTTATACTGCTGCCATACAGGATGACTTCTGCGGGCGTGCGTGTGCGTGTGCGTGCACGTACACACACACACACACACACACACACACACACACCCCTTAGCACTGGCTGCTGCATAGCACGTGCAGTGTTTCACGTGGCTCCCCAGTAAAGGCTGAAACCATTCTGAATGTTGGGGAAGGCCTGAATTGCTTTGGTGTCCTTCACCCCATATCTGATCCCGTGACCAGCATTTGCTTGTTGTGGATGCTCGGGAGGTTGGCTGACATCACTCTGAATGGAAGGCCCTCCTGAGTCTGCCCCCCTCTCCCTAAGCGTGGCTCGGAGCAGTGGTGTATTCTCAGAGCCCCCCGTGGAGCCCCGGGCCCTGGCGCGCCACCTGCTGCCCCGTGCACAGCTTTGGACTCTCCTGGTGGCTCCAGGATTTCTTTGGTTCAGTTCATCTGGAACACTGACACTCCCATTTATTTTTCCCAAAACACCACGTTATTTCAAATCTCCCACGCCCACTCGGAAACGTAATGCGATTCGGAATTTTGCTGTACCAATTTAAACTGCTTTCATGCCTTTCCAGATTTTCTGTTCTTAGGACCCAAGACCACACTTCGTTTATCCTTGTGCACATGGCCGTGGGTGCAGTGCAGGCAGGTTCTCAGGGCACTCGGGTGGATTTCCGCCTTTGTTCCACCTAAAGTCCTGCCCGTGCCCTCCGAGCTCGCGTCCTGCCTTCGCTGCTGGGGTAGGGCCTCCTGTACACCCCTGTCCGTTCCGTTTTGGCCCAGGGCCTGTCTTTCCTATCAGACCCTGTCTGGCTGTTGAGACCGGTGGTCGTCTGCTCCAGTGATGCAACTCACCTGTTTTTATGTGTTAGTGCAGTTCCCACAGCCATCTTGCACATACGTGGCATTTTACAGGTACCGTTACTGAGGCTCGGAGGACTCAAGTTGTCGTTTGTCCACGATGATGGAAACTTGAAAATTAAGAATCAGTACAAGTCACACGTCGCCTTAAACCTGTACAGTTCAGGTACCCACGCGTCTTCCGGGCGGAACATGGAAAGCAGGTGCAGGAGAACTTGGGCCGTGCAGTGGGCAGGAGGTGATTACTGACATACGGGAAGCGAAAGGAAAAAGGAACCCAGGGTCACTCGCCAGCTCTGTCCTGCTGTTCACTCGTGTGGAGAAATGGCTTCCTCGTGGAGAAACCGTAAACTTGCTCTGTGTTGTGGCGCAGGGAGAGGACGGTGTGTCGTATGCCCGCACTTAAAGGCTTTTGTGGAAAGGCGAAGGCCGGATGCTCGATCGGCAACAGATACAGTCGTCTGAAGCCTGGGAAGAGGTCCAGGTCCTGACGGAGGCCCGAGCGGCACCGTCACTGCGTGGCATTGGGTGAATTCAGCCAGTGAGGCTTGAACATCCCCGGCCACCCTCAGTATGTCACAGAGTATAAAGATGTCACAAGATGAAGAACGTTGGGGGAGATTCAGATAAAACCACATCTGTCCGTTTCCTTGCGGTGACAATTTACAGGAAAGGGGTTTGATGACTTTTGATTAAAACTTCTCATTAAAATGACTTTTCTGGGGCACCTGGGTGGCTCAGTCCGTTGAGCAGCCGACTCCGGCTCAGGTCACGATCTCGCGGTCCGTGCGTTCGAGCCCCGCGTCGGGCTCTGTGCCGACGGCTCGGAGCCTGGAGCCTGTTTCCGATTCTGTGTCTCCCTCTCTCTGTGACCCTCCCCCGTTCATGCTCTGTCTCTCTCTGTCTCAAAAATAAATAAACGTTAAAAAACATAAAAAAAAAAAAATAAAATGACTTTTCTTTTGCTCAGATTAAGATCTAAGACTAAGCCTGGGTCAGGCAGGAGTGCACGTGGGCTGGTCCAGGTGGATTGTCCCCTGAGCAGCCGCAGGCGCCGGGCCCAGCGTGCCAGCTGAGGTGCGCCAGGCAGGTGGGGCCTCAAGGGCATCGAGTCGCGTTGCGTATTTTAGGAAAATACACCTCACCTTTACCCAGGGCTCGGGTCTCCTCCTCAGACATTGTGTAGAGGAAGGGAGGCCACGGTGGGGTGGGGTGGGGGGGGGGGGGGTTTGGTCAGGAAGGTGGGCTGGTGAGACGGCCATGCTTCCCAGTTAGCCTGTGCTCGGGCGCGACCCTTCCTGACGCCCCGGCCGGGCCCGTTCCCGCCACCTTGTGTCACACTGGCTCATGAAACAGCAGGTTCTTATGGCTCTGTGACGACAGCAGTTGTTTTGTTACATCGTGGCCGTTCATGATGTCGAGAGGACCCCGTGGAAGAACCCAGAAGGTGCCCCTTTGGTCTCCACTCAACCCCAAGCCCAGCAGCACCCTGTGAACTCCGGGAAAGTACCCATTTGCCCTGTGGTAGTTGAGGCAGGCTGACGTTTTCCAAAATAATTTGACCCCGGTACACAAGAGAAGAAGGTCGTGCTCCCGCACCGCGCTGGCCTCTGGGCCTGCCGAGCCCACCGTGCCGAGCTCCACAGGGACCCACACCGCCCCCTGCACCCCCTGCACCCTGGTCATCAGTGGCCTGGCCCCCTGCCCGCCCCTGCCCGCTCGCTGGCCCGCTGAGCCTCTCACTTGAGTGTCCGGGTTCAGAGGGTCTGTCCGATCGCCGATACCCGGCTCACAGACAGGTCCGCACAAGATGCCGCGTGTCCCTCCTCCAGCCCCCGTGCCCCTCAGCCTTTCCAGGCGGTGGCTCTCAGTGGCTGCCGCCGGGACCCTCGCCAGTGCTCCTCAAGCTCCTCGCCGGCCGCTCTGGGCGCTCACCCCGGCCCCACAGGGAGAGTGGTGTCTGCACCCCAGACCTTAACAGGAGGCCGCCCGTGAGGCCAAGAGGCTGCCGTGCTCTGCCCCCCGTGCCGTCCTGGGGTGTCTGGCCTCCCTGACCGGCTGGTCTCCCTGCCGTGTTGGCATTGTGAGTAGCCAAGAGGTCGTGAGGCCGGTTTCAAAGGTCTGTGTATTTGTCGATTACGACTTTTCTTTCTGACCGCGAGAGGTCTTAGGAGTTTTGAGATGGGAGCGTTATGGACAAATAACTCATTATGATCATTTTAATTTTCTTTAACTTGCCTACAGGCTGTCTTCGCTGACTCTGACTCCTTCACGTTGTTTTCCAAGTGTGCTTTTATTGTTACGAATTGCCATTTGGGTCGCCGTGATTGAGGGTCAGCAGCCTCACCACGTGGTGGAGGTGCGTCCTGTCTGCTGTTTTCGTGACACGGTTACACCGGGCACAGATTTTTTTATGGGCTTTGACGCGTATCTGATGATCTTAGGTCTCATCGTTACCAAGAGCAAAGCGAGGCCAGAACTGCTAGGTACAAAAGTATGAGCAGAGTGGGTGCTTCACTTAAGCCAGCAGGTGGACGAGTGCAGCTTGGGTCAAAGAGGGCCATTTTGAAAATGTACTCCAGACTCTGCCTAAGCCTAGTCAGGGGCCTCCGTGGCTCTTGACTGTGAGACCCTGCGCTGCACCTGGTGGCCTGGCCCCGGCTACTCTGATCCCGCCTCTTGCCACTGTCCCCGGTACCTGCTTCTGTCACCGCCCCGGGCCTCAGGTCGCAGCCCTGGCGTGGAAGCCTGGCCTTGTGCGGGGCCGAGCGCTCCTCCCGGGCGAGTTCGGCCTGGGAGTCACCACCAGCGGGGAAGCCTCCTGTTTGTTCTTGTAAAATGAGCACATGAGCACATTTTGACAGTCTCTCCCAGGGAGGCACCGCCTGAGCCCCATAAACACAGATCTCTCCTCTGGGCCTGCGTGGGGCGCGTGCGGCCACCCGCCTTCTTCCCGGACATCCGATTCCACGCGCTCGGCTGTAGGGCGAGGATCGGGAGCCCGTTTGACCGCCACCTGCAAACACGTTGTGGGGCATGAAAAGGTTCGTTGGCTTAAGTGTCAACAAATTCGTTTATTTTAAATGCTGACATCCAGTATCACCAACGTAGTTCACGTAAGGTCAAAGGTAATAAATGTCTGTGGAAAACATGAGTGTGAGGGTGTTGCCTGGCTTTGGACCCCACTGACAACTCTGGTCGGTTTTATTCGGCAGTCTGCGCGTGAACTTGGACATGGGCAAGGCCGCGTACGGGTGGATGATCATGAAGGACGAGAGCATCCCCGGCACAGTCGTGCGCACCAGCACCATCCCAGAAGAGCTGGGACGCCTGGTGTACCTGCTGACCGACAAAACAGGTACCGAGCCGGCATCCAGTCCGTAGTGATCCTGTGTGTCCACGTGTGTGCCCGGGGTGTGTGTGTGTGTGTGTGTCCGTCCATGTGTGTGTCCACATGTGTGCATGGGGCGTGTGTGTGTCCATGTGTGTTCACGGATGTGTGTGTCCACGTATGTTCAAAATGTGTGTATTCACATATGTGCATGGGTGTGTGCACCCACATACGTGCACAGAGCATGTGTGTCCACGTGTGCTCACACGGTGTGTGTCTACATGTATGCACGGGGCGTGTGTGTCCATGTATGTTCAGGGGCGCACATGCTCGTGTGTGTGTGTGTGTGGCAGGGTATTGAATTCATTCACATTTAGAATTTTCCAGACCTTGCCCTGAACACTGGCACACAACTAATCTTCATCTTGGAATATCATCAGAATTAGCAAAAGGTTAAATTCTTAGAGATTTAAATGACGTGCCTGAATATTTTTAATTCTCTGCAGCCTTACAGTTCTTTCTTTGTTTTAACCGCCTTTACGACATCTCTGTGGAGGGTACGTAAGAGGAAAAATTGCTTGTTTATTACCGGATGGTACTTTTGAGCTGTTGGGAGGGTACGACAATGTGTGTGTGGATTTGGTATTTTCACAGTAACGCTCCTAAAGAGCCTTACTAGAAACTACCCCATCAGGTCTGTGCCCCAGATTTTATATTTTTTTATTTCACTTTTAACTTTCTTCATCAAAGAATTCTTGTCAATACGTAACATATTCAATAAAAGACGAACTGAATCCAGTACGATAATAAAAGTCCTATCGACAGGTTGAAGTCCCTACCTGATTGATCCATTCGTGGCTTAAATTCCCAGTAATTCTTGGTGAACTGAAAATAAGAGAATACGTCTATCACACGGTAAAATATGTCTCAGGTAAACTTCAACATTATTTTTAACAAAATGTGAGAACAAGCTTCGTCGTAGGAACAGTCAAGAAAAAACTAACGTTGTGATTTAGCATGTGTTCTAGACGTTGCCGTAAGACGAGACACAGAAGTCAGCCGTACGACCAAAAGAATAAGCAAATATTTGTAGATGAAACAATGAGCCAAGGAAGCCAGCTGCTAAAAATCAGTGAAGTGGCAGGTCGCAGGGCAAGATGACAGAGTGGCTCCCTGCGCGTCAAGCAGACTGAAGAGTAAAAACCCGCTCGTGGCGGTGCGAGGGAGCATTAAGCGTGGGCGTAAACGTGAGGGGTGCGAAGGTGGTCAGACCTTCCAGAGAATCGTGAAGGAAGACGTGACCCAGTGGAGAGACGGGTGGCGGCTCCCAGCGAGAAGACTGGGTGTTTCGCAGTCGTCCACCTTCACGAGGAAGTGAGGCGTTTACCGCGGTTCGGTCAAAATCCAGCTGTCAGGTGGCGTTGACGTCCGGTCTTCGTGAGGGCTTGTCTTTGTAGCATCTCCAGGAACTTGCCGGTAAGTTCGTGCATGGGTTGTGAGACCAGAAAAACGAGGAGCTCAGGCTCAAGACGGTACCCTGGGAAGATGCCTTCAGATTCCTCCTTCCCGCCCTCACGGAGCTGACAGGAGAAGGTTTTAAGAACAAATCCGGAACGGTTGTGGCGAATAAGCAAAAGCGCCCTTACAGAAGTGAATGATTTCTGGAAGCCGGGTGGAGTTATTTTGATGGAGAAGCTGGAGCCAAGCAAACCCAAACTCAAAATGGCTCCTAGAGTGACCCTGCAGAGCTGCCGGGACGTCTCCCCAGAGCAGCGTCCTGGAGACACACGAGGCGATAGGTGCGGGCTGAGGTGGGCGAGGGCCTCAGCTGTCCACCGGCGGTGGGAGGGACCCGCCCTCCACAGCCCACAGCCTCCTCTGTAACCGTGGTCTCACAGATGAGAAGAGCTGCGTGCGCTCGGACCTCAGCGCGAACAGGCCTGCTTTCCCCGAGAGCAGGGGTTCCGTGACAGTTTACCCAGAAAGAAACCCAAAGGAGCCGTCAGGAGAGCATCTAGAATTACGGGACAGCTTAGGTACACCTGTAAATTCATCCTTAAAATTTAACTGCGTTTCCTATACCAGTAACAATGGGGGCATTTAATTCCAAAAACGCCAATTAGAATAGCAACAAGAAGTATATTAAAAATAAATTCAAACAAAACCCGTGTAAGGCCTATACGGACGTAAGTTCTTACATTCTGGATGACCGAAGTGGTGGACGGGCACACTGTGCGCGAGTAGGCGTCCTCGTGCGGTGGAGACATGGCTTGTCCCCCCGTGAAGACCCCTGACCTGTGAGGGGCACACCGTGTCGGGCCTTCTCTCCGCTGCGGGTGGGAGTGTTACCTGCTGGGCACTCGTCTGGGCAGCCTCCGCGCAACACTGCCTCTCGGGAAGCAGCTGCGTGTCTGAGACAGGAGACGACGTAAGATGGTTCACGGCATCGTCTTGGAAAACAAAACCGAACAGTGTAACACCGGAAAAGCAGTCACTGGTGCAGCGTAGAAGTTATGGAGCATTATGGGGCTCCCGGGTGGCACCGTAGGTAGAGTAGCTGACTTGGGCTCAGGTCATGATCTCACGGTTCATGAGCTCGAGCCCCGCATCAGGCTCTGTGCTGACGGCTCAGAGCCTGGAGCCCGCTTCATTCAGATCTCGTGTCTCCCTGTCTCTCTGCCCCTCCACCGCTTACGCTGTGTCTCCCTCAAAAATAAATACAAACGTTTAAAAACATTTAAAAAGCAAAAATAAGTAATCTGGGCTCCTGAGCTTTAAAAAGAATTACAAAAAATTACATAAAGCACGTTAGTGAGAGGTGCCTGGGGGGCTCAGTCGGTTAAGCGTCTGACATCGGCTCAGGTCACGGTCTCACGGTTCACGTGTTCGAGCCCCGCCTTGGTCTCTGCACTGAGGGTGTAGGTCCTGCTTGGGGTTCTCTCTCTTTTCCCCTCCCCTGCTCATGAAATAAATAAACTTGAAAAAATCTTCTGCATTTCATCCTCCGAAGGCCTTTTTGTACCAGAGGTCACGGGAGGGGACTCTCGCCGTCACTTCCTGTTTTGAAGACGTGGAGCTTGAAACATGTTTTGGGTTTAAAACAGTTTTCGGTCTCGACCTTTCTCAGAACCTTTGTCGGTAACCACAAGGTGAACACCACTTACTGAGCACGTCTGTGTGGCACACGCGGTGACGGCCGTGCACTGTCCTTGTCCCGGGCCGTGTGTCAAGTCCACCCAGTTGCAGGTGATGGAAATGGGGGACAAGGTGTGGAGTCCCGTCACAGCTGCGGGCACATCGCAGACACGGCACTGTCCTCGCTGTGACTGTAAACATGCTTGTCATACAGGCGGATGGGGGCACTGGCACACGGGGGCTTGAGCCCTCGCCGCTGGGCGCCGTGTGGCCTCGGGCAGACGCCGGCCTTCCGGGCAAAGCCCCGTGTTGTTGGTCAGGCAGGTTTTGTGGTGGGCGTTACACAGGGGAGGCGAGGGCAGTGCGGCCTTGCTCGCCTTCCAGAACCTGCCGGCCCACCCTCTGCCTGCAGTGTCCCCCTGCGGCCGGTAGGCCACTCTTTGTTCCTTCCTCTGTCGTGGGACTGGGTTGGCCCGAAGTCGGCCGGGGCTTAGCAGTCACGGTGGGTGGCTGTGGAGAATCCGGGGTGTGAGTTTGCAGACACGGTCCACCCGCGTGATTGCGACCAAGCTGTGGTGTGACGGGCAACTGGAACCGAGAGGCGCCAACGTAGCCGGGAGGCGGCGCTCAGCGTGACCGGGACCAGGCTTGGGTTTGGTCGACGAGCGTTTGGACGGGAAGCGTCCATCACGCCGCGTGTCGTTGGCCACAGCCGAACGGAAAATGCAGTCCCCGTGATTGCGTTCCCGCTCCCTTCCCGTGGACGGGAGAGCAGCGTGGTGTAATTAGCTGTGATTAGAGTGCACGTTTCCGGTAAGATCTGAAATTAATGATGTTGCCATAGTGACACGTGTGCGGCCGCCAGTGCGTGAAACGTGAAGTAATTCGCTCGAGGAGAGCAGACATCTGTTAGCTGCCGGGATGCAGACACCGACAGGGAACACCAGGCGTGCGCTGGACCCCGGGACAGGTCGTGGGTACTGGCCACGGTGAGGCCACCGTCCCCGCTCTGGACAGCGCCACCGCTCGTGCGACCGGACCGCGGAGGGCTCGGTAGGCTCAGCTCCAGCCAGGCTGCAGCCTCTTAAAGCAGGACCTCAGTCCCTTGTTGAGGTTCTGATCTTGACGTAGAACAGAGCTTTACCAAAACACCCCCCGATACGACAGGTTCTTCGGGAGGTACGTGGGGGTCCCAGCACCCATTGCCCCGCGTGCCCTGCGTGCCCTGCGTTCCTGCTCCGAAGGCCGCCTGGTCTGTGGCGGGTGGCAGCAGCGGAGCGTGGCACACGTGAGGTTTACGAGCGGGCGCGAATGTCCTGGGAGCCAGGGGACGGCGCTCTCCTGCCCAAGGACGACAGCCCGGCCTCGGCTTTCACGGGGCGGAGCGTCTGACCAGTACGGGGGTGCTCGGCGCACGCACCCGCCTGCGGTTTGCAGCGTGCGCCGATGGGCGCGCGGACACACGCGGCGCTCGAGCAGACACCTACAGTCCCGGTTATCGTGACCGCTTGACGGAAAGCCCTGTTTACAGCAGGTACAGTGTGGGACTCAAGTTCAGTAGGTGCGACGCTTTGAAGAATCGACGTGTACTCGACGGTGTGGTAACTGAGTCTCAATCCCTTCCGAGTTTTGTTTCCCTTCCTTCTTTGTGAGGTCTGCCCAGCTAGGCCCTTCACAGGGAAGTCCACGGGCCACCGCCCTCGCTCTCCTACAGCAGATCCGGGGTGAGGCCGCATCCCAGCCCGGGAACAGTTGACCTGAAAGCTTCGCGTCTGCCTCTCCAGGGACGTCTCCCCTGGGCGGTTCTGGATCGCATCTGTCGATGCCCTGAGGTGGGCGCCCGCAGGACTTTTCCCTTAGAAACTAATACCGTCTTTGCCTGCTCTGCTCCTCGTACTCCGGACCGTCTGCCTTAGTGAGGGGCTACACCTCTCCCGCTTTCCAGGAATCACAGACCTCTTCTCAGAAGATACTTTCTGTCCCTGGCGCCATCAGAATGCCAGGTCACTGGGAAGCCCTCCGGTGGCTTCTGTCTGCCCCTCCCGTTGCCGGCCCCTCCTGCTGACAAAGCTGCAGATTTGGGACATACTAACATGTGTTGTATTGAGATGACAGAAATTGTCAAAACTATCAACTGGTCGAAACCATGAAAATTGTTTGACTTGAAAAATAATTTTGCGTTGCCGACTCTTTTTTTTTTTTTTTTTTAAAGTTTATTTGAGAGTGAGTGCAAGCGGTGTAGGGGCAGGGAGAGAGGACAGGGAGAATCTCAAGCAGGCCCTGTGCTGACAGAGCCCGCTAAGGGGCTTGAAGTCCCAAGCCGTGAGGTCACGACCTGAGCCGAAACCAAGAGCTGGACGCCTGACCGACTGAGCCTCCCGGGTGCTCTCCCCCCTACTCTTTTAGTAACTGATTGAACCCTAGACTTTCCTGCTGTTTGAAAGGGCATAGGGAGTCTGAAACCAGCCCTGAATTCCCTGCTCAGCATTTCAGAAACAAAACACAACTGAACTTTAAAATGTGCCTTTCACATAAAGGAATGTCTTTAATGCAACAAGATGTGAACGTATTTACTCAGATTGCAATATAACAGCCAAATATTTCATTGTTTGATGAAATGATAGCCGTCTGTTTGAATACATCAGTTCCAGCCTCCTTAAAACAGGAGTTATTAGCACTAGGAAGTCATACCAGGGGCAGGATGCGTCACCACCCGGCGTTTGACTCCGACGACAGGTCCCCAGGGCAGGCTACTCTCAGCATTTGGCACAGCTGCTGGGCAACCGTCACTGCAGTCGGAGCCTAGGACGCTTTTGTCCCTCGCAAAGCCACCTGATACGCACCAGCAGCCCCCACGCTTTCCCTTCCCGCACTCAGCCCTCCGTCACCTCTGACGACCTTCCGCCTCATCAGCCTGACTGTTCTGGATTTCCCACATGGGTGGACGCACGTTGTGTGGCTTTTTGTGTCTGGCTTCTTTCGCTCAGCATAGCGCTTTCCACGTTCAGCCACGTTGTCGCATCTGTTCGTACTTCATTGCAGAGTGATACTCGGTCGTGCGGGTCGACCACGTTCTATTCACCCACCTGTCCTTTGAAGGACATCGGAGTGGTTTCTGCTTTCTGTCTGTCAGGAAGAATGCCGCTGCGTCCATTCAAGGCTCGAGCCAGGGCAGGTAGGCGAGGAAAAGAAAAAGGCATCCACACTATAAAGGGGAGTAAAACTCGTGTGTGGCATGGTCTTTACACAGAAAATCCTAAGGAATCCCCTAAAAGTCTGTTAAGATCAATAAATGAGTTTAGTGAGGTTTAAAATACAAGACGAATACACAAAAATGAACTGTATTTCTACACACGAGCAGTGAACTATCCCAAAATAGAATTAAGAGAACAATTCCATTTACAATGGCATCAAAAAATAAAGTCGGTGCCTTATAGTGTTACGATAGCAGCAGGATTCCCCAAGTTGATTCATGCACTCTACAGAGTCCCTTTCAGTCCCAACTGCCGCCTTCGTGGGAGTTGACAGGCTGACCCTACGACCCCTGTGGAAGTGCAGGGGACGCAGGGTGGTGTCAGCAGTCCTGGGAAAAGAGCAAACCGGGGGACTCCACAGTTCCTCACCACAGAGCCTACCACCAGGCGGTCGGGGTCAGACAGGGTGGTGCTGCCTGTGAGGACAGACGTCGGGATCAAGGGAACGGAGTCGAGACTCCGGACATCAGCCTGACAGCGGCAAGTGGCTTTCAGCAAGGCTGCCTCGATACACTGGGGGGTGAAGGGCGCCTTCCGCAGGCCGTGCTCGGAGAAACCACACGGCCACGTGCAGAAGAATAGTTGGGACCCCTGCCTCACACCACACGGAAAGCGGCTCAACGTGGATCACAGACCTGTATGGAAGCTCTAACGTGACCATTCTTTTAAACTGGTTGCTTTCAGAAGCTTCTCAATTTATTTTCTGTTTCGTTCTCCTTGGCTACGTTAAGCACCAGAATAAAGAGCTTTTAGGTATTTGCCTCAATGTAACATTTGGGTTATAAACATAACCCGAAAGGAGAAAGAAGTAGTCCAAATCTGGATTTAAGTTGTCTTTTAATTATTTTAAACTAAATTTTATTTTACTTTATAAGTTTTTTTGATGTTTATTCATTTTTGAGAAACAGAGAGACAGAGTGCACTCAGGGGAGGGGCAGAGAGAGAGGGAGACACAGAATCTGAAACAGGGTCCAGGCTCTGAGCGGTCAGCACAGAGCCCGACGCGGGGCTCGAACTCACGGACCGCGAGATCGTGACCTGAGCCGAAGTCGGACGCCCAACCGACGGCGTCCCCCGGGCGCCCCTACGCTAAATTTTAAAATCCAACAATATATTTACTATTCCAGCATCTGCTTGTATGTGTCCGTGGGAATGATGTGGGCTCCCCTATTTTCAAGGGATCTGGGCGCGTTACTCTAGAGGTTTCTCCAAACAGCAGCAAGAAGCATAGTGTAATGGCACAGATGGCGTCGGGGTCCCAGAACTTGAAACGCTGTCACCAGGCTAACTGGGGACAAGTAGCTAAAGCAGCCCATTAAAATCGCAGTCACTCTTCAGCCCCAGATTCGCTCACTGTCCAGAAATAGTCTGTGAGTGGGGCGGTGGTCATGATGTGCCTTTGGTTGCGGAAAATACTTGCTGTCCGCGTGGAGCGTCACGCTTGGGGATGCCTCGTAGTTTCTGCCGCCATCACCTGTTGTGTCCCCCGCCAGTAGTCGAACCCCGTTTTCATCGCGTATGAAACCAGGGGTTTGGACCCGGCAGGTCAGTCATGGTCTTCATTTGATTTTTCGCGGTAAATGCTCCTAATAGAGGAGTTTGTTGTACTCTAAAATATATCACAGCTAGTTTAATGAAGGACACAATGTTGCTGAATCAGATGCTTGGCCATATTTCGCCTTGATGAAACCAAACTGTCATTCGTTCATTACATCTAACGCTGTATTTAAATCCACGGACCTCGGAATTATTTCCAGCTTTGCAGTCACGAGGCAAAGATTGATGGCCCGTGACACAAGGGCCACGCGTGTGAAGAGCAGAGATGTCCCCACCGTCAGGTGCACAAGCTTCCAGACGCCAGTAAGGGCGTGTCCCGGGCTCCCAACCCAGGCCTCCCTGCACGGCTGTGCTTCTCCCGTCGGTGTTTTCCCTGCTGAGTGGAACGTCCCCCACAAAGGAGCCAGTGTCGGGGGGACGGTGCGCGGGACGGCACTGAGGCCCGTGCCCTGGGCACACGTCCTCGTTCACGCCCCAGAGCCCTGTTCCTCATCCTTGCGTATGTTTGGTGAAGTGGCGTTCAGAACAAACTGTGCAGGTTTCTCTGAGTGACCGGCGTGTGCCGTGTAGGAGATTTACGCCGCTGAGGGATTTGGGTTCCTTTGTCATAGTTCACCTTTAAGCACTCTTTGTATTCCTCGCGTCGTCCAGATGGCAGGAATTGGCACTCGTTTGCCCCGTCCACCTGCTGTCTGGGCATTGTGAGTTGAGCACGTGCATACGTGACCCCAGACAAGCTGGCCGTTGGCTGTGGTGGCTTCCTCCCGTCCGGACTACTGCGGGATGCTTCTGGTCAGCGGTGTTGTGTTGCCTTGCTGATAACAGCGACATTCGCGTATTGCAATTCCTTTTTCCTTGATTGGATACGTGGAAAACGGAAAAGGGGATATTCTCCTAAGTATAGTACAGTTGAGACGACCGCGGAGATACGTCTGGAGGGGATGGAACGCGTTCAGGCACCGTCGTTGAACTTGCTTTGTGCGGTCATCGGCCCTGATCCGTTGGCAGAGTGTTTAACTTCGAAGGGAAAGGCTTGCAGTCAACTGGGTGGATTGCCAGAAGTGTTGTGTCCAAACGCCAAGGCGCAGAGACGTGGGCTTTACGTTCCGGTTATTCTCCACAGTTGATCCTTTCCCTCGCTCCATACGCTGCATGCAACCAGCATTCTCTTGTGGAGAGAGTGGTCCCCAGACTTCGGATCTTGTGACCGGCTTTCTTCTCGGGCACTCTGATTCAGGCGATACGGGGCTGCGACTTGGGCTTGGGGACTTAAGATCTCCCAGGTCTGCTGGGTGCACACAGTTAGACGCTGAGCCGCCCGGCCCGAATGCAGCGTCCACATCCTGCTGGTCCGAGGCCGTGGGGCAGGAGACCTAACATCGTGGGCATCTTGGACAGCTGACAAGTACCAGTCCCCCCCACACTACTGCCTTCATGTAAAACAGATGTAATCTTCAAAGAAAAGCATGGGAAAACAAAATGCTTTATTGTAACAACGTGTAATCTCGAGACTTCTTTAAGTACATGAGCATTAGCCAGTTATACGTGAATAGAACTTAATATTTTTTAAAAAATAGGAAACAGGTATAAAAGTTAATTTATCACTAGGTGAGTGAATGTCTAAAATTACATCTTAAGAACGTAATCTACGGCTAGTGCCTCTGAACTCCTCTGCGATCGTGACCTGAAGCCTGTCGATGCCATGGCTGAGCATGCTGTGTTGGCGGTGGGCACCGTGACCAGTGTAACCCGGGACACATGTGTGGCACTGTGTGTAAATTCAGACTGTGCTCTCCGAAATCTCATCTTGAAGAATCTACCCTACAGAAATCACGTTTTTATAGCAAAAATTGTAAACCGTCTGAGTATCCATGCTTGGGAGACTCGCCCGACAGAATGTGGTATGTTACCGTGAGTTTGTGGTACACCCAGTACAGATTCCATACTCCTGTGTGTTGTCACGTGAGAAAGTAGTTTATAAACATGGACCTGTCTCTGTCAGTGTCCTGTGATCGTAGGAAAGAGTAGGAGAGCTTCCATACCGAACTAGGCGATCCCAGAGTGTTAGAGGGTGAAGTGAGCCTTTACGGTGTGTTCCGATAAAACCTAGAGCCTCCAGTTCCGGAACAGGGGAGCGGATGCCCTTCTCCCCGTTCTTCCTGCTGGTGTGACGTATGGAGCGCGCACAGGGGGACCGTGAGCGCGGAGGGAAGCAGGCAGGCTCACAGGGCCCCTGGGACCCCGGGAGTGACGGCGCTCAGTTCCCTGCTGGTCTGCCTCCGGCCCCAGCCCGGGTGCTAGAGAAGCCAGCGGTGCAGAAGTGCCAGCGGCACGACGAGCCGCAGGACCAGCTGGTGGGACGGGGGACTCCTACGCTTCCGTTCCAGCCCTTCCAAGAAGGTGTGCGTGTCGGTGCAGCGGGTGTGGCCCCATGACGTGCCAGATGGAGGGGCCGGCCAGCGCGACCTGGGCCGTCGCATGCCGCATGTCAGTCTGTCCGGTCGGCCTGTCGTACACCTCCGACTTGCAGCGTTAAATTCCGTTCTGTGTCAGTAGAGCTGCCGGAGGATCTGCGGCCCCACCCTCTGCCCCAAGGGTCCAGTGGGGACCCTAGACTTGCACCCTTGCCCGGCCATCCGGAGATGACCCAGCTCCCGGTCCGGCAGGTGGAGACCTGACGCGCTGAGCCAGGGCAGGGACGGGGGAAGGGTGGACGCGGCCGCAGGCGAGGGAGGTGCTGGCGCAGACCCACACGCGATGCTGACGCGGAACCACACGCACCGCCAGTGCTGCGCCTCTCAGTGTAGCAGAGCAGCCCGTGGTGAGGGGGTGCCGGGCGGCGGGCACGGGGGCCCCCCTCTGTGTCGGTGTGCAGCCTTCTGTGAATCCATGGTCCTTTCAAAATCAGTCGGAACAGAACCCAGCCACCCTTACTCAGGCTGCCACATCTGGGAAAGGTCTTCGCTAAGGCTCTGCTGCCCCCAGCGAGAAACACCACCTGTGTTTGCGGGGTGGCGTGCGTCCCCGTAACCACGACGTCCCTTGGTCTTTGCGGGGGAGCGTGCATCCCCGTAACTGCAGTGTCCTTGGGAAAAGCACATTCGCTACTTTTTCCTGTCATTGCACTCATGCACCTGACGGTTGTTAACTTTTGAAACTCTAGAACTCTCGTCCTGTACTCCTCTAGCATTTCCAGTACCCCGAATACAAACACAGGCCCCGCCCGATTCCAGCAGCAGGGATGCGCACTGCTCCCACCGGTCTGTGCTCCTCTGAGGATCAGGGAAGATGACGACTGTGAAAACAGCGGACTTGTAGAGCTCAGTGTCAGACCGTGGAGCGTTCCAGCTGGAGGGTCCACCCCGCACGACAGAGACGGTGTCCTGGGAGGACGGTCCGGCCTGAGCTCAGAAGGCCCGGGGGTCGCAGAGGACGTGTGACAGATGCAGCAGCTTGGGTCGGTGCCTGTTCTGCCGGCGTGTTTGCTCTGCACGTGCGGCCGTATTTCTCCCAGACGCTCTCTTGCTTCCGTGACCGGGTTTCAGGCCGTGTGTCTGTCCCGCCATCGGAGTTGCCGGTGTTGGACGAATGGGGTATTTTTCCCATTCACTGTGACGTGAGTGCGTTAAATGTTGTGATTATTCTTGACAGTTTAAAAACCTGTTGAAACGTACCAAACGCAGCCCAAAAGATCTTTCTAGAAATGACTGGTACTTTCTCCTACGGTATAATTTGATCTGCTCTGTTTCCTGAAATGCATTGTAACCTTAACTGAATCTGATCTTTGAACGAAGCCTCATCCCCCTCGACACAAGTTAGCGCGGCACGGAATCTGGTTGCTAGCTAGCAGCCGTCGGACTGAGGCAGGTTGACACGTGGAAGACAGAATTTGTCATCTCAGGATCTGAGTTCTTGTCTCGCTAACGTACCGACAGTCTGACCGTATGCGGCTGGTCCACTTTCTTTGTGCCGTATTTACTTCTGCCTGGAGCGGGGACGGTGCTTGCCTGCCCTGGCCGCTCGGCAGGCTGTGGCAAGGGGCGTCCGGCGGGCTGGCACCTTTAAAACCACGAGCGAAGGGTCTGTGGTTTCTGCGGAGCCCTGCCGTGTGCATGTGCCCAAAGCTTGAAGGGGTAGGAGGCTCAGTACGGCGTGCCCCGCGGCTCCGTGCTGGGGAACTCGGGACGGGGACACCATCAACAGAGCACAGCCCCCGGGCATGCCGGGCCCCCTCCCCGCCAGCCCTGCGGAGCCCAGATCCCCGAGCAAACTCCCGGCCTCTCCAGCCTCTGGATTTGCACCCTCTTTTCTGTCTCCAGCCCTGCCACCACGTCCCTGGTCTCCTAGACCTTCCTCGACTTCGTCCTCCACCGTCACCACCACTGTGCTGATCAGTCACTGTGACCCACGCGGGAGTCCCCAGGACGAAGTCAGGCCCTGGATGCCCTCGGTGACGGGACACACATCAGTTCTGCAGCCCTCACTGCCATCCTCCTCCAGCGGCTGCGGCCGCAGACCCCGCACGTCTGCCCACCGTGCTCAGCGTCCCCTGGGAGCAGACCTGCTCTGTGCTCTTCTCTCTGCCTTTGCACCGCAGGGTTCTTGAGCGAAGGGACCCCCAGTCCTCGTGCTTCGGGCTCTTCGTACGTGATCTTACTCACCCTGTGCCACAGCTGGGCAAGGTACGTCGTCTCGTCCTTATCTGCAGACACACTGAGTGTGACATTCCTTGGCCCATGGGGAACAAACAGGGCGCACGCCCTGATCCGTCAGCCTCCAAAACCCAGTGCACAGCGATGCCTCTGAGGGAGTTTTTTGCCAAACGCATAAATGAATGCCAAGTGTGTTAGAAATCTATGGGAATGTGAGGGTTGATGGTGTTTGGGGAATGGTGGCTGCATCTTGAGGCCGTGCGGCCACCGGAGCCCGTGGCTGATGTAGGAGGAGTGTGTCTGGTGAGGATGGTGTGGACCCGTCGGGGGAAGGGGAGGCCGGGGGGGATGTGGACCCGTGGGGAGAGGGAGAGGCCAGGGGGGATGGGAGGGTTCCATGTGGACCGGTTGGGGGAAAGGAGGCCAGCGGGGATGGGGGCGGGTCCATGTGGACCGGTTGGGGGAGGGTAGGCCAGGGTTGATGGGGGGGTCCATGTGGCCCAGTGGGGAGAAGGGGAGGCCAGGTGGGGATGGGGGCGGGTCCATGTGGACCGGTTGGGGGAGGGTAGGCCAGGGTTGATGGGGGGGTCCATGTGGCCCAGTGGGGAGAAGGGGAGGCCAGGGGGCATGGGGGCGGGTCCATGTGGACCGGTTGGGGGAGGGTAGGCCAGGGTTGATGGGGGGGGATCCATGTGGCCCAGTGGGGAGAAGGGGAGGCCAGGGGGCATGGGGGCGGGTCCATGTGGACCGGTTGGGGGAGGGTAGGCCAGGGTTGATGGGGGGGTCCATGTGGCCCAGTGGGGAGAAGGGGAGGCCAGGGGGCATGGGGGCGGGTCCATGTGGACCGGTTGGGGGAGGGTAGGCCAGGGTTGATGGGGGGGTCCATGTGGCCCAGTGGGGAGAAGGGGAGGCCAGGTGGGGATGGGGGCGGGTCCATGTGGACCGGTTGGGGGAGGGTAGGCCAGGGTTGATGGGGGGGTCCATGTGGCCCAGTGGGGAGAAGGGGAGGCCAGGTGGGGATGGGGGCGGGTCCATGTGGACCAGTTGGGGGAGGGTAGGCCAGGGTTGATGGGGGGGGTCCATGTGGCCCAGTGGGGAGAAGGGGAGGCCAGGGGGCATGGGGGCGGGTCCATGTGGACCGGTTGGGGGAGGGTAGGCCAGGGTTGATGGGGGGGGTCCATGTGGCCCAGTGGGGAGAAGGGGAGGCCAGGTGGGGATGGGGGCGGGTCCATGTGGACCGGTTGGGGGAGGGTAGGCCAGGGTTGATGGGGGGGTCCATGTGGCCCAGTGGGGAGAAGGGGAGGCCAGGTGGGGATGGGGGCGGGTCCATGTGGACCGATTGGGGGAGGGTAGGCCAGGGTTGATGGGGGGGGGTCCATGTGGCCCAGTGGGGAGAAGGGGAGGCCAGGGGGCATGGGGGCGGGTCCATGTGGACCGGTTGGGGGAGGGTAGGCCAGGGTTGATGGGGGGGGTCCATGTGGCCCAGTGGGGAGAAGGGGAGGCCAGGTGGGGATGGGGGCGGGTCCATGTGGACCGGTTGGGGGAGGGTAGGCCAGGGTTGATGGGGGGGTCCATGTGGCCCAGTGGGGAGAAGGGGAGGCCAGGGGGCATGGGGGCGGGTCCATGTGGACCGGTTGGGGGAGGGTAGGCCAGGGTTGATGGGGGGGGTCCATGTGGCCCAGTGGGGAGAAGGGGAGGCCAGGGGGCATGGGGGCGGGTCCATGTGGACCGGTTGGGGGAGGGTAGGCCAGGGTTGATGGGGGGGGTCCATGTGGCCCAGTGGGGAGAAGGGGAGGCCAGGTGAGGATGTGGACCCGTGAGGAGAGGGAGAGGCCAGGGGGGATGGGAGGGTTCCATGTGGCCCAGTGGGGAAAAGGGGAGGCCAGGGGGCATGGGGGCGGGTCCATGTGGACCGGTTGGGGGAGGGTAGGCCAGGGTTGATGGGGGGGTCCATGTGGCCCAGTGGGGAGAAGGGGAGGCCAGGGGGCATGGGGGCGGGTCCATGTGGACCGGTTGGGGGAGGGTAGGCCAGGGTTGATGGGGGGGTCCATGTGGCCCAGTGGGGAGAAGGGGAGGCCAGGGGGCATGGGGGCGGGTCCATGTGGACCGGTTGGGGGAAGGGGAGTCCAAGGCCGTGCTGTGCATCCAGAGCACAGAACAACCATCCTAGAGGAAGAGTGGGAGGAGCTGGGCGCTACAAGATCGGGAAATGGGGGCACCTTAAACTCTAAAAGGTCAGCAAAGCCACAGTCCTAGCAGCGCGGCACCGAACAGACCAGTGGAACGGTCAAGAGCCAAAAACACCCACACACATGAATGGCAGGCAGCTAATGTCCAACGAAGGAGACAAGAACACAGGATGGGAAGAGACTGTGCAGTAACAGCCTCATGCAGAAGAAAGTACTGGACCTTTTTCTTATACCCACAAAACTAGCACAGAACTAAAGACCAGAAACTGCAAAAGTTCTAGAGGAAAACACAGGCCGTAATCTCTTTGACCTTGGCCTTAGCAACATTTGTTTGGATCTGTCTCCCCAGGAAAGGGCAACAAAAACTAAAATAGACCAGTGGGATTTCATCAAAGTGAAAAGCTTCTGCACAATGAAGGAAACTGCTAACAAAACGGAAGAGCAGCTACTGAATGGGAGGAGGTATTTTCACATCCACCGTCTCACAGGGGTTAATATCCACAAATAGGTAAAGAACTTAGACAACTTAGCATCAAAAAAAATTTTTTTTAATGGGCAGGGGCGCCTGGGTGACTCAATCGGTTAAGCATCCGACTTCAGCTCAGGTCACAATCTCGCGGTTCGTGGGTTTGAGCCCCGCATCGGGCTCTGTGCTGACAGCTTAGAGCCTGGAGCCCGCTTCAGATTCTGTGACTCTCTCTCTCTCTCTGCCCCTCCCCTGCTCATGGTCTGACTCCCTCTGTCTTAAAAATAAATAAAAACATTAAAAAAATTTTTTTTAAATGGGCAGAAGACACGAATAGACATTTCTCAAAGAAGACACACACCTGGCCAACAGACACATGAAAAGATGCCCCACATCACTCATCAACAAAACACAAATCAAAACCACGATGAGATACCGCCTCACACCCATCAGAATGGCTAAAATCAACAACTCAGGAAAACAACAGATGTTGCTGAGGATGTGGAGAAACGGGGACCCTCTTGTACTGTTGGTGGGAATGCCAACTGTGCAGTCACTCTGGAGAACGTGTGGAGGTTCCTCAAAAATTTAAAATAGAACTACCATGTGATCAGTAGTCGCACTTCTGGGTATTTAGCCAAAGAAAACAAGAACACGAATTCAGAAAGCCGTCTGCACCCCTGTGTTTCTAGCAGCGTTATTTACAGTGGCCGAGACACGGGCACAGCCCAAGTGTCCACCGACAGATGAGTGGTGAGGAAGATGTGTGTATATACAATACTACTCGGCCATAAAAATGAAACCTTGCCATTTGCGACAGTGTGGGTGGATCTAGAGGGTATTCTGCCAAGGGAAACAAGTCAGAGAAACTCAAACGTGTGTAATCTAAACAGACAAACAATAGAGAAACAGACTCCCCAGACACAGAGGTGGTGGCCAGAGGGTGAAACAGGTGAAGGGGATGAAGAGGGACAGACCTGCAGTGACAAAATAAGTACATCCCGGGGACGAACAGTGCAGCACGGGGAGCGTGGCCGATGGTCCGGTAGTAACTCCGTATGGTGCCCGGTGGTAACCGCATTTCTGCAGATCATTTTGGGGAGTGCAGAATACTGAATCACTAGACGGTGGCCCCGAAATAGATAGTATATGTCAATTTTACTTCGGTGTTTACAAAGACAAGAAGGGGTGAACGATTAATACAGAAACAGTAGCAGCGCGGAGTGAACTCGCGCTCCAAGTGCCTGTCCCCGCGGTCCCTGTGGCGTAAGACAGCGAGCGGAGGAGAAGACGCATCTCTTTACTTGGGGTCTTCTGTGACTTGCATCTAGCGGTTTAAAGACCTAAAGAAATAACAGTTTACTCCTGGGAGGCACTGTCAGGCCATGGTATCCTTCTCTTTGCCACATACATAGAATCGCTAGTAAGAAGTCAGGTTAGGAGAAGAATTATTCGTCACAGTCCCACTTCTGAACTGCCTCATCACCGCAGCCCTTTGTAAACCCGTCTCACGTTCAGTGTGTATCAGAGAAAAAAATGTCAACAGGAAATTCTCTGATTGTGTCAGTCTGATAAGTAAAACATTTTTTATTAGAGCAACATTAAATAATTTTTCAGAGAACTCATCCGGGCACACATAATAGAGGTGAACTTTGTGCTTATTCTAATAGGAATTAACGTATGATTTCATTGTCTTGATTTCGGATAGGAGAACTGTCGTTTTCATCTCAAATCTCTGATAGAAATCATTTCTAGAACTTCCCTTATTTCATTTGGAGGCTGACTTGTTTTTAGTTACGTTGTTTAACGTAAGCCACTATTTTAAGCTAATTCTATTTAATGACGACATAACCCAAAAACTGTACTTCTCACATAATTTTGACTTCAGGAAACTTGGGTTCCATTTATTCAAGGTATTAAAAGGGTTAAAGACAAAGTTTATAAGACAAGCACCCGTGAGAGTAGCTGCTCTCTGAAATGCATGAAGGTCTGTTGTATGGTGTCCGCTCGTGCAGGAGGACTGACGGAGCCACCCCTAACACCGTGACGGGCAGCACGGGCTTTCCTCTTACTTGTCACGTTCAAGTGGCCTTTGTGTCCTGGTGGGAGTTCCGAGTTGGATGACCTATTTTGTCTTGAACGCTAGTTCTCACTAATGTGTGTGGAGTCAGGGGTAGATAGGAAAACGCTTTGTATTTTCAATGTCACGTGTGGCAAAGAAAGCAAAAATCAGTTAATATCTTGTGGGTGTCTCGTAGCCGTGTGGAAAGCCCAACTTTTATTATCACCGATCGGCAATGGGGTTGTTCATATTCACGTTTATAACGACCTCAGCCCGTGGGTGATCCTTCCGTGTGCCTTGAAGTAAGTGCAGAAAAGCCCAGGGAGGCTGTGTGACAGCACGTCATTGCAGCACGTGACAAACACGTTCACAGGCGTCCACGTGTCCCCAAGAGCAAGTAAGCAAAAATTGTATGCACATGTTCTATGTATATTTTTATATCAAGTGATATATATTCACAGAGTTTGGGGTTTCCAGAGTCATGATGTGTAACAAGGTGAATTTATGTGTCACTTTTAATGAAAACTCACCATGTTTTTGAAGTAATGTTCTGTCTCACTGCCTTTCATGAGGTTACTCACTGTATTTGGCTGTATACGTTTCTGATAGGAAGCCAGACCCCGGAGTCTCATAAACCTGACCTGTGCTCCTCCCCTGACTGCCTTCCTCACACGCCGGGAGTGAAGTACTTACTTGTGTGCAGGCACACGTTAGTGGCGGGCACACGGGGACCGGCAGTCCCCAGGGGTGACCCCTGACTGTCTCTCTGGAGGGTCCTCCCCATCTGCGGAGGGCACTGGTCGGAGACCCAGCTCGGGAGAATGTGCCTTCCTGCCCACGTGCTCTCGCCCCACGTGACACAGATGGACGCGAAGGCTTAAATGCACCTGTTTCTGTTCAATGGAAAATATCTAATTTTTCAAAATTGGGTTTTTAAAAAGCCAATAGGCCTGCTGATTTGGGACTGGCTGATGTCTTTCTCAGGCGGCGTCCTCAGGTGTAACTCCGGAGACCGGCCGTGTCTTCCCCTTCCCTGCCTGTCTCAGAACGTGCAGGACCCACATGTGGGCCAGGTCACACGCGTGAACTGAAAGGCGGAGTGTGCCCTGTCTTCAGGGAGCTAGGACGGACGCTGGCCCTCGGCAAAGGACAGTTTGGGTGCTGGAATTCCAGAGTGTGCTGAGGGGAAGCCTGAGCAGGGAGGAGAGCGTCCGCCCGCGGGTGGAAACGTGGGTGGGGAAGTCTTGTGTTCGGCCTGCTGGCCTCCTGTGTGCGCACTGATTCTCGTCTTCGCCGCTCCTGTCGTAGGAACCCTCACCCAGAACGAGATGGTGTTTAAGCGGCTGCACCTGGGGACTGTGTCTTATGGAGCAGACACGATGGACGAGATCCAGGGCCACCTCAGGAATCCGTGCCCACAGGTGAGCTCGCGCACCCTGGCGCGGACGCGGTCGGTCTGCGGAAGCCAGCCTGAGCTGTTGTGTCTATTGATGCAGAAATCGGCAGACTTCTTTGAATGTCCCAAAACGTTCGGTTCTAATTTATAAATCAAGAAGCAGTTTCTGGACTTATTTTATTTTATTATTATTATTATTATTATTTTTTTTTTTTTTAATGTTTGTTTTTGAGAAAAAGAGAGAGAGCACAAGCAGGGGAGGGGCAGCGAGAGGGAGACACTGAATCCGAAGCAGGCTCCGGACTCCGAGCTGTCAGCGCAGAGCCCCACGTGAGCCTCGAACTCACAGACAGGGAGATCATGACCTGAGTTGAAGTCGGATGCTTAACCGACTGAGCCCCCCGGGTGCTCCCTCAAATGTGTTTCTTAACAGTCCCTCTGTTTTCCTTCATAATTAATAAGACTTCCTCATACTTTTTTGCCTTTTCCATAAATAGCAGTGGGCACACCGTACCGTGGTGAGCCCGTCGCCCTGTCGTCCACGTCAGCAGGTGTCCACGCACAGCGGGTTTTGTTTCATCCATAGCCCTTGTCCTTCACCGTGTTTGTAGTGAACCTCAGATATCACGTTATTCCGTCTGTAAATGTGTGGTCTGTATCTGGATTACGTAAGGACGTTTCTGTGGGAGAGGGGCACATGACCTAAGTCTCGTCTTCTCACCGGGGCCTCAGGAGCTGAGGTTGTGGGAAGAGGAATTACTTGCTTTCCCACAAGGTTGCAGCCCAGTAGTCACAGCACCTGCCCGACACTTTGTAGGCGGCGGGATCTGCAAGCGACACATGTGTGGTGTGGCCTGGGACGGTCCTGACGCTCCAGGTCCCGACGTCGGGCCCACGGGGCCCTGTGTGTGCACAGATCACAGATCACGAGCGGAGGGACGGCAGACATAGACCATTTTCCAGAGTTTCTTTCAGGCTGCGTGGTTCCTTCCCACAGACTGTTCCCAGGTAGTATGTGTGTTGCGCTCGTGTGGACCTACTGATTCTGTGTAACCGCACCTCACGACCCTGGGGTGTCTGTTTAGGGTCCTCGCACTGAAGGCTGCGGTTGCCACGGAGGACCAGTCACCGCTTCCGAGGCTGCTTCTCTGCCTCCTCGCCAGTCTTTGGTAGGGTTTAGTCACCACGTAGTATGTCAGGGAGAGGACCAAGTCGCCCGCCCACCGACGACGAGGGGCTCACGTGTCCACAGGCTCCCCTGGGCCCTCTGGGAGGCTGTGGACCGTCTGTGTTGACCGTCATGCTTCCGACCTGTCTTCCTCACACCTGCCCCGAGTGCTTTCTGCTCTGACCAGATTCCAGTGGACTGTCTGCCTTGCGTTTAGTTTGTGAAAACCTTCTCTTTCTTCTGTAACACTTACTAGAATATCGTATACTTTACTTTCAAGACGCTGTCAGATGAGAACCATGATGCGTGTAAGTTTATCGTATGTACTGATCACTTACGCAAGCTCAGGTACAAACTGGAAACCAAACGCTTTACTGAGTTGGACGTCACTCATTTCAAGACAGAGTATTCTGAGTGTTTATTTATTTTGAGAGAGAGAGAGCACAAGCAGGGGAGGGGCAGAGAGAGTGGGAGAGAGAGAGAATCCCAGGCAGGGGGATCTGTGCGGGACTCGAACTCATGAACCACGAGATCATGACCTGAGCTGAGATCAAGGGTTGGTCGCTTAACTGACTGAGCCACCTGGGTGGCTAAGTATTGTGTAACCTAGAATATTTAGTAACAGAAGGAAAATCTAAAAAGGAAAAGGAAAAAAGACTTCTCTTCTAGTAATCTTTGTCTAGTTGGAAATAGTACCGGGGAACATCTTTTTTTTAAAAAATAACTGGGGCGCCTGGGTGGCTCAGTCGGTTAAGCGTCCGACTTCGGCTCAGGTCACGATCTTGCGGTCCGTGAGTTCGAGCCCCGCGTCGGGCTCTGGGCTGATGGCTCAGAGCCTGGAGCCTCCTTCCGATTCTGTGTCTCCCTCTCTCTCTGCTCCTCCCCTGTTCATGCTCTGTCTCTCTCTGTCTCAAAAATAAATAAATGTTAAAAAAAAATTTTTAAAAATAACTAATTTACATTATCCATTAGTATGATTTTAATAGCTCCAAATAAGCTATTTTACTAGAAGAATCAAAAGCAGAAAGGATAAAGTCACTGTATAAAAACAACAAATATTTAATACTTATTTCCATGTAAGAGTTCTTTTAAAAACCTTTTTTGTTAGCTATCTGTTGGTTAGACAGTACTTTTTATGTAAAATTGATTTTATTCCTTAGATTCTGTCTTTTTATTAAGATGATAATAGTCTACCAGGTCCAGTGTAAGGTAACAGATCTTTCGTAATCTGATTGTATTTCCCCACTGGAAGCATTTGGTGATGGAGGGCATAATCTTTAATGGCATTTGTGTGAAATTAAATCATACAGCCATCAATAAACATGACATAATTCATAAGGGGGAGTCGGCCGTGGTCTCTGCTGTGACGCAGCCATGTGAGCAGCACGCAGATGTGGGTCTGAGTGCCAGCTGCTGTGCCGAACAGGCAAACCCTTCATTAGACAACCCTGTAATTTGATGGGCAGAATGTTCATGGTTCAGCGGCTCTACACGTGCCGTCCAAGAGCGGGAGACTCACTGTCTCGGGAGGACTCACGAGCGGCTGTGAACTTGACTGAGGAATGTCTGAGGTCCTATTGGTGGCGGGGCGGGGGGGGGGGCAATCCTCCTCCTCCTCCTCCTCCAGGATGGGGGACAGTGAGTAGCCGCCCGCCTCGCTGGCGAAGGTGAGCTTCCTCGGACACGGCTGAGTGCGACAAGAGCCAAACACGGTGTAAATGGGGAGTCACCTCGAGAGGGCACGATTTTGAAATCTGACACGGGGATCGTTCTTCCTCAGAACGCAGTGTTTATTGTGTGTAATGATTGTTAGGCACGAAATCAGACCCTAACTTCAGAGGCTGTCACGAGATGGATTAATTTATCGTACTAAAGGAAGATTCATAAGCATTTTCCTCCTGCTTTTAGCTTTATACCCCTTGAGATACGGCACTTTTAAAGAAAAGTGAGAGCACTTACAAGTCTACTGTTTGTTCTTCAGCGAACCCCATTGTTAGAGGGAGGTCAGCATGAGTTATTAAGGACTTAGCAAGTTAATGCCGTGGCTCAAGTGAATCTAGTCAAAGGAAACACCCAGATTTTAAGTATTGAAACAAATATTTTGGTATGTATGACAACTGTAGTAATAGCTGTTCTGTAGAAGGGAATCCGAATCAAACCACATAATCAAATCGAGCTACTTTTCTTCCTTCCTTCCTTCCTTCCTTCCTTCCTTCCTTCCTTCCTTCCTTCCTTCTTTCTTTGTTTCTTTCTTCCTTGTTTCTTCTTTTTCTTTCTTTCTTTCTTCTTTCTTTCTTTCTTTCTTCCTTCTTTCTTTCTTTCCTTCCTTCCTTCCTTCCTTCCTTCTTTCTTCTTTCTTTGTTCTTCCCCTTCCTTCCTTCCTTCCTTCCTTCCTTCCTTCCTTCCTTCTTTGTTTCTTTTTTCTTTCTTTGTTTCTTCTTTCTTTGTTTCTTCTTTCTTTTTTTCTTTCTTTCTTCCTTCTTTCTTTGTTTCTTCTTTCTTTCTTTCTTTCCTTCCTTCCTTCTTGTTTCTTTGTTTCTTTCTTCTTTCTTTGTTCTTCCCCTTCCTTCCTTCCTTCCTTCCTTCCTTCTTGTTTCTTTGTTTCTTTCTTCTTTCTTTGTTTCTTCTTTCTTTCTTTCTTCCTTCTTTCTGTTTCTTCTTTCTTTCTTTCCTTCCTTCCTTCCTTCCTTCTTCTTTCTTTGTTTCTTTCTTCTTTCTTTGTTCTTCCCCTTCCTTCCTTCCTTCCTTCCTTCCTTCCTTCTTTGTTTCTTCTTTCTTTGTTTCTTCTTTCTTTCTTTCTTTCTTCCTTCTTTCTTTGTTTCTTCTTTCCTTCCTTCCTTCCTTCCTTCCTTCTTTGTTTCTTCTTTCTTTGTTTTTTCTTTCTTTCTTTCTTTCTTTCTTTCTTTCTTTCTTTCCTCTTTCTTTCTTTCTTTCTTTCTTTTTCTTTCTTTTTGGTATTTTATTTTAGAGAGATTGAGAACATATACATGAGCAGGGGAGAGGAGTAGAGGGAGAGAGAGAGAATCTCAAGCAGGCTCCAGGCCCAGCACAGAGCCCAGTGTGGGGCTCGATGCCATGACCTGAGCCAAAATCAAGAGTTGGACACCCGACCGAGCCACCCAGGCGCCCCAAGCTGCTTTTCCTATCCCTAGCTAACTAGCTTATAAAAATAGCATATGCTAATAACTCCAGCATCAACTATATTGTATTTTCAACTTTATGACATTCCGTATTTTACCAGATGCAGTCCCAGGCTGGCGGAAACAATGCCAGTTCAACGCCCCCGAGAAAAGCCCAGTCTTCAGCTCCCAAAGTCAGAAAAAGTGTCAGCAGCCGAGTGCACGAAGCGGTGAAGGCCATCGCACTGTGCCACAACGTGAGCCCCGTGTACGAGTCCCGAGCCAGTGTAGGCGGGGAGGCTGAGTACGCCGAGGCAGATCAGGACTTCAGCGACGGGAACCGGACCTACCAGGCCGCCAGCCCGGACGAGGTCAGTGGGGGCCTCTTGGAGAATCAGAGTACAGAACTCATCACCTTGGGTTTCAGCCGGGCGCAGAAGGCGCGAGAATGAGTTCTCTTACGGGGTGAGAGGTGAGCTTTACCATAGTTCTAGCAGGCCTTAGCTACGGGCCAGGGGCCACGCGGCTCTTCCCGGCTGGCAGCCCCTGGCGTCAGGGTCTTTCCAAGACGGGCCCTTGGTCTCAGTGTGTCCACATCTCCCAGAAAGTCTAAGTCCGTTACTGGAAAGCACGTGAGAGAATCCAGAACTTTTGTGACCAAGTCCCATCTTCCTGAAGCTGCTGAGACTTGGGCTGTTCCTGCCTCATCGTCCTCTCTCTCCTCCAAGTAAATTTCCAGGGCTTTTTGGGTTTTTTGTTTTTGTTCTTTTGCCAGAATTGAGATCTAGTGTATCTATTTCAAAAGAGAATTGGGATGCAAATCGTCTCAAAACTCTGCAGAAGACAAACGAAACAGTAAAATCCTAAATGCAGTAAATTAGTCATTTCTAACTTTGCATCATTTTTTGATTTTTAGATTGTTAAGTTAATTTGTCCAATTCCTGTACAGCCAGTATATTTTAAACACAGTTCTCTTATGTATTGTTTTCTACTCCGGGTTCTTCAGAGATGATTCTGTCATCAAACCGTGGAAGCAAACAAGTTTCTTTACCTGCTAAAACTGGATCATACAATAACCCCCAATCACAGGGTGTTTTAACCTTTATTTATTTTTGAGAGAGAGAGAGAGACAGACAGAGCATGAGCGGGGGAGGGGCAGAGAGAGAGGGAGACACAGAATCCGAAGCAGGCTCCAGGCTCTGAGCTGTTGGGGCCCAAACTCACAGACCTGAGAGCATGAGATCATGACCTGAGCCGAAGTCAGGGGTTCAACTGACTGAGCCACCCAGGCGCCCCAAAATCACAGTTTTTTTTAAAAAAGTCTGATGTTTTAAAGAGAGGAGCCTGGTGATTCTCGTTATCAAGGTTATTTCAGAAGAGCAGGGTCCTTCCACTGTAATAACATCACTGCAGGGAAACTGGGTGTCGCTTTACTGCCAGGGTGTCAGCATCGGGGAGCTGGTGAGGCCACGGATGCTCAGGGCCACATTGTGCAGCCGGGAACGGGAAGTGGCAGGTGCTCCCACACGTACCCCGCAGAGCCTGGAACCATTGCACCCTGTTTCAGCGATTAAAATCAGTCAGGAAGTCACAAGGTAAGCGGTAAGTTTAAAGTGTTAGGAAAGGCGTCCCAGGAGTAACGGCCGAGCCAGCTTGTGGCCGCGGGCAGAGAGGACCGTGCAGCCTGTGTTGCGGGGCTGAACGGAGGAGCCCTGGCCAGGCTGGCACGTCTGGAAGGGGCTTGTGTCCTCTCCCTGCAGCGGGAGAAGGCGGGTTGTGACCGTCCTGACGTGTCTCGTTCCCAGAGGTGCCCTCAGCCCTTGTCTGCGGCCTCCTGGGGCGCCACGGGTGGACACATCGGCACCCTTGATCCTGTCTGCACATCAGGTGCGCTCACACCTCGATTGTGTTTTTTCTGTTTTGTTTATCTGCCTTTTTCTGCGCACGGGCTCAGTTCCACCGGTGATTGTTGGGTGGGCCTCGTGGGGCCGGACGCTTCTCCATTCTGGGGACACGCTAAGGTGCCCCCACGGCTGAGAGCCCCCGGGTCCTGGCCGTCTTCCCGTGGCCCCTCCCAGGGCGTGCTGCCAGCGCCAGAGCCAGGAGCCAGGTGGGCCAGTGGTCTGAGCGGTTCCTGGGCAGCGCCCCCCGAGGGTCCCCCAGTGGAAACAAAGATGTGACTTCATAATGATGAAAACAGCACCTACAGATTTGTGGTGTTTTACAAAGCTTTATGCACTGCTGTATTTTCCGGAAACCAAATTCATTTTTGCGGATTTGGTTACATTGGCATTTCTTCGATTATTTAGTCAAGAAATTATCTGATAGTGACCAGAACAAACTAAGTCAGAAATTAGGGCAACACATCATTTCTCGTGTAAGAGCTTAAAGGCGGTGAGAAACCAGCCAAAAAGGTAGAAGTTGGGTTGTTTTCCTTTCGCCGTGGAAAGCCCAGACCAGGGCCGCTGCTCCTCTCCCCCCTCAAACTCACGCCTAGAGCCCCCTCCTGGGGTCTGTGCCCACACCCGCACGTCCTCCCTCCTGTGGCCGCTGTCACGTCCCTCGCACCCCTTCCCCACAGGGTCCTCCCACAGGCGCCCCGAGTGCCGCACCCCGACTTCTGCCCGGGCGTCTTCGCCTGCGCCCACCAGGCGCCCCGTCCTTGGTTCTCGTTGATGAGGACGAGATAAAGGGAGCCCTTACTGTTTCGTAAGCACCGGTACTGTTGGACGGCTTTACAGTAACTCTGTTGCTCTTGGAATTACTCGGTTTTCTTACACTGAAAAGAATGAAAAAGGCTGAAGACAAAGCAGGGTCTCAAATCCGCTTGATCCTGAACCATTACCTCCACGGTGTCCTGTCTGGGTCACCCTCTGGCACATCCTGGGCTCAGGGTACGTGGTGCTGCAGGGGTGTGGGGGGCAGGCTGTGCTCTTACTGTGCCTCCTGGGACCCTCGTCTTCCTTCTCGGGTGTGTGGGTCTCAGCCAGGCCCCCCTCCCCCCTGCGGATGTGGGGTGCACGGGTCTCAGCCGGGCCCCCCCCGTGGATATGGGGTGCACGGGTCTCTTCCGGGACCCCTCCACTTGCAAATATGGGGTGTACGGGTCTCAGCCGAGCCCCCCCGTGGATATGGGATGCACGGGTCTCAGCCGGGACCCCTCCACTTGCAAATATGGGGTGTACGGGTCTCAGCCGAGCCCCCCCCGTGGATATGGGATGCACGGGTCTCAGCCGGGACCCCTCCGCTTGCAAATATGGGGTGTACGGGTCTCAGCCGAGCCCCCCCGTGGATATGGGATGCACGGGTCTCAGCCGGGACCCCTCCACTTGCAAATATGGGGTGTACGGGTCTCAGCCGAGCCCCCCCGTGGATATGGGATGCATGGGTCTCAGCCGGGACCCCTCCGCTTGCAAATATGGGGTGTACGGGTCTCAGCCGAGCCCCCCCTCTTCCGTGGGTGTGGAGTGCACAAGTCTCAGCTGGGCCCCCCCCCTCCCCCTGCGGATGTGGGGTGCACAGATCTCGGCCGGGCCCCGAGGCCCAGGCCATGCAGGGAGGTGTGGGGAGCAGACCTTGGTAATTATCCAGAAACCAGTCTCCTGGCAATATCAGGCCATGACATCAAGTGGGAACCAGAGCCCTGGGGTTTGTAGCCTTTCCCTTTTCGATACCTAATGAACTGTGATGACCGACTGCATCTTTTTGTGAGTCACAGTGTCACCCCGCCCTCTCATTTGGGGGGTATTGGCTCAGGCTGTGAACGTTGGATTAGCGGTGGTGCTGTGGGTTGTCGAGAAGCTCGAGAGTGTAGCTCGTTGTGTATGGAGGAGACTGGGTGTGTTCAGGACCAGGCCCCCCACTCCCTCAGGCACAGCCGCCTCCGGGTGTCAGCGTCCTGTAACACCAGGAGTGTTACATTCTGTACGTAGATGTAAGAATCTGGTGCATGTGTGCATGTGTGTGTGTGCGCGCGCATATGTGTATTTGGTAACAGGAAATGTAGGAGAAACTATAAGATGAATAGCTAAGATTTATAAGATCTAGAAGTTGCCGTCTCAGCATTCCGGTGGACACTTGGAGACAAGTGTAGGCCACGGGACTGCTCTGTAAAGGAAATGGACCACATCCTTTTCACGTAAGGAAAGGGTTGAATACATCGTGTTCTGTATTATAACATGCTAGAAATTGTCAAGAATCCCGTTTGATTATGGATGAAGAATTATTTCTCAGTCTTAAGCACAGGAAGCTGAGACCACAGATGTTTCTCAAGAAAAATTGTATTTGTTTTAAAAATATTATATTACATATTTCACCTTAATACCTACCAAAAAGAAATATGAATTTCCTGAAACTACATGGGATTTTTGGGGTGCCTGGGTGGCTTAGTTGGTCGAGCATCTGAATCTTGATTTCGTCTCAGGTCATGATCCCAGCATTGTGGGATTGAGGCCCACGTCAGGCTCCGTGCTGAGTGTAGAGCCTGCTTGGGATTCTCTCTCTCCCTCCCTCCCTCCCTCCCCCGCACTCCCTCACCGCTACCTCTCTCCCCTCCTTGCTCTCTCTAAAAAGAAAGAAAGGAGGAAAAGAAGGAAGGAAGAAAAAATACATAGGGTTTTTTATCTTTGGTTTTTTATATAAGTCCTAACACTTTTTAAATCTTAAATTAGGAATTCACAGTAGAGAGGGATTTCGTTGATTCCAAGATTACGAGAACTAAATAGAACTGCTAATCTTATAATTAAATTTTTTACTTGTTTACAATTTTCCTTCTACTTTGGAGATTGGGCAATGATTAGAAGTAGCAGCATGTTAAATAACTTAAAAAAATCCCTAACAGATTTTAAATCTGAAAATGAAAAAATAGACTTTGTCATAATTTTTAAAGAGCTTTATTGATGCAGTGTTTGCAAATCCCCGAGGCCCAAGGAAAATCATCTAAATGGTTCATTATTTAGCTTATTGAACTTTGCTGCAGTTAGGTTGACGGATGATGGCAGTGTTCCCAATCACCAAAGCACCGTTTTAAAAGCATTTTTTATTGAATAAAGTGCTTAGAATATTGCACCCTGGAGCTTTGTTCAGGGAAATGGCTCAATTGATGGTTTCTGTCTGACCTCAGCGTTGACCTATCACAACATGTGTGGTTAATAAGCAATGCTACCGCTTGGGAGCTTTGTAGCAGATTCTGCATCAGCGCTCCGCCCTCATGGTCCCTGCGTACTCATGGCTCTCACGTCCTCTTTGTCTTTCGAAAGGACGCGCTGAAGTCGAACGTTCCTGTGTCCGAGTCTGACGTCACAGTTGCATTTCCTCACAACAGAAGCGGCCTTCCTTTCCATTTTCCTGCAAACAGAGGGTCTTTTCCCTCCCTGCAGGTGTGCACAAGTGAATGTTTCATACAAATAATTGCATTCTGGGGCAGCTCATGTTAAACTGAGGTGCAGTCACTGAATACTTGTGGCAACGTGTGGTCGTGGAACGTGGGTGATACTTTAAGGTGCGGCAGGTGGCAGTGCTGGAGTGTCAGCAGCTCGTCTTGTATTCATCCCGTGGAGCCCCGATGCCCTGTCCTGTTCCTTATGATAAGTGATCAATGGTTCATTTTCTCTACGAGAGTAGAAAGTTTCACTTGCCCGTCGCTTTGTCTCTACAGCGTCAGCAGAGCAAATTGCAGCTTAGTGAACGGTGGGCGTTGCCTGGAAATCCCTGGACAGAGTTGCAACCCAGCCCCCTCCAGCTGTCCTATGTCCAGCGCAGGTAGAGGAAGCCAGGACCCTGAATGTCACGAGCAGTCCTGGTGGGTACGAGCTCAGTGGGCAGAGCCTTGGCGTTGGAAGGTTGTCAACTCAAGCAATCAGGGCATATGGTGACACAAACCTTGAAGGGCTCTGGTGTCTTTTGGTCCAAAAAGATCAATCGGCTGTGACTTTAAGGACTGCTGACTTCTGAACACTAGCTACTCGCTAGCAATGTTCTTGTCCGCACCGTGGCCTCATCCTGCACGTAGGCGAGGTCTGCGTTTGCATATTATTTTCAGGTGTAGATGTTAGCTCCTCACCTGGACATTTCTTGGTAAGAATCGGCTAAAATTTATGCCAGACTACAAGTGGATTATTTAAATATAGAAGAATATCGCCTCCTTACTGGCACTGCTTCTGGACTTACCAAAGCGAGCCATCCCGCGCATGGTGTGCTCTCGTTTTACACTCACTGTGTCGCGGGTGCTCCTCACAGTGGGACGGACCGTGGCGCTTGTCAGCACGTGTGGGCTCAGGTCCCTGTCAGCGTCGGAAACCCTGCTCTCAGGAGCAGCAGAGAAGGCGCACGCACGGCCCGCCGTGACTGTTGGGGGCAGTTTTTCCAGCCGACCAGCTTGCCTCTCGTGTTTGTGACTCCATTCGGTTATGAGCGTGCTGGTGGGACCGCAGTGGAAGATGTGTGGGTCAGTGATCAGGTTACGATTTCAAAGGTGCCTGGTAAGAAATGCATCCCTGAGCAGAACTGCCAGGCGTGTGTGTAACTGCCAAGAGGAGAAAAGTGATGTCCCCCAAGCTTTTCGTTAGTAATAGCACAGAAGTTTCTGGATAATGGAATCGTAGGGAAAAATTCGTGATCAGACCTTGCCTCATATTCTGTTTTCTCTCATGCGGTAGGACCCTGGGAATACTTTCCTGTACTGGCTCCTGAGAATGGAGAGGTGACAGTGTGTTCATAAGTTGCCCGTGACAAGGGTTGGATGTCACTAAGCGGCCCGCGGCTGACATTTAGCCCAGGCTTCCTCCAAATGCAGTTTTTATATTCACATTTCAAGTCTCTTTACCTTTGTATTATTGTCAGTAGTCACATTATTAGAAATTTCTACAAGCTCGGTAATCCTAGAAATAGCCATTTGAAATGTGAGCCTCTGAGCTCTGAGCTCTCTTCAGTTATCAGAGGAATACCTCTGAGGATCACATCCTAGCACGTCAGCAGCCGCTTCCGTAGGAACGTGGCAGCACCCGAGGAAGATGTGACAAACTAACCCCCCACGTTTTATTCAGGTAGTGACACGGCTGCCCGACCAGGTGAGATCACGTGGAGACCAAAACTTTCTTACTAAGGAGCCCACACCTGAGTGCCAGGAAGGTTTCGCATTCTGTGGGCTGGGGATACGGGAGCTGGGGTGCTAGGTGGCCCACACCGTCACCGAGAGCACCCCCAGGGAACAGGGAAAGCCGCGTGCCCTGCTTCTGCCCACGGAGAGGGCCTCACCGGGATAGCGGGCAGCAGCGCGTGACCTGCTCCTGGGAGAGATTCTGAGCCGGAGACCTGACAATTTCTTTCCACCCTCAGCAGCTTTGTGTGTACGTCCTGTTAGTGTAGGGAATAGGACCCGAGAGAAGCCATGGTCAGGAGAGGCCAGGGACACGGCGTGACCTCCGTGGGGACACCCGAACAGCTCCTGCTCGCGCCGTAGCAGGTGCAGTCAGCAGACGAAAGTCCGCTTCTGCCAGAGGGCATCCTGCCGAGCACCCTGCAAGCCAAGCCGGGGGCTGTGCTCACCCGTAAGGAGAAGTAAGTGAGCTTGCCTCCAAGTAAACAATTCAGAAGACAAAACAAAACCGAAGGAAATGAAAGGAAAGGAAAACAAAAAGGAATGGCTGAGAAGGCAATAAATTCAAAAGCTACGTAAAATGGAAAAATGACTGGCAAAATTAGTAAATAATACCAGTGAATGCAGACTAAGCATACACACAAAATTTGCACGTGAGGAGTGTATACCAGACAAACAGGCTTGAATTTTTGTGAGTGTATTGAACAGCCCCAATGCTAATATTTTTGAAAAGCTCACTAAGTAACCATGTTCGGGAAAAATATAAATTAGCCAAGTGGAGTCTAAAACACCTAAAACCTGAGTAGACCAGAAACAAAATTCAAAAAGTTGCCAAAACCACTTTGGACCAGACAGTTTTATAGGCCAGTTATTTTAAGCCAAAAATAAATCCCACCCAAAACTTTTCTGGAACAAGGAAAATAGTACAAAGCCTTCTAAGTCATTTCATAAGGCCAACTTACTCCTAAGTTCTAAAATCTGATCGAGACACACAGTATAAATATACACACAGTAAAAAAGGAACTCAGACATAAATCTTATAAACAAAGATCCAGAAATCCTGTAAGGCCAACAAAGCTACAGTACAACTGAATGACCATGACCAGGTGACCTCTTCCCCAGGGATACAAGAACGACGGACGAGGAGATGCGTCCGTACGGCTCTGGAGAAGTTGAAAGCCACTTGATAATCTCACTTCCATTAGAGACTTTTAAAAAGGCATTTAAGTTAAAACCCAGTACCCATTCCAGATCAAAACAGACACACTAGCTTCCTCTCCAAATCCAGCAATAGTCCATTGAAAACAGACAGACCTTTCTTAACGTGATCCATGCTGCCTGTCTTAAACCAATACTCACCGTCACACCGGATAGACTGTGCAGTCCTTCCCAAGCGAAGGATAAAACAAAGATGTTTGCTAACATCAGTGCCATTTCATACTGTCTGTCCCGGATGCTCTATCCAGACAGCACGGCAGGGAAAAATCATGACAGTTATTACGAGAAAATAAAATTACCCCTTAGACATGGTGTGACTGTATATCTCGGCAAGGACTCAGGAGACCCCAATAAAAATGCACAAACCCGTACACTCTTCTGTATCGACCACAGCCTGTTAACGTTGAAGACAGTGTCCCGTTCACGAAACCACAACAGTGAAAATATTTAATCATGAACCTAAGTAGGAACATGTCGTGTGGATGGAAACAACTAATTTTAAAGCTAGACTTTAAAGCACCTTATTAATGCTTTACCTACACTCTTCATCTTCTCTGAAAGAGGTGTCCTCGTTTATGAACAGAAGTAAGCGCAGAAAATGCTGGCATCGCATCCAAGGCCAAGGGAAGTTTTGTTTTTAATGCCAGAATGATGGTTCTGGTCATTATCAGCCCTGGACCGCCTTTGGACACATTTGAGGAGTTCTAGACCCTCCGATGTCTAGATTTCTCCCCAACCTACTGAAACTAAATCTGCAGAATCAAAAATCCTTCTGTTGTTCCTTATATTGTTTCTAATTTGTCTGTTTTAAAAACAGTTTATTTCAGGGCACCTGGGTGGCTCAGTCAGTTAAGGGTCCGACTTCAGCTCAGGTCATGATCTCACAGCTCGTGAGTTCGAGCCCCGCGTCGGGCTCTGTGCTGACAGCTTGGAGCCTGGAGCCTGCTTCGGATTCTGTGTTTCCCTCTCTCTCTGCCCCTCCCCAGCTTGCACTCTGTGTCTCCCTCTCTCAAAAATAAATAAACATTAAAAAAAATTTTTTTAAACAGTTTATTTCACTGTTAAGGTTGCAATATACGTTGCTTAATAAATTAAGTAGATGCACATCATCCCGTTAGACTGTTCTATGCATCTGCCTTTTGCCGGTGCAGAAGAGCCTCCCGTGAAGCGCACTGCTCCAGGGGCCCAGAAACCACGTACCCGTGTTGGCCTCAGTTGCCCAGCAAAAGAACAGGGTGTATGCTTATGCACATATCGGTAATTTCTCCTCCTCTCCCCCAGCTCTCTCATGTTACTGAAAACATCCAGAGCCATCACAGCTCCTGTATCTAGTCAAGAAATTTCATTTGCGATTACACACCTTTCCACATCCAGGGCTAGGTGGCTTCAGGTGAGTTCTACCAAATGTTTGAGAGGAAACAATACCAATTCTGTACAAACTCTTCTGGAATACAACAGGGGAAGAAACGCTTCTCTGGTGCTAAAGTGATACTGATACCAGACAAAGGCATTATGAGAAACTGGAAACGTAATCACTTAATGAACGTAGACGCAAAACTCTGTTACAAAGTAGGAGTGGATAAAGCCTGGCAACAAATAAAAAAGGTCATACATCATGATCAAGTGGGGCTTATTCCAGGAATGCAAGGTTGGTTCAACTGTGATGAATCAATCAGTATAATTTATCTACAGGACAAAGGGGAAAATCCGTATAATCATTTCAGTAGCTTCAGGGGGAAAAACACTCTTAACTGAAATCAAACATCCATTCCTAATAAAATCTCTCAGTAAACTAGAAATAAAAGAATTTGTTCAACCTAATAAGGGGCATGTGTGAAGAATCCTGTCGTTAGCATGATACTTAATACTTAACAATAAAAAGTAAAGGTGGGGTGCCTGGGTGGCTCGGTTGGTTAAGCGAGCACCTCTTGGTTTCAGTTCAGGTCATGATCTCACAGTTCACGGGTTCAAGCCCCGCGTGGGGCTCTGCACTGAGTGCACAGAGTCTGCTTGGGATTTTCTCTGCCTCTCTCTGCCCCACCCCACCCCCCCCAAATAAAGAAACATTTTACAGTAATAATAAGACCTTAAGAATAAGGCTCGGTGCTTCCTTCAGATGACTGGCGTCTTGTGTGTGAAGAAATGGTCTAAAGGTGGACTGGTAACTTCCAGGGAGACCATCGTTTCTTAGCTCCCAGCCCCGGTGATGCTGGGGGGGGGTTGCTCACCAGTCTTTTCCCAGAACTGGGGAGAGCGCCTCACACAAGCAGGTGCTCAGAACAGCCCCATTTATGCACTGGCACCTGTGTCAGGTGCCCCAGCAGCTTTCCACTCCTAAGTCGCTCCGGGTAAGAGACCTTCTGCTCTCTGTGGCTGGAGGACCGTCCCGTGCTGGCCACACGAGCGCCTCCAGCGTGGAAGTCCCAGATGTGCTGCGGGTTGGGGTGCGGGACGTGACCAACAAGCAGACCCCCGCACGTGTAAGTGTAGGTTGTCACGATGGCCACTCAGAGAAGAGTGGGTACACCCAGAGGAGCACAAGGGAGGGAGCCAGGACACAGCACCTTAGGCAGCCCAGGGAACCTTCCGGAGCAGTGGAGGCGGGAGAGAAGGCCTGCTGTAGCATGGTGGAGAGGGGGCGTTGGGCAGGCCCGCCAAGCCAGCCCTGAGCACAGACCTGGGACGGGCAGAGGCTGGGGGTCCATGGGTTGGTTCCAAGTGGAGTGTCCACGTCCGTAGCCGCACCTCCCTGGGCAGAAGCCAGGTGGCCATTCCCACACAGCAGGGCTGTGGATGCAGCACTCTCACTGTGTGTGTGCACGTGTGTGCGTGTGCATGTGTGTGTGCGTGCATGTGTGCGTGTGCATGTGTGCGGCTGTGGTCTCCAGCCCTCACGCTTGTAGCCCCCCCTCCCGTCCCTCATACAGCAGGCGAGGCTTGCAGGCTTTCAAAGAGGACGTGTGTTTTAACCGCTTACGTGTCTTTAGGAAGAAAACAGAGCCAAACGCCAACACCTCTGAAATTTTAGTTAATTTCTACATTTAATATCGCTGGATTTAAGCTGTTTCTAGGAGGCCTTCTGGATAAACACTACTGCTCTCTTGCAGAAATGAGAGAGTTAGTATGAATCCGACCAGGTCCCCTGCACTCCCAATGTGCTCTGAGACGAGGTGGGAAAGCTCAAAGCCGGAGCGAGACCCTCTGTTCACCCTTCACTGAGCAACTCGCATTAGGGCGGTGATTAAGGCATCTGTCTTGTGAAAGGGGTCACACTCCTGGTTGGCGTCACGGGGAGACTTAGTCCTCGAAACGATGATGATTAAAAATAGTTGTATGGGCACCTGCACTGACGTGACGCGGTTACAAGCCGCTCCCTGAGGCGGGTTGTGTGGGCACGCGTACAGTAAATGGCACACGGGTGTGAGTCCTCCGGTAGAGCCTGCAGTCCCGACCAGGGGGCCCGAGGAGGTGATGGGGCATCGGCAGGAAGAGACACTTGACGGGTCAGAACGTCACAGTTGCCCTTCACCTGGGGAGTGTGGGGCCATTTGCAGTTTATATTGAAGTTTTATAGGAAAAGCGTGTCCAGTGTGCGCTTCCTTTCCCACCCGAGGTGGGCTGCAGAACCCACGTTCCCCTGTGCTCCTCCTGTGACGGCCACGTGTCTCTGGGGTGCTCTGAATCAGTGCCGTGTTATCCGTGGCGTGGTTTTAGGATCTTGGCAAACTCGAGGAGCCCAGTAACACACTTGAAAACCAGACGATGTGAGTTCTAATGCGAGCTGCACAGTGACTCTGGTTAACACTCAACACGCCTACAGGATGCCGGACTGCCCTCCAGCCCAGCCGCTCAGCTCAGGAGCAGGAAGGCCCACACGCGTCCCTGTGCCTGCACACACGCCCAGAGCAGGGCCGGGGTGCGGGAGGTAGAAAAAATGCAGACTGCTCCTGGGGTGTGGGTCGGGAGTCTGGGGCTCGCCCAGCCCTCGGAGGGTCTGCCCTGCCATCCCCTGCACTGGAGAGTGGCCACGGGGTGGAAAAGCGTGGCGGGGAGGCCACCGTGGCTGCCCCGCCCCAGCCAGTATGGCCGGCGAGACCACCAAGCCTTTGCTCGGCAGCCTGTGTGCATGGACTGCGTGGGGGGCCGAGTCGGTCCACCCCTGCCGTGGGCAGGAGCCGAGAGCGTGAGCGCTTCCTGCCTCGGGAAGACCCGCCCGCCCACCTTCAGGTCTGCGGCGTGGGGCTGTGCTGCCTCGGCCTTTCCCCCTGGTCACCCGGGTTCAGACACGTGGGTCCTTCCCAGTATCAGAGGTGTGCCCTTCCCAGATGGCTTCTGCTTATTTCTAAAAGGCAGTGAGAAATCCCAAATCCAGTTCAAAGGTTATTTTTCCTCTTTTTATTCTCCACCCAGGGCGGTGCCACGTAACGTCCGGGCCTCACTACTCGGCTTTTCCGTTCTCTGCATGGCCCGGGGCCCCTGCTCCTGCCCTGGCTGGGCTCGCTGGGCTCGGGGAGACTCACCTGGAGGGGCGTGCTGGCGTGTGCTGGACCCCTGCTCCGCACGCGGTCTGCACAGGGCTCCTGCCAGGCAGGGTCTGCAAAACCTCCCTCGGTTTGGAGGTCACTGGCAGGAGGACTGTGCTCAGCTCTCAGACCCGCCCCGGCTGTGACCACGGAGGGACAAAGATTAAGATCCACCAGGGAACCCATAATGGCACAGCTGCACAGGCCAGGGTCCCCCAGAGACCTGCCGTGCGCTCCCGCTCGCCCCCGCCCCGAGGGTTGCATGCACCGTGCTTACTTCTCCAGCGTGTCGTGTGACGTGTGCACGGCACCGCCAGGGCCGGAAGGCCACTGAGCCTCGGCGTCAGGGTTTTTACTGGGTCTTTCACACACACATGGTTGACCCCACATGGCTGACCTGTTTCCTGCCCCTGCAGAGGTCGGGGTGACCATAAGCCCAGCACCCCTCCATAAGGCACACTGATGGTGCAGACCATGTGCAGCCCACTCCAGGGCCCGTTACCGTGGTGGGGACACCGGCCCCCAGGAACAGAGCCCACAGTCCTCGCTGCACGATGAGGCAGTTGCCCCTAAGCAGGGCAGTGTTCTGGCCTTCCATTGACTCCCCGGCAGAGGTGAGGGGTCACAGCATACTGTCCTGCCTCTGACCCCGTTGGCGGTGGCTTTGGTGGGCAGGTTCCACTAACAAAACGTGAAAATCACGAACAAGTCCTGTCGACACAACAGTCTCTCACAGTATTGGACAGACATTAAGCATTCGCTTTGTGACTGTTCGTATAATTTACCTTCTGGAAAGGAAGAACAGTGATCTTACTGAAATAGTTCATCAAGTAGACAAAAGTAAACATCTGCTCATTTGCTTTATTTCCCCCAAAAGGGGGAGAAGCATCAGTTGCACGTGGGCAGTGGGGGCTTCAGGCGCACAGCAGGTAAAACGCTAGGTGATCCCACGAATAGCGTGCTCCCAAAAGGCAGCGGGAGTGAGTCCAGCACTTGAGACGTGGTCTGACCAGCCCAAATGTAATTCACACTGAGGGCTTCTGACTCGTTCTTGGTTGAGGTTTTGCCTTACCAGTTTAAATTCAGTACTCTAGCCTGTTGGGCACATTGTCGAATTCGATCCGAGGTTTTGGAGAGCAAGCGGGTCTCCCCTGTGTAAGGACCCAGGCACAGAGAAGGTCAAGGTACACACAGCAGGAAAGGCTCAAGGTCAGAATTTCCCCTTCAGCGGGACGCTTCCCAGCAGCGACCGCTGCGCCACGGGGCAGCCCCCCGACCCGGGGCGTCCGTGAGACGGCCTGTGTGCAGGGCCGGCCGGCGCGTGGACGGGTTCTCCTTCTGGACGTCAGAGCCGATTGCGCAGTGCTGCTCACACAAGATGCTGGTTCTGCACCGTCGACTCTCTAGCTGGCGACCTAATCCGTAACCTGGTGCTGTGGCTAATGCTGTGACTTCACTAATTTAAACGGAACTTGTGTTTTTAAGGGGAAAATCGGGGAGGAGAAATTTGCACCCCGCACGTAGCCGTTCCCGCCTCAGCAAGCAGACTGTGCCCCACGGGGGGTTGGGGACCAGGTGTGGGCAGTGGGGCCGGGCAAGGGGGCAGGAAGTCTCCCCTCAGGCACCGGGCGCTGACGGGCCACAGCGTCGGAGCGCAGCTTGCGCACGGCGGGCCACCTTCGGTCCGCTCGAGAACGAGACCACTGTGTCCCATCCTTGGAAGTAGGAGGTGGCACCACGGTCACTGCCTGTGTCTGGCACTCAGACGCCGAGCCCGGGTGAGAAAGTTGCTCTGAGCCCTCGGCCTTTCTTCTAGGAATGCGTTACTATCTGCGAAGTGATCCAGTAATGCGGGGTCGTTATTACCGTTTCCCTCCCAATCCCGCTTTTCTGAAATTGTTCCGTTCCGTTCACTGTGGGCTGACTCTACCAGGTAATCTTTGTAAAAGACTTTGTAAAAGATGCAAAATTTCTGCCACGTGAATTCTGGTGCATTGACCTATGTTACTTATTTAAAAAAAAAAACAACTGATTTTAATTTTTTTTTTCCAACGTTTATTTATTTTTGGGACAGAGAGAGACAGAGCATGAACGGGGGAGGGGCAGAGAGAGAGGGAGACACAGAATCGGAAACAGGCTCCAGGCTCTGAGCCATCAGCCCAGAGCCTGACGCGGGGCTCGAACTCCCAGACCGCGAGATCGTGACCTGGCTGAAGTCGGACGCTTAACCGACTGTGCCACCCAGGCGCCCCAAAAAACAACTGATTTTAAACCGTATGTCTTTACTACCCTGAAATTTTACCCCCTACCTGTCTGTTTGGCTCCTTTACGAGATCCTAACATTTGGGGAAATAAAGCCCACCCACCCCCCGACCCCGTGAAGGAGACGGACTGCTGTCTGTCAGGGATTTCTTTACGACCAGCCTGTGGAGCGTGGCCGTCGTGCCCCGAACCAGCCGCCCGGCGGTAGTTCTTACCAGCACAGCACAGGCGACTCGTGCTCTTGGCTGTGTTCCGGAACACGTGCCGTCCCAGACGACCCTTCACTTCCATGTTCTCCTGCCTTCCTGTCTCTGGCCACTCGCGGCCTCCCCAGCACGCACAGGAGCAAACAGCCCCGCACCCTCAGTTGGCAGTTGTGCTGGAATCTTCCTGTAGTTAGAAGTGTGGGGGCCACCTAGGAAACCTCACCTTGAAAGGGATTCCCGTTCTGTGAGGGAGGGTGACGGCGGAACCCAGACACCCCAGATACGCTTTGGCGTGCACGGCGGCCTGCCCGGTGGCCTGGCCGCCACGGTTGTCCAGGTGAGGAGTTGGAGTGGGGGCGACCCGAGCGTTCCGGCCTCGGAACCAGGGCTGCTGGGCCTCATCGCGGCCTGTCCCCCCGCGATTTCACAGGGAACGCTCAGGCCCAGCGGTAACGCTCTGCTTGCTGGGCAGAACTGAGTGGGTGCACTCCTCCGGCCCGGGGTAAATGCTGGGCCTGTAGTGGGTGAGTACAACCGCAGGCCTGAAGGAAGGGGCGGGGGGCACGGGAGGAGCCCGAGCCCCCCAGCTTGCGTATGACGGCCCTTCACCGAGCAGGGGGGCGGGGGGTGGGGAGGTCCAGCGGACCACGTTCTAGCTGAGGACTGTTGTCAGGTGGCTTTTAAAGACAAACTGATTTTATTTTTTCCCAGAAAACACTGTCATGAAAAACACTGTTCATAAATCAGCTTTAAAAATTACTCTTCTGTTTTTGATTTTCACATTTTAATGCTAGATAATGAACCATCAATAAGAATACTTCTGTTTTTGAGGAATGACCGTGTGCCAGGGGACTTTGGTCATTTCAGCGTTAGAACAGTTTGCAAGTCTGTTTTCCTCCTGACCCAGGGGTTGCTGGCAGAGCTGAGCTCAGTTCAGGTACTCCAGTAGACGCACCAGCTGTCCTCGGTCACTCGTCTGGCTCTCATTTAGAAGGAGAGCAGGGCCCCATCAGGGACGTGGCGCTGGCGGGCGGGCGGGAGCTCTCAGGAGGCCCCGTCGCTCACAGCCCGCTCTGCGCCCAGGCCGGCACCTGTGTGGGTTTTAAAGCCCCACCTCTGGGCAGCCGAAGACACAACGAGCGACAAAAGAATGATCGGTAATGGATTTCTTGCTGGAAAGCGAGACCGAGGGACCCGGCCACGGTGCCAGGTCGTCAGCCAGAGAGTGGTTGTTCCAGGGTCGATACTTGACACGGCGCCACCCCAGGAAGGTTCCGGACAGCGTAGGTGTCGTGAATTGCCGCTGCCGGTGAGCTTCCTGACCGCCAGCCTGTCGCGTCCCTTCACGTGTAGCGCGTGGCCTCACGTCTCGCTGGTCTCCTCCAGGTGGCCCTGGTGCAGTGGACGGAGAGCGTCGGCCTCACGCTGGTCAGCAGAGACCTGGGCTCCATGCAGCTGAGGACCCCCAGCGGCCAGATTCAGACCTACTGCATTCTGCAGATGTTCCCCTTCACGTCGGAGAGCAAGCGCATGGGGGTCATCGTCCGGGTAGGCGTCCGCCCGTGACCCAGGCTTGCGCTCCGCTCGGGGCTGTGCACGCCAGGCTGGTGGCTCGGGGCGGTTCTCTGCCAGTGCTTCTGTTTGCTGCAGTTCTCTTTCTTTAAACAAAATCCAGACTAAGGATTTATACCGAGAAGTTAGCGAGGCTCTAACGGCAGTGATTTAAAGGGCAGAATAAGTCAGAGGTGTTAGCCGGTAACGTTTGAAATCCGCTGCAGCTGTTGGGTTCTGTTTCCGACGGCAGTAGCACGCCAAGGAGCTCTGCTGGAGAATGAGTTATGACGATAAAGCTGCCGACCTACACCCCTGTTAGGTGTTTCCAGCAAATTCCAAAAACATGTCCTGGAAGCTGGCTGACCAGAGAAAGCGTATTCGATCGGGCAGTGAGAACTTGAGAGGATTCACCTTCACCTTGCTGTCCGAGGCACGTGTTGCCGACAGGTTGCGTTTCAGCAGCCTCGGCACGGCCTGTCGAGATCTGCAGTTAGTTCTCAGTTCTCATTTGCCCGAACACCTAGAAGGGGAGGCTGATGATGCCTGCACGGGAGGATATTTGAGTAGCTCAGGCCCAAGGAACACACTCGGGGCAGTCGCTTCTTCCAGCGCGTTTCTAGCCAGGCAGCTGCCATCTGCAAGGCGCGGTGTGTCCTTAGCGTGCCTGTGCTCCCTCCCTGCGCAGGACGAGTCCACTGCGGAGATCACCTTCTACATGAAAGGGGCCGACGTGGCCATGTCCTCCATCGTGCAGTACAACGACTGGCTGGAGGAAGAGGTAAGCAGCCGGCTCACGGGTGCTGCCGTCACGGGGGGGACCGAGACACCACGTTTGCGGCCGGACGCCGACAGGTTTCTGGACACGGAATTGGCTCTCCACCAGATTCTTTTTTTTTTTTTTTTTTAACGTTTTATTTATTTTTGAGACAGAGACAGAGCGTGAACTGGGGAGGGTCAGCGAGAGGGAGACACAGAATCTGAAACGGGCTCCAGGCTCCGAGCTGTCAGCACAGAGCCCGACGCGGGGCTTGAACTCACTGACCGTGAGACCATGACCTGAGCCGAAGTCGGCCGCTTAACCGACTGAGCCACCCAGGCGCCCCTCCCCAGATTCTTTTAAGCGATTCCAGTTCCTCTCAATTTCGTAAAGCAGAAAGGAGGGGGTGCTGCTTAATTGCAAATAGTTTACTTTCTGTATAAACAACTACTCGATTTGGTTTTTGTGGGGTTGCACGTAGATACGTTAGTGGGTCCTTATGAATAATATTTGTTTCCAGTAGTGAAACAGTAGCATTACTAATCATTCGCTAAAAATTCTGAAATAACATTGTATCATATTACATATATTATATTTTCATGTTTATTTTGTAACCTAAGTTATTTGCAAGATTTTAATTAGAATTTTAATCTCATTTTAATGTGTACATATGAATCACTTTAAAACGAGAAAATACTGGGGCACCTGGGGGGCTCAGTCCATGGAGGGTCCAGCTCTTGATCTAAGCTCAGGTCATGATCTCACGGTCGTGGGTTCTAGCCCCACTTCGGGCTCCGTGCAGGGCTTGGAGCCTGCTAGTTAATTAATAAATAAATAAAAATAAAATAAAATACGAATAAAATCAATTCTCTATTTTACCAAATTCTCCCTATAGAAAACAGGATTTATGTTTCGCCTCATGAGGTTATGTTATTGTTTACGTTTGTGTGTTAGTGAAAAAGTTGGATTTCAGAGTCCACGGAACCCTTGTGGGTGTCGGCACAGCCCTCTGTGGTGCTCCTGGGTCACCCGCCGCTGCCCACACCCCACACCCCACACCCCGCGTCCGCGGCAGCATTGGCAATATGAATCAATAGCTCCTTCAGGCGCTTGGATTTAATCAGGCCCATGAATAAATTAAATTCCCTGAAGACCTAGTAAAATGCCATAAAAATTACTTTTGGTCATAATGATGTGCCATTAATTATAAAATACTTGTTTAATTTATTTAGCTTTATGAGGTCAAATCAATAAATGTCTTGCAACAGACAGATAATGTCAGATTGTTTTCCACAAAGATAACTTTATTAAAAATCCTTTGTGCATTCAGTCCTCAACTTGACATTCCCTTCCTTTAGATAAATCTTTTGGTCCTCCACCCATGTCTCTGCAGTAATGCTCTTATAGTCTGACGGCCTTTACTTTATTTACAACAAAAACCAAAAAACACGCAGGTTGGGAGAGCCTGAGCATCGCTCCCCACGTTGGATTCTTGGCTGTAAACTTGTATTCTCCGCTTATTAAACAAAAGAAAAACAAGCCACCAACACTCTTGACTCACCACGTAACAGAAAGAGCCAATTTTGTCAGACCCGCGACGTCAGATTGTGCAGTGCGCACAGACCTAGAACAACCGCGCCCCGGACGGCGAAAGCGCTCGGGCACTTGGCCTCCTGCCCTCCACGCGCAGACGTGGAGCGAGGGTCAGAACTGGGGATCGGGGAAGGCGTGAATGAAGGGGTGCGGTGACCAGTGCCCTGCCATCCCCAGAAGATGTGTGAGGCGGGGGCGTGGGAGCTGTGCCCACAGTCCGCTTCTCCGTGAGCATCAGACCTACTCAAGCGGCCAGATTAGAAAGGATTTCAGAAAGTCTGAATGGTTCATACTCCGCGTTTGCAGACTTGAGCATCTCAGCAGCAGTCTGGCAGGTGAGCTTTGTGAGACGTGAGCGCCCCACCCAGAGAGCGAGCGAGCGAGAACCGCGGTTATCTATCTGGAAGCTCCAGCCTGTGCCCTGAAGGGACAGCGGAGGCTGAGGTCTGTGCGCACGGCCGGGCAGGGCAGAGCGCGCGTGCAGAGTCGCGTCTAGACTGTTGATCAGTGAGTGCGTGCCCTTGTCCCTAGTGATGTGGGGTTTCCACTCACGGAAGGTCACGCACTCCAAGTCATGGCTCCCTCAGCGGCCGTAACTGCCCGTCTGCGTGGCTTTGTGGCTGCACGCAGGGCTGCGTCCGGGCTTTGGCACACACGCCAGGACGTCCCAAGCAGGGTCGCGGGGAGCTGTCGGTGTGTGGTCCCAGCGTTGGATACCCAAGCTTACTAGTACCCGAGTTTCTTTACGAACCGAAAAGCAGCCGATGCATTTGTCTGGGATGCATTCGCCGAAACGTGTGACTATGGTGTCCGTTCTCATTTGCAAGCACATGTTGTGCACGTCGGGGATTCTGTCTGTGGCTGTTGTATGGCCGAAGCGTGGAGCCCTGCACCCCTCGGGCTTTGCTGCGGACACTTGAAGAGACCTGCCCGTCTCTGCGTGGCCCGGCAGCGAGCGAGCGGTCGCACACCCAGGCGCCACCTCTGCCGGGCCCCGGCCCACCGCCCCTGCCCCACGAGGCTGTCCGTGCGGTCCGGGAGCCCCTGCTGGGGCCGGGAAACACTCCAGAGCAGGGTGAGCACGTGGCCCTGTGCCGTGTCGACCACGAGTGCCGGAAACAGGCCAAACATGCTCGGCCTTCGAAACGGTTCCTCAAAGTTCGAAACTTGAGAGTGTCAGCAAGAAAGAGGTGAAGGGCTGTCAAGCAGCAGGCCTTCGGAAGCCCGCGGCCTGGAGGAGCCTTGGCTGGTGGTAGTGTTCTTGATGTGTAGACAGCGTGGCCGCAGAGAACGGTACGGCTCAGCGCTCAGGTTGTTTTCTACTTTTCATTTGCATCAACACACGTCACTCCGAAGCGCTGCTGTTGACGCCCGAGCTTGGGCCTCAGACTTCCCGTGCGTCTGTCCCAGCGGCCAAGGAGCCGGTGCCCCACTTGGCAGCGGCCTCCACGTCTTCTCCCGGACGCTCTTCCTCTCCCTGCTCCCCCTGCTGTCCACGCGCGGGCCCCCTGGCACCCACGTGCGCGCCAGGGACACTGCCCGGGTTTGCTCGGCTCAGAGTCCGAGGGCAGCGACCGGCGGGGGCCCCTCTCCCGCCTGCCACCCTGCCTGGTCCTCCAGGGGTGGGGCCTCTATTTGGGGCGAGACAGCTGCTCGCCCCACAGGCCGCCCCCTCCCTGCAGACCGTGCTCCCACCTTTCCAGGCAGCGTTTTGAGGGTGTCAGTCGGTCTCCACGCCCCGTGGCAGCTTCACGGCCTGAGGGAGGGACACGCGGTCACAGAAGGAAGCGGCACCCGCTCTGGGGGTCCACGGCCGGGAAAGCGGCGTGGGCTCCTGCTCCGCCAGCGTGGCTGTGTGCGCGACCTCGGGCGTGGCTCCTCGGTGCCGGCTGGTGTGCACGGGCCGTGTCCCAGCTCCGGGCCCCGGGCCCCGTCCCCCGGAGGAGCGCCAGGCGCGCCTCTGCAGGTACCGGGTCCGTTTCCAGCAGTGGGATTTGTGTCGATGGCATGTGCAGCTTACGGTGACAGGAGAGGCCCGTCGCCAGCAGATAGGTGGGCGCGGGTCAGGCTGTCCCTACACCCCGTCGTCAACTGAGGCTGCCCGGGTTTGCCTCCAACAGGAGAGGGTGTGTTTGGGTGGTCTCTGAGCAGGAGGACTGGACAGCTTCTCACACACCTGTTGAATGCGTTTCCGTCTCTCAACGGGAGCGGGGGGCCTGTGGCGTCTCTTCAGGCCCCTTTCCCTGCAGGTTGAGACTGCGCCCCAGGGGCCTCGGGGTCTCCTCCCCACCCCCACCCCCCCCCCCCCCGCCGGGCACCAGCGGCCTCCTGAGACCACCCCTCCCCCTCCCCCTGCTCCTCCTCCTCCTCCTCCCCGCCCTCCTCCTCCCCGCCCTCCTCCTCCTCCTCCTCCTCCCCGTCCTCCTCTCCGTCCTCCTCCTCCCCGTCCTCCTCCCCCTGCTCCTCCTCCTCCCCGCCCTCCTCCCTGTCCTCCTCCTTCCCGCCCTCCTCCCCGCCCTCCTCCTCCCCGCCCTCCTCCCCCTGCACCTCCACATGAGGCCTTCCCGCTCCCCGCCCTCCTCCTCCCCGCCCTCCTCCCCCTGCACCTCCACATGAGGCCTTCCCGCTTCCCGCCCTGGCACTCTCACTTCCTGTGTGCAGACAGGTGTAGACTTTGGGAACGTCATGCTCCTGACACCATCTTGGAAAGCCTGACTGGAGGCGGGAAGGTGTGGTTGTTGCCCGAGAGCGTCACCGTGACGGCAGCCCCGTCCGCCCACGGAGAGCAGGAGGGGCAGAGCCGCCCTCCCGACACGGCTGTGACACGGCTGTGACAGCAGGCTGTGTTTGCCGGGTGTCCGGGGGGACACAAGCCTGAGAAGCTGGGCGGCATGGGGCGCACCGACGGACACGGGGACCGCGGGGCCCACGGGCCGGGGACCGGTCCTTCCCGCGGAGCGGTGCCCGCGGATACGCCGGGGACCCGTTGCCCCCGCCGGCAGCCATCGGGGCCGCGTGTGACCCGCGTCTCCTTTTCCAGTGCGGAAACATGGCCCGGGAAGGCCTGCGCACCCTCGTGGTCGCCAAGAGGGCGCTGACGGAGGAGCAGTACCAGGACTTCGAGGTGAGCCGACCCCTGCGGGCACCCACCCCGCGCGACCGCCCGCCGGACCGAGGCCGGCCCCCCTGACCGCACGGCCCCTGTCTCCTCAGAGCCGCTACAGTCAGGCCAAGCTGAGCATCCACGACAGGGCGCTCAAGGTGGCGGCCGTGGTGGAGAGCCTGGAGCGCCAGATGGAGCTGTTGTGCCTCACGGGTGTGGAGGACCGGCTGCAGGCGGACGTGAGGCCCACCCTGGAGCTGCTGCGCAACGCAGGCATCAAGGTGCGGGCGCGGCCCGGGCCCGGGGGTCCCTCCTGGAAGCGCCCGCCAGGCCGCCAGGGTCGGGGACGCAGGACCCCTTCCTACCCCCCCCAAAGTCGCCCCGGCCCCCCGCCTGCCTCCCGCCCCAGCCCACGGTCTGTCTCGCTAGCCACCCGCCACCCTGCCCGCCACCCTGCCCTTCCCTGCCCTTCCTTGCCCTACTCTTCCCTCCCCCACCCCAGACCTTCCCTGCCCCACATCTACCCCACCAGACCCCCACCTCCACCCTTCCTTGCCCTTACCCTGCCCTACCCTGTCCTACCCCACCAGACCCTTCCCTTCCCCCATCCCTGCCCTTCCTGCCCTGCCTCTACCCTTCCCTACCCCACCCTACCCTTTCCTATCCCACCCTTCTGTACCGTTCCCTTGCCCTGGATGTCCCGGCCCACCTGGGTCTCCGGCTCGCCCATGGGGCAGCTTCGTCCCGGAGACTTTCGTGGCCCTGGGCATCCATCGGGTGTGAGCTCGGGACAACCCCGGCCTCAGAGACCTCGGGTCCCACCCAGATGGGGGTGCCCCCCCTCGTGCCACCGAGCTTCCTGCTCACGACCTGATATGAAGGTGAGGGCCACTCGGCACTGCCTCGTCTGTTCGTCGTGCTGTCATGGGGGGGGGGTCCCCGTAAGCCACACGACTCGAGGCTGCGTGGCGCTGCCTGCCGGCCCGCCCTGCCTTTTTCTTCCTGGTTTGTCCCCTTCGTACAGGGGAAATTGGCGCGTGGTGGCGTTGAGCGTTAGCTTTGAGAGAGGTTCTTTCTGATCCCACGTGTTCCCAGTGAAGCCCAAAGTTTGGTTACAGGATGGGAGAGAAGATTTATCCCGAGGCTGCCCTGAGGACTGGGCCTCGTGCTCAATGGTGAAAATAACACTCAGCTGGCGTTGGTAGGTCGCTAGTTGGAAGAGAACCAGTAGGTAGCTAGTTGGAGACGAGGAAAGCGGCTCCCGGCATCCGACCGGAACGCACGCGGCGGTTCTGATGAAGACGCAGGGGTGGGAAGGGGCGGTTCTTGCCTCCAGGGGTCCAGGCGGGAGACGAGAAGATACGTCCCTCCGTCCCGGACCTCGGCCGAGTCAGGAGGTACATCTGGCTTCGGAATTACGCGAGAGCAGTTCAGACCCCGGGCTCTTACGTGATGGAAGCCTGACTGCTGTGCAGCAAACATTGGCGGGAAGAGCTGTGACCGCTTAGAAGCAGGGCCCCGCTGGTTTTGCTGAGGTTTTTCATAAACCTCCCCCAGTCTCGGTCGTACGTGCACGGTGGTCGAGGGGGCTGCCGTGGTGAGTGTGCCTTGGGTGTGGTGCGGGGGCGTTCACACTGATCGTTCTCTAAGCTCGTAAGGGTTTCTGCCCTTACACCCCCGTGTCAGGAAGGAGACCCTGCACCTCCGCGTGGCGTGAGGGTGTGATTTCGAGGCCACACGTGCCCCTGTGCTGCACGCGAGCTCACCAGCGGCCGGGGGTCCGGCCCAAATCGTTCCCAGCTTTGTCTTAACGACGCGTCCATACATCGTAGTCTAGGTCCAGGCTCCGTGAAGGGAAGCGGTGTGGGAAGTAAATAAACCGCTCGAATCCCCAGACGCCGAGAAGACCCACAAGTCTCGTCACCAGGAGTCACGCCTGAGAGAACTGGTGTGCCACGAGTTGTTTGCTCTTTCCAAAAATGTGTATTTGTACACGATACACAAAACACTTGAATTCAGATGTTAATGAGAAGCGTTTGCCTCTCTGTGACTAGGTGTGCAGACCATCCACTTGTGTCTTAGATGTCCCGGTTGTGTTCTCTTTATAGTCTAGGGGTGCTTACGATACATAGCACGTGTTTATGTCATTCCTTTTTAACTTTATTTTGAGAGAGAGAGAGAGTGCACACACACACGAGTGGTGGAGGGGCAGACAGAGGAAGACAGAGAATCCAAGCAGGCTCCACACCTTCAGCGTGGAACCTGACACGGGGCTCGAGCTCACACACCGTGAGATCATGACCTGAGTTGGAGTCCAGAGTCAGATACTCAACCGATGGAGCCACCCAGGCACCCCATTTTTTTCAGTAAGAGTAGTAGTATTTGACATTTTTTTAAGTTCGTTAATCTTGAGAGAGAGCGCACACACGCCAGTGGTGGGAGGGCGGAGAGAGATCAAGCCATCGGGGGAGGGGCAGAGCGAGGGAGAGAGAGAATCCCAAGCAGCCTCCGCGCTGTCTGCACAGAGCCTGACGCGGGGCTTGACCCCACGAACCGCAAGATCACGACCTGAGCGGAAGTCGGGAGTCGGATGTGTAACTGACTGAGCCACCAAGGCGCCCCTCACATGTTTTATTTGATACAATTTTTGGCTTAACTATTGCCCATTTAAAATCCATTTTGAACCTCAGTTTCCAGTGGAAAAACCAGCAAGTTGAGCAAGGATCTCCAGGGGGCTCCTCACCGTGCAAGCCCCGCTTGTTTGCACACAGGCGGTGTGAGCTCTGCCCTTGGGCGTGTCCAGGTGCCCTTGTTAGCCTCGGCCCTGACCTGCCTCAACCCCCGGCATTCCCGTGCTTCCAGGTCTCGGCTGCCACGTCTAACGTCACTTTGCTCCTACTTGTTTTAGATAAGTCGGCAGACTCTTCATACGGTGGTGACACGTACGGCAAGTAGCAGTTACCATCGTAGCCACTCTTCAGTGTGTAGCTCACGTCACTGAGTACATTCCCACTGTCGTGCGCCCGTCCCCACCAGCTGTCTTCGGAGCTCGTAAATCTGAGGCTCGGGCCCCATTAAACGCTAACCCCCCCCCCACCCCGCCCCAGCCCTGGCGTCCACCCTCTGCGTTCTGTCTCTGGATGCAACAACGCCAGGGACCTCCTACAAGTGGGATCACACAGCGCTTGCCCTTCTGTGACGGGCGCGTTTCACTGAGCATAGTGTCCTCGGCCGTCCCTCGTGTTGCGTCTGGCGGAATCTCCTTCCTTTCTAAGACCGACCGCTATTCTGTGGTGTATGTGCCACGTTTTGCTTATCCGTCCGCCCGTCCGTGACACTGGACAGCTTCTGCGCTGTGGCCGGTGCGCGTGGTGACGCTGTGCACCTGCGCGTGCAGGCGTCTGTGTATGAATAGGCACTTGCAGGAGACACAGGTGTGGTAGTGTGGAAGCTCACCACCGTCACTGGTCTCCTAGATATGGATGCTGACAGGCGACAAGCTCGAGACCGCCACCTGCATTGCCAAGAGCTCGCATTTGGTGTCCAGAACCCAAGACATTCACATTTTCAGACCCGTGAGTATTTGTCTGAAAGCACTTTGGTTTACCTGTTGGTTTTGTGAGGACGTACGTGCAAGTGTGTGTTAATTCCTGAATACCTCCACCGAGAGAGAAATGCCGTCATTTTTTACTCCCATCTATAAAAACGTTGAAAACGGTTTCTGTCATCTGCCTACCTCATGATGAAAAAGTGACGTTTTAATGGAGAGAAAGGTCTAAATTCACACGTACTTTCCCGTTGTCTTGGGAGGTTCATTTATTCACCGAGTTTCTATTTTAACACCGATGCATTCATTTCCTGTTCACTTTACAAACTGTGTGTTGGCAAAAATAACATTTTTATATTAGTTACCCCCTAGTAGGAATGCACCTTTATAATCTACCACAATTTTCAAATGAAATGCCGTTCCTTAATTAATTCAAAGAAAATCAATAAGATGGTCCAAAGCTTGTGTTTCCTGTATGTATCAGTTATGACTGTTTGTAATTCAAACAAAAGTGAAACTTCCCGGCTCTGCACTGCCGCTGCAAGACCGGACCGCGTCTTAAGTCACGTGTCCACAGAGGTCGCTGTGATTCACACACACGGGCTGTTTGTCCCTCCGACTTGGATAACACTGTAACGTGGGTGCCTTTCTCTCTTTTGTGGAGGTGACCAATCGGGGAGAGGCCCACTTGGAGCTTAACGCCTTCCGGAGGAAGCACGACTGCGCTCTGGTCATATCTGGGGACTCGCTGGAGGTGAGGCTGCTCTCTGACCAAGCACAGGTCTGTCCATCTGCCCGTCCGTCTCCCTCCACGGAGGCGAGGCCGCCCTCTGACCCGGCTCGTGTCCATCTGTCCGTCTGTCTCACTCCGCGGAGGCGAGGCTGCTCCCTGACCCGGCTCGTGTCCATCTGTCTGTCCCTCTCACTCCGCGGAGGCGAGGCCGCTCTCTGACTCGGCTCGTGTCCATCTGTCCGTCTGTCTCACTCCGCGGAGGCGAGGCCGCTCTCTGACTCGGCTCGTGTCCATCTGTCCGTCCGTCTCACTCCGCGGAGGCGAGGCCGCTCTCTGACCCGGCTCGTGTCCATCTGTCCGTCCGTCTCCCTCCGCGGAGGCGAGGCCGCTCTCTGACCCGGCTCGTGTCCATCTGTCCGTCCGTCTCCCTCCACGGAGGCGAGGCCGCTCCCTGACCCGGCTCGTGTCTGCTCCCCCGCTGCGAACCAAGGGCTTCCTGGGTCTCACCTGTGCTGCTGTTGAAGCTACTTCTCTGGTAGCAGCACTTGTGCGACCCTGGTGAGCACTTGCAGCCTGAACACGGGATAACTTGTTCCTTCGTGTTTTAGAGGTTGATCCATTTCCGACTTACAGTCCTCTCGAGGCGCTAGGCCTCATTCTCGCGGTTAATAGCACAGCCGCCTTGGAGCCTCCAGTGTGGCGCCCACAGTCTGGACCTAGAGGTGCCCAGACCGGCATATCCAGGACTGCGCCCCGGGTCACAGGAACAGGAGACAGGCTTGCGGCCCCACAGGAGGGGCTGGCACGGCTGTTCCTTCCCGAACCACAGTCACCCTGAGGCCGGAGCCCGGGGCCCGTGACCCGAGTCCCCGGCCTCCTTCCTGGTTCCCGTCCCCGGGGGCTAAACCCAGCCTCTGCCAGGGCCGGGCTCCGGGGGTTCTGTGTGTCTGGCCGTGTGCGGGCACCTCCCTGACACTCCGCCCCGGGCATCCGGCGGGGCAGCTGCTGCGGGCCCCGAATCCGCGGACGGGCGGGGCGGCCGTGACCCGGGGAGGAGGACGCGGGGTGCGCCCGCACCTGTCCGTGCGGTGCTCTGCTCCTCGGTGCTGACGCCGCTGTGTCGCAGGTGTGCCTCAAGTACTACGAGCACGAGCTGGTGGAGCTGGCCTGCCAGTGTCCCGCCGTGGTGTGCTGCCGCTGCTCGCCCACCCAGAAGGCCCGCATCGCGAAGCTGTTGCAGCACCACACGGGGAAGCGCACGTGTGCCGTCGGTGAGCCTGCCGCCCTGCCGGACCCGGGCCCCCCCCGCCCGCCCCCGGGGAGCTGGTCCCGTGTCTCCGGGCTTCCGTGCCACCTCCCGCTCCTGTGCCTGCAGGTGACGGGGGAAACGACGTGAGCATGATCCAGGCGGCCGACTGCGGGATCGGGATCGAAGGGAAGGTACGTGTGCCCCTTGGTCCCCACGGCCGGCCCCGAGCGACCCCTTCGGTGGTGCGGGGAGAGAGCAGAGCCCGCCAGCGCCGGCCCCCCCCCCCCCCCGCGTCCCCCAGGAGGTGTGTGGGACCAGCCGCCCGCGGCCCCTCCCATGTCCCCTGTCTCCGCGTCCCCGCGTCCCCCAGGAGGTGTGCGGGACCAGCCGCCCGCAGCCTCTCCCACGTCCCGTGTCTCTGCGTCCCCGCGTCCCCCAGGAGGTGTGTGGGACCAGCGCCGGGCTCCTCCCCCGGGCCCCTCCCGCGTCCCCGCGTCCCCGCGTCCCCCAGGAGGTGTGTGGGACCAGCCGCCCGCAGCCTCTCCCACGTCCCGTGTCTCTGCGTCCCCGCGTCCCCCAGGAGGTGTGCGGGACCAGCGCCGGGCCCCTCCCGCGTCCCCGCGTCCCCCAGGAGGTGTGCGGGACCAGCCGCCCGCAGCCTCTCCCACGTCCCGTGTCTCTGCGTCCCCGCGTCCCCCAGGAGGTGTGCGGGACCAGCGCCGGGCCCCTCCCGCGTCCCCGCGTCCCCCAGGAGGTGTGCGGGACCAGCCGCCCGCAGCCTCTCCCACGTCCCGTGTCTCTGCGTCCCCGCGTCCCCCAGGAGGTGTGCGGGACCAGCGCCGGGCCCCTCCCGCGTCCCCGCGTCCCCCAGGAGGTGTGCGGGACCAGCCGCCCGCAGCCTCTCCCACGTCCCGTGTCTCCGCGTCCCCGCGTCCCCCAGGAGGTGTGCGGGACCAGCGCCGGGCCCCTCCTGCGTCCCCCGTCCCCCAGGAGGTGTGCGGGACCAGCCGCCCGCAGCCTCCCCCACGTCCCGTGTCTCCGCGTCCCCGCGTCCCCCAGGAGGTGTGTGGGACCGGCCGCCCGCGGCCCCTCCCACGTCCCGTGTCTCCGCGTCCCCGCGTCCCCCAGGGGGTGTGTGGGACCAGCCGCCCGCAGCCCCTCCCACGTCCCCTGTCTCCGCGTCCCCGCGTCCCCCAGGGGGTGTGTGGGACCAGCCGCCCACAGCCTCTCCCATGTCCCCTGTCTCCGCGTCCCCGCGTCCCCCAGGGGGTGTGTGGGACCAGCCGCCCGCACCCCCTCCCACGTCCCCTGTCTCCGCGTCCCCGCGTCCCCCAGGGGGTGTGTGGGACCAGCCGCCCGCAGCCTCTCCCACGTCCCGTGTCTCGGCGTCCCCGCGTCCCCCAGGAGGTGTGCGGGACCAGCGCCGGGCCCTTCCCGCGTCCCCGCGTCCCCCAGGAGGTGTGCGGGACCAGCGCCGGGCCCCTCCCGCGTCCCCGCGTCCCCAGGAGGTGTGCGGGACCAGCTGCCCGCAGCCTCTCCCACGTCCCGTGTCTCCGCGTCCCCGCGTCCCCGCGTCCCCCAGGAGGTGTGTGGGACCAGCCGCCCACAGCCTCTCCCACGTCCCGTGTCTCCGCGTCCCTGCGTCCCCCAAGAGGTGTGCGGGACCAGCACCGGGCCCCTCCCGCGTCCCCGCGTCCCCCAGGAGGTGTGCGGGACCAGCTGCCCGCAGCCTCTCCCGCGTCCCCCAGGAGGTGTGCGGGACCAGCCGCCCGCAGCCTCTCCCACGTCCCGTGTCTCTGCGTCCCCGCGTCCCCCAGGAGGTGTGCGGGACCAGCGCCGGGCCCCTCCTGCGTCCCCCGTCCCCCAGGAGGTGTGCGGGACCAGCCGCCCGCAGCCTCTCCCACGTCCCGTGTCTCCGCGTCCCCGCGTCCCCCAGGAGGTGTGTGGGACCGGCCGCCCGCGGCCCCTCCCACGTCCCGTGTCTCCGCGTCCCCACGTCCCCCAGGGGGTGTGTGGGACCAGCCGCCCGCAGCCCCTCCCACGTCCCCTGTCTCCGCGTCCCCGTGTCCCCCAGGGGGTGTGTGGGACCAGCCGCCCGCAGCCTCTCCCATGTCCCCTGTCTCCGCGTCCCCGCGTCCCCCAGGGGGTGTGTGGGACCAGCCGCCCGCACCCCCTCCCACGTCCCCTGTCTCCGCGTCCCCGCGTCCCCCAGGGGGTGTGTGGGACCAGCCGCCCGCAGCCTCTCCCACGTCCCGTGTCTCGGCGTCCCCGCGTCCCCCAGGAGGTGTGCGGGACCAGCGCCGGGCCCTTCCCGCGTCCCCGCGTCCCCCAGGAGGTGTGCGGGACCAGCGCCGGGCCCCTCCCGCGTCCCCGCGTCCCCAGGAGGTGTGCGGGACCAGCTGCCCGCAGCCTCTCCCACGTCCCGTGTCTCCGCGTCCCCGCGTCCCCGCGTCCCCCAGGAGGTGTGTGGGACCAGCCGCCCGCAGCCTCTCCCACGTCCCGTGTCTCCGCGTCCCTGCGTCCCCCAAGAGGTGTGCGGGACCAGCACCGGGCCCCTCCCGCGTCCCCGCGTCCCCCAGGAGGTGTGCGGGACCAGCTGCCCGCAGCCTCTCCCGCGTCCCCCAGGAGGTGTGTGGGACCAGCCGCCCGCAGCCTCTCCCACGTCCCGTGTCTCCGCGTCCCTGCGTCCCCCAGGAGGTGTGTGGGACCAGCGCCGGGCCCCTCCCGCATCCCCCAGGAGGTGTGTGGGACCAGCGCCAGGCCCCTCCCGCATCCCCCAGGAAGTGTGTGGGACCAGCTCCAGGCCCCTCCCGCGTCCCCGCGTCCCCCAGGAGGTGTGTGGGACCAGCCGCCCGCAGCCTCTCCCACGTCCCGTGTCTCTGCGTCCCCGCGTCCCCCAGGAGGTGTGCGGGACCAGCCGCCCGCGGCCCCTCCCACGTCCCGTGTCTCTGCGTCCCCGCGTCCCCCAGGAGGTGTGCGGGACCAGCCGCCCGCGGCCCCTCCCACGTCCCGTGTCTCTGCGTCCCCGCGTCCCCCAGGAGGTGTGCGGGACCAGCCGCCCGCGGCCCCTCCCGCGCCGGGCTCCATGCGTGCCACCAGAAAACTTTGCTGCCGCCCCGCACCCGGTCTCCCCTCACGTTGGCGCAGGCCTGTGGCCGGGGTCGTCTGGTGTGGGAATGAGCCCGGTGCGTGTCTCGCTTTCCCGACGGCCGTGCGTCAGGTGGCGCCGTTGAGAGTCCCGCCCGGCGCGGCTCTGTGGTGTGGCCTGCGGCTGCTTAGGGACCCCGGGGCCGCCGTGCGGGCCTGACTCCCGCAGGGCCCACGGGCTCCCGGGCCCCGGCCAGCGGCGGGTGCGCCTGTCCCCCGCGGGGCCGCAGGGACAGGCCTCGGTCCTCGGGCGGCGGGCGCGGAGAGGCGCTGGCCCGAGCGGCACCCCTGCCCGTTTCAGGAGGGCAGGCAGGCCTCCCTGGCGGCGGACGTCTCCGTCACGCACTTCCGCCACGTCGGCCAGCTGCTGATGGTCCACGGGCGGAGCAGCTACAAGCGGTCGGCGGCACTGGGCCAGTTCGTCATGCACCGGGGCCTCATCATCTCCACCATGCAGGTAGCGGGACCGCTGCGGGCGCGGCCGCGTGCAGCCGGTGCAGCGCGGAGGGCGAGGGCGGCGGGGCTGACGGCCGCCCCCCTCCCCTCCCCTCCCCTCCCCTCCCCGCAGGCCGTGTTCTCCTCGGTCTTCTACTTCGCATCCGTCCCTCTGTACCAAGGATTCCTCATGGTGGGGTGAGTGAGCCACGCGCAGCGCCATCTGGGTGACTCCGCGCACGGCCGGCGTCAGGAGCTCGGACCCCCTTGCGATCTGAGCAGGGCGTCTGTTTCCCGGCGGGCGTCCGGGGCGCGGTGAGGCGGGTGGGCGACCGTGACCCCCCTCGTGGGCTGGAACACGGGCGGACGTGGCCGGGGACGGCCCCACAGCAGACGCCCCGGGCCGGGACCCGGCGCCCCACCAGACCCCGGGAGAGCCTCCCCGCTAGCCACCACGACTCTCCAGATGCCCCACGGCAGCAACTGCTGCCAGTTCTGCCCGTCGAGCCTGGAAAGCGGGAGTTTTCTGTTACAGTGAATGAAATGGAGCTTCTCTTCCCCTCGTGCTTCAGAGCTACGCCAGGAAATAAAACCGGCAGGACCGTCGGCGTGGCGGTGAGGTCCAGGTTGTGCCTCCCGGCACCGCCTCCCCCCTGCTCCCGCAGAGCCCGGCACCCGCTGCCCTGCGCCGCCCGTGTGGTCGCTCCCCGGGCTCCATCCGCACAGCATCCCTGCGGCGCAGGCATCGGCGGCTCCCCCGTGTCACGGGCAAGGAAGGACACACCCAGGGGCCGGGGAACGTGACAGAGGCAACAGCTCGTAGGGGCAGAGCCGGGGCCTCACACAGCCCGACCTGTCTCCTGCGGTGTTTAGCGGCTTTCCGGGGCAGCAGAGAACGAGCCCGTGAGCGGCTCCAGCCCTTGGGGTTGGGGTTGTTTTGAGTACCTTTCATTGGCACGTGCCCCAATGCCAAGGTTCCGGGTGATCCGAGAACCGGGAGCACCAGGCCGGCCCCCTCAGGCTCCCCTGGACACTGATGTCCGGAAGTCCCCAGCGCCGTCCCCGCGCGAGGCCAACGGCAGCTGCTTGCTGCCCCCCCAAAGCTGCACCCGCCGGGGAGGCGGACAGCAGGCAGACCTGAGCACTGCTCCAGGGGCCCGGGCGGGGTCGCATGTGTCCTCAGTGCGGCCGCGGGGCCCTCCCACCTGTGGTTGCCTCGGCCTGGGGCCTGGGTCCTCCTGCAGTCACAGGGCCAGCTGTGCAACCCAGCCTCACTCCTGATGGCCCAGGCCCGGGGGCGGTGACCAGTGCTGGCGCCCAGAGCAGCACACAAACGGGCAGACCCTGAAGGTGCAAAAGGTTTCAGCGCCGTTTCACGTTTTCCGTTGCCTTGGCCTCTGCGACACGCGTCCCATGACTTGCTGTCGGAGCACGGGGTCCGCACACGACGTTGTGACAGCTGGACTGTTTCTGTGGAGGCCAAAGAAAACAGTTCCCACTTTCTTTCCTGCTGCCAAACTGCGGACTTGAAACACGAAAAGGAGAATTTAAGGGACAGCGGCGATCCCTTCCTAAATGACACTTGCCCAAGTTAGCGAAAGCGCAGCTGTAGGCCTGTCTGCCTTGATGCGTCCCACCACAGCCTGAGCCCTCGTCAGCAGAAGCTGGCACTTCTGTTGGCTCTTACTCAGAGGTAGTTTCTCTGCAGTCCACGAGAGGCATCCAGAATTTTCTCGCGCCTCAGTGCGCTGAGTCTGTTGGCAGTGGAGAAGAGATGCTTTCGTGTTAAGCCTCTTGAAGAGTAAACAGCGAAGTCAGTTTTGCCCTCACCTAGAAAACAACAGTCAGAAGTGGATGTGAAGGAAGGTGATTTTTATCCAAGTCTAACAAGGCCAAAGTAACGTCCTCAGATCAGAAACCCAGCTACAGAAGCTGCAGGACAGTTGGTACAATTCAACTCCGAATATTTCCTGGCGTTGCCCCACTTTCCTCTTGTCGGCTCGGCAGGGGCACCCATGAGGTCCGTGCGTCCGAGGCGAGGCAGCCGGGCAGCCGTGGGCGCCCCCCCCTTTCCCCCCCATCACAGGTCCTGGAAGAAGTCGCGCCCGCCCCTCCAGAAAGCACGTCTCAGCACAGTTCCCCGGGAGCACGGTGTTCCCAGCCCCTCTGAGAGGCTCACGCGCTCACCAGCAAGTAGAAGTCTCGGTGAGACGCCTGGTGGAGAACCCGTCCCACGTTGCCCGGCCTGCCGGCGTCTCCTGCTCCGAGCAACATCCTTAGGGCCAGGCCGGCCTTGGTCAGTGGGTCCCTCGTGTGAGGGCAGCTGCCACTCACAGGACCTGGGGGCCCTGTGTCTGCAGGCACTGTGGGGGGGAGCAGCTGGGCCCCCGTCAGCTTCTAAATCCTGAGGGGATGGGAATTGTTCCCAGAAGGTTGACAAAAGTAACTAGAGATTTGGAGGAAAGGTAGGGCCTTAAACCAGTTTAATTTAACCCAGAAGTTAGGGGTTCGATCTGTAGGTAGCTCCTGTGACCCCGCTGACCTCCGAGAGCACAGGACGGTGGGCAGTAGCCGGAAACACCCTCCCTGAGAAGGTTCCTCCCCCACAGCCCCGCAGTGACCCTGGGACCCGCGCCGGCAGCTAGGCGAGGTGGCTGGGGTCACTCGCTGTGGTGCTCGGCCACTGGCCGACCTCCCAACTTGAACGCTTTGTCACGGATGAAAATGTGAAACCCGGTCTTGTTTCGGGAAAGTCAGAGGTACTTTTCTTCATCCTTCTGCTAAGCGTAACCAGAATCTCACAAACGTCATACACAGGACACGCGTGTGGAGACGTGAGAGGGAAGAGGAGGGCCTGGGGCAGCACCACCTGAGCCCTGGGGTCCTGCCGTCCGTGTGCCCCCCCCCCCGGGACGGACGAGCTGGCAGCTGGAGATGGCCCTGGTCCCAGGGATGAGGACCCCCAGGAGCCTGTGCTGCGGCCGAGGGACAGGAGGGGCAGCCGGCCGGACAGGGAGGGTCCCTGCAGCAGCCCCCATGCCCCGTCCCTACCTCCCTGGAAGGCACGGTAAAAAGCAGTCCTTGGGCGGCCTCCAGGGCGGGCGGGGGTGGCACAGCTCCAGGAGACCCAGGCTGCACGGCACCCGAGCGTCCGGGTGTCAGGAGAAAATCACTCGCCGCACCAGGAACCAGGAAGGTTTCCGAGTGAGTCAGAGAGAATGGATGCCAGCCCCGAGGAGCCCGGGTTAGGTGTGTCTGACGAAGGCGTGAAGCGGCTGTGCAAAAATACCGTAACGAGTGACGGGAGCGTTAGAACCAACGGAAAGACAAGACTCGGCCGAGACGTAGAAAAAGTGAAGCAGAACCAAATGGAAACGGACCAGAGCGCAGGGCCCACCGCCGGTCGGGACGAACGGCCCAGAGACCCGCGGCCTCCAGGACTCTGGCCTTGTGCCCCTGGAGCCCCGGAGGGAGGGAGGACAGAGGGCAGGGCTGAGGAGACCGAAAGGATGGCTGACAGCTCCCCACACATGGTCCATCCAGGGACATCCACGCCAGGATGCTTCAGCCTGAGACTTCAGAAGACAGACTCCTGGGCAGCGGAGGGCTGGGGGGCGCGGCCGAGGACAGCGGGTTCCCTGCAGAACCCGGTGGGAGGGACGGTGTGCGGGCACACAGCCGCCCAGCAACACTGCTCCCAGGGGAGAGGGCGCACGGGCAGGGCCAGCAGTGTGTTTCAAAAGCGAAACCTTCCGCTACCGAATCCCCCAGCAGTTACGCTCCTGGGCTTACGCCACCTGGGGCTCCTTTCAGAAATAAGCGACAGCTCGGTTTGACACGAAGACCCGTGCAGTGAGTATTCGTAGCACTTCTATTTGTGGCAGCCGGAAACGGGGAATGACCCCACTGCCCTCCCGCGATCGACGGGGCCGCGGAGGCAGGCACCCCCACCGGGCACACGGGGGGTGCCCGCGGCTGCGGCTGCAGTGGTGCCTGGAACAGCCTCCTGGGGGTCAGGCTGAGTGCGAGGCACGAGTGTGGCCTTGCGATGACAAAACTGTAGGGTGGGGGCAGGTTAGCGGATGAGCGGGGGCAGGGGGGTGTGGGAGGGAGGGGCGTCAGGGGCCCCGCTGCTGCCGGCGGAGGTTCTGACCGCCGGCGCCCACACGACACCCGGGCCGCGAGACGGGGCTGCCGCCGCCGGGCAAGCTGGGTGAAGCGCACGGGGGTTCTCTGTGATTTCCTACAACTGCCTGTGGGTCTGCAGAGACCTCAAAATACAAAGCGTAAGAAAGAAAAAAGTGGACCTGTGTGAGCATCCGTTCCTTACAGGCTGTGTTATTTGGGGTGAGCGTTAAGTCCAGGAAGAAGCCGAGCCGGGTTTTGCTGTTCGGGATTTGGGGCGCCAGCCCCTGACCGCACGGCTGTGTCGACAGGGGTGCGCATTCCTCGCGCTAACCTGACTCCCTGTGGGTTTTAGGTATGCGACCATATACACCATGTTCCCGGTGTTCTCGCTGGTGCTGGACCAAGACGTGAAGCCGGAGACGGCGATGCTGTACCCGGAGCTGTACAAGGACCTCACCAAGGTACCCGCCCGCGGCCGCGCCTCCCGGGACCAGCACGCCCGCTCCTGGTGTTCCAGCTGAGCACCTGCTGTGAGGACGTGTGCCAGCCACGACGCGTTTCCAGGCAGGCTCTAAACAGTGTCTTCTCCATCCTTCCGCATGTTTTTCACTTTTCCTAGTTGTTAACATTTTCCTTTTGACTTAAACGTCAGAAAGGGAAAACCGTTTTCTCAGATGTTTGCAGTCAAGCTCTGTCGTGGTGCGTACAAACGGTTACAATCGCAAAGAGGCTCTGAAGCGTTGGGGGGACTTTGGGCAGCTCGGCAGATGGACCCGGGTCACCCGGTGGCCGGTGCGCCCTCGTTGCCTGTTCCTGCGGGAAGGACGCTTACTGGCAGGACTGACTTCCCGTCCACTCGCTGCCGCGTCCCAACACTGTGCACGTCAGAGTCCCGTCTGAGATGCGACGGACAGTGTGTCCCTGTCCCCAGGACCCAGGGCTGTGGTCACAAGGATGCTGTAGAGGAAAAGTCCACCCCCAGAAAACACCACTCCCTGAAAGTGTGCGCTCTGTTCAGATCGAAGTATTCCCGAACGAAGCTTCGGTGTGTCGTGTTTTTTTATGAGACCATGTTTTCAGAACGTGGAAAACGGGAACAGCCCCCAGCTCTCCAGGCACAAGTTACGGTGACCTTGGAGTTTTCCAGAAGGCTAGTCTCCTGAAGGAACACTGAGAACAAAACCCACTGACCCCCAATTAAATCCAGGTTGACAGTTGCCAACCTGAAATCACCAAGTCAGATCTTTAAGGCTACAGCCGTGCGGAGAAGGAATTTGCTGGTGTTAGCACAGACTCCGTTCAGCTGACGGCTGACCCCTCGGAGAGCGCTGGCCCCTTAATGTTAATTAAAGGACATCAATCTTTGGGCTTGGTGGGTTTCTTATGGAGTTGGAGCAAAGCAGATTTAAAGTTCCTTGGAAAAAAATACAGAGTGCTCACGTTACTTTCATAGTCAGGACAAAAATAAAGCTATTGCATCAGTATCGTGTAAAATAAAATATCAGTCCTTATATTCAAGAACATTTAATTTGATAATAAAATGCAAATATAAAATATATACATCAAGCACTAGTATCTTGGTGGCAATATTATTGTGAATTAGAAGGAAAACTGGTTTATTCTAAAACGGCAAAACCGTTATCATTCAGTAAAGCGGTACGGGATCAAACATCCAAAAACTACAGGAAGCTTTTGTGAGTAATTAGAATTTTAGTAGGTCGTGTGTTTCCTTATTTTCATAAACTCCAGAAACGTTTACTTAAATGCCGCCTCACACGCCGGAGGCGGAAGCAAGCTTTTCATGTAAGAACGAAACTCCGTGAGCTACTCTGAAACCACGGGCAGTTGGTGGCCCAGCCGCCCACGGCCATTGCAGGTGGGCCCGGGGGCGTGGCCAGACCATGAAGGACTCAGAGAGTGCGGTCTTGACCAGCTGGACGGGGTCGCTCACCGTTGTTCAGGATGTCAAATGCAGATGCCCTAAGTTACCTAGTAACCAGAATATGTTTACAGGGTCACAGGTGGCCCACAAATCCGTAAACTCCCCATTAGCTGATGCGTTTAAACACAAGGGGACTCAGGAAACGATGTTCAGTTCTGACTGAGTTGGATCTCGTTAAGGTACTAGTTTTTCATTTTTGTTAAGGTGACCAGTTTAGAATATTTCGGTATCCTAAAGTCCAGACGTCGTTCCTATGTTATTTTGACAAGAATTCAGCCACTTATCTTCCCGAAGCATCTCTTCCCTGAGATCTAAAATCTGTTCCTTTTGTGTTTGTGGTATATCTTTGTAAATCTGAGAGCCTTCAAATCCTTTGAAAATGAGGTAGCCTTAAAGTACTCAACCACCTAACTTGATAACAGTTGAGTCGTGTTTTCTTACTGAAGCCAGGGAGATGTCTTGAAGCTTCACGTTGCTTCGTAACACTTTGTGGATGACTCAGGAGGCCGGCGGGCCGGCCGGCCGTGGGCAGGCGTGGAGTCGCGGCCACTGGAGGTAGCCGGCTGGGCTCGCAAAGACACACGAAGCCATCACTGGTCCCAGGAAGCCACGTGCAGTCGGGAGAGAAAACAGAAACTCAGATTAAGTTAAACGACACACAGCACAGGACGGCAGCGCGAAACGAGCCGCAGACGGGTGTGAGCCGTCGTCTGCCGTGCTACATGTCCAGCCCATTTTGAGCCCAAGGTCACGATAAATTTCTCAAATACTTTCAGAGGAAATCGAGGGAAGCAGAGTACGGATCCCTTGCAAAACAGACAGGAAATCCTATGCTTGAAAAGAAAATGCCCTGTTTTTCATACTTCCTTGATAACCAGTCTTTTTATTCCCGGAGTGTGAAGGATAAAGCGTTCGCCCCTGACTGACTTATCCTAACGGGGTCAGCCAGCCTGAATATAAACGTCCGCCCTGCTCTGCCTGCAGAGCCTAAGCCCTACCTGGAGTCGGTACCTGTCCAGTAATTGTTTGTGTCAGCGACGGGGTGAAGGACTCCCAACGAAGAGGCCGCCTTCCCTTCTCCTTCCTAAATCCGTATTCTGTTCCTGGCACAAAGTGCGGTTAATGTTTTGGTGTTCCTCTTTTAAAGGCCAGACTCCACTCTGAACGCCCACACTTTACTCAAGAGGAGCAGCCACTTGCACGGTCCCGGGCGCGGCCGGTGCGTCAGGGGCCCTGCGCACTCTTCCCTCTCCCAACTCTGCAGACGGCTCGATTTATCCCAGACGGTCTGTGGCCTCGTAGGAAAGGCCACGCGAGCCGAGATCAGGGGTCAGGACTAGTAAGGTGACCCAGGCTCAGCTCAGCCAGCCCCCATGGTCCTAAAATATCTCAGACCTGTAGCTGTGAATTCTGAGTCCCAACACATTGTTCTGTGTATTCATGATAAATAACCTGCTAACCGTGGAGGCATCTGGGTTATGGCTGCACTAATTGTCAAGGTATGAAGTCGGTAATACCATACAGTCCTTCGTAAACAACCTTGACACCGTTAGATGCTCAACTGTTAGGATTACTTCACTATTTTCTTACTTCCTGTTGAATATTCTCAAGATGGCTTTAGCTCTGAAATGTATGTATTCTTCCATAATTTAGAAATAATAGTGATAAGGCAAGAAAAGGAAACTAAAGACAGAAATCAGGGAGGATCCTTTTGCAGATGAAGTAATCATCTCTGGAAAATCCCGAAGCATCCCCAAAACCCTTCTAGACTAGTAAGGTTAGTTACCTAGTAGTAACTAACTACTAGTTACTAGTAGTTAGTTAACTAATAGTTAGTAGAAAAATATATTCAATAAGAAAGAAAAAATATATTTAAAATAGATTTTAAAGTATTTAAGAATCTATTTAAAAATATATTTAATCATTTGTAATTCTGTATATTAGCAATAAACAGTTGAAATCTGAGAAGAGTTTTTAAACTGCGTTTGCAGTGACATAAAGTAAAGTTGGCTTAATGGCGAAACGTGTGTGGGGTGTGGATGCTGGAGGCTGTAGGGTGTGAGAGGGGTCTTTAAAGGTCCAAAAGAGGGGTGCCTGGGGGGCTCAGCCAATTGAGCATCTGACTTGTTGATTTCAGCTCAGGTCATGATCCCAGGCTGTGCTGACAGCACAGAGCCTGCTTGGGATCCTCTCTCCTTCTGCCCTTCTGCTCCCCATCTCAAATTTAAAAATTAATAAGTAAAAGTGCAAAAGAACGTTTGTGACTGGAAGGCAGCGTGGCCAAAAGCTGACAAGCTGATTCCAAAATTTACATGGAAAGGCAGGGGAACTAGGATTATTAAAAACGTTTTTACGAAGGGGAACAAGGTTGGAAGACTCAACTGTACCCGATTTCAAGACTTTCTATTCGGTAGTAACCAATGCACCAGATAATCAGCAGACGATGGACATGTGGGCCAGTGGGGTCGACAGCCCGGAGAGAGAGCCACCGTGTCACAGCTGATCTTTGACAAGCGTGAAGGGAAATCCAAAGGAGAGGGGGGTCGTCTTGTCAACTGATGTTGTCGGAACCACTGGCAGAAATGGAGCCTCCACCCACTCCTCACATTTTGGGGGAAACGCACTCAAAACGAGTCCTAGATTTAAATGTAATACTGTTAGCCTTCCGGAAGAAAATGGGGAAGAACCACGTGCATGACCTTGGGGTAGGCATAGTTCTTAGATATGGGGCCAGATGCGTGATTCAGAAAGGAAACACTTGGCAAGTTGGACTTTATCATAATTGAGAACTTTAGTTCTGTGAATGACACTGTTAACAAAATGAAAGGGCCAGCTACAGACTGGGGGAAAATACTTGCAAATCATGCAAGACAGAGGACCTGTATCCAAAATACAGTAAAACCTTGGTCTCAGCATAATTCGTTTCAGAAACATGCTTGTAATCCAAAGCGCTTGTGTATCAAAGCGAATCTCCCCATGAGAAATAATGGAAAGTCAGATGATTCATTCCACAACCCAAAGATTCATATAAAAAATTATTATAATACTGTGATATAAGATAATAAGGAAAATACAAAATCCAAAAAGAAAAATAAATTAACCTGCACTTACTTTGAAGACCTTTGTGGCTGGTGTGAGGGAGACAGGAGGGAGGAGGTTTACTGTGTAGGACGACTTTCACTAGCACTAGTGGAATCACTGCTATCTGTTGACTCAGTGGAATCTTTCTCTGCGTGGGGGCCGTTGTATACGCTCGCCCGGGTATTAATAAAGTCTCGTCATAGACTGTATGTAACGTAACTGGCAGTGAGGCAGCAGAGGAGAGGGTCTACATCTGCAGGCGGCCTGACCTAGAAGGAAGCAAAGGACTGTCCATAGGTGCTTGGCACACGAGTGCCAGTTGTGGGCACCTTCCAACGTCCAGAAAACTCACTGATTTCTGCCAAACACTGAGGCCTGAGACCCAGCATCCAAGCATATGAGACGATCACCCACAATCCGCAGAGAGAGAGAGAGAGAGAGAGAGAGAGAGGAACCCTTGGCTCAGTTGTGATCATGTGACATTCTGCATCATGTTCTACTCACAGCAAGGCATCGCTCATGTATCAAGTTAAAATTTGTTAGAAATGTTTGATCGTCTCGCGGGACACTAGCAGGACAAGTTCCTCGCCACCCAAGGTTTTATTTTGGATAAATGTAAAGAGCCCTCAAAACTCAAAAAGAAGACCACCCAATTTTTTAAACGGGCAAAAGACGAACTGACGTGACACCCAGGGTCACGACATGCAGGTGGCAAGTGAGCGTATGTGAAACTCCCGCCACCGCTGTTGCTGGGGGGCCGGCGACGACCCCCCGGGCAGGCAGGTCCAGAGCGTCGGCTGCAGCGCGGGCTCTCCCACGGCTGACGGAACACAGGATAGCACAGCCGCCCAGACGGAGCGTGGCTTGGAGTCTCTTGTGAAGTTAGACACGCACTGAGCACGGGAGGCAGCAGTCCTACTCCTGGGCCTTCACCAGAGAGAGATGAAGACTCGTGTTCACACAGAACCCTGTGGATAAATGATTACGGGAGCTTTGCCATAATTGCCCAAAACTGCAGACACGCACTGGGATAGTGTTCAGCAGTGAGAAGAAACACCATCAATCCAGCAACACGGATGAGCCCTGAATGCGTTTTGCTACGCAAAAGAAGGCAGGCTCAAAAGTCCGTAAGATCCCATTCGCCTGCCAGCCTGGGAAGTGCAGAGTGATGGGGACAGGGGACAGGGGGGTGGCTGCCCCGGGTCCAGGTAGGGAGGCTGAGAGAGGCAGCTGGGGACAGCTGAGCTGGTACGGTGTGGCCCCTTGTGATCCCTCGGTCTCAAACCACATGACCTTCAGGTGGATTAACCTTTCCCAAAATTTGCTTGATGTTATTTTTTACAGTTTGGGTTGGTGTCTAATAGAAAAGTACTCTCGGGTCTTCAAGATTTCATGTTTAAATATTTAAATATAGTAACAAGCATTTATTCAATTCTCAGTAGTTCTGGCTTTATGCTTGCTGTCTTCTATCCGCATGAGTGTGTGCCATGATCATCTGTATTCACTTGGGGGAAACCACTCACCCCGAGGTTAGCTATGTGCCCTGGGGCGTCCCAGGCAGGACTCAAACCCGGGGCGGCCGGTCCTGAGCAGTGTCTGCCTGTTTGCCCGGACAGAGCTCCTGCTGAAGGAATATCCCGTGCGTGTGTGAGGCAGGGGTGTGAAGAGCTCCACCAGTCAGTGACAGACACGTTCTTCCTCTCCCAGAACCGAAGGGAAGGCGTGTGTGGGCCCACGAGAGCCGCTGGACGAGTGGAATGGAGTTGTGTTCGTGCACGGCACACTTGTACCCCCGAGTACGGCGAGACTCTTGCTTTCGTCTTTCAGAGCCATTAACAAGCATCACATCCAGAAGCTAGTGGTTTATGCGTATTTTTCAGGTTTTTTTCTCCAGTTTATTGTGTCGACAGTTCTTATGCCCATCTTGTAGCGTTTTGCCTCAGGAACCTACAGCCTGCTTGGATACAGGAGCTCCGCGCACACGGATACGTTCTCTTTAACAGACACCGTGTGATGACTTTGTCGCTTCTAATACAAGAAACGGCACAGATACCCCTTTGTGTCTTTCACCATGTAAACTGATCATCGTGTCACATACATAATGTTGAACAGATGTCAGCAAATCTGGCTACAGACTAAATCTCTTCGTTTTACATCAGAAAATTTAAGTTCTCTTTTAAAATACTCAGATAAAGTCGGCCATGTGCTTAATGACGTGCGCGTTTTGTTGAGGATCAAACACCTGTTGGCGTCCAGTCAGAGAAGCGTGCTTGGGAAATCGGCACTGAAAGGACCTGTGTGACACAGGTTAACGTTCTCCGCCTTTTTTAAATCAGCATTGCCTTTCAAAAACACCTGTTGTACCTGAACCTTACTTTTCACACGTACGTATGCTAAGGACTCGGGTTTGGCGTGTAACTCAGGAAGGTGCTGGAGTGGCCACACGTGTCTCACGGCATGCATCTCTTCTGTGAAGTTGTCACCTGACTCTAGGTGATCACGGCTCGGATGCAGACTGCTCTGGAGGTCGTCATGGAAATGCCCCCCTCCATCTCCCATATTCCTTTGCTGGCATCTGACGGCACTTTGACTCGGAGACCACCCACCTCCCCGGGCAGGGGGACCCTGGTCATAGACACAGCTTCGGACTCTGGTCATTTGCAGTTGACTCTTGAACCTTGGGGGGTCAGGGGCACGGATGCTCTGTACAGTCAGAAATCTGCAGATCACTTTCGACTGCCCGACATGTAACTGCCAACAGCCTGCCGTTGACCAGAATCCTCACTCGTCACGTAAACCTTTGATTAACGTGGGCTTTGAATATCATGTGTTACATACGTCACACACATCACAATAAAGTAGGCTGGAGAAAAAAACGTTAAGGAAATTACAAGGAGGGGCACCTGGGTGGTTAAGTTGGATGAGCATCTGACTCTTGGTTTTGGCTCAGATCATGATCTGTTTGTGGGTTTGAGCCCCCGCATGGGGCTCTGTGCTGACAGCTTGGATTCTCTCTCTCTCTCTCTCTCTCTCTCTCTGAAAATAAACTTAAAAAAAAATCATAAGGACAAGAAAATACATTTTCACTACCATATTTATTTAAAGAAGAACCCTCACAGTTCAAACCCATGTCAAGGGTCAGATGTACACATGAGCGCAGCTAACCTGCAACGTGGACTTATGGAAAGCCCCAGGCTCTCTGTGTCTCTGCATCTGTAAATGGGGACGATGTCTGCCCGTCTCACCACGACGCTGCATGGATGAGAACGTTGAAGCAGTGGTGTGGAAGAAACGCAGTGGTCTGTGAGCACACGCATCTATCTGGTGGTGGCCCCGAGGGGCTCTGTCCGAGTGTCTGTCGTTCTCACGGCCTTGTCTAAGGAGCATTGCCTGGGAGCAGCCCTTAGCGCCAGCAGATCAGTGCGGTTGGTTAATGGCCGAGTCTTCCCTCTTGGGTGTAGATGTCTTCGGGACGGAAGTCAGGCAAGGCCGCAGGCCGTGCTCCACCCTCCTGGACGCATCCCGAACGGCCCGGTCTAAGTTGCAAAAGGGAAGGTGCCTGTACGAAAACCACTCTGTCTGTCACTCTTGGACTCGTTTCCAGAAAGGATCTCAGGGTTCATAAGCTCCAACTTGAGCAGAGATAGACCGTCCGTTTTTATCTGGAGAAACTAAAAAATGAACATGGAGATGTTTGTTGGGAAGAAGTAAGGGCGTAAATGAAGTTGTTTTTACGACAAAGAAAGTCTTCATCTGCTAGTGCATTTAAGCGTTTGCTTACGCACATCCACCCCGAGCGTGTGGCTGCGGGTCACCAGAGGTCAAACGAGACATGGCTGTGTGTCGCAGGTGCACACGGGGGGCGCGGGCAGGTTGTGGGGGGCGGGGGGTTGGGCCTCGGGGGCCTTTTAGCATTTGTGCTCATTCCTGGCTGTTTGAAAAGCTGTGTGTCACGCGTGTTCCGCTCTGTTAACTAAGATATTCCACTGTTTACCTCTAGGGGAGATCCTTGTCTTTTAAGACCTTCCTCGTCTGGGTTTTGATCAGCATTTACCAAGGTAAGACGGGCCTGCCTCTCCGGACGGACGCGTCGTGTCCTCTAGCACTGCTGTTCTCACCCCTCGGTTCAATTCCAGAAGGTCACAGTTCCATCAGCAGCCCCGGACCCCTGCACGCTGCAGTGCAGCCTGATGTTTGGACTGGCGCGCGTCACCTAAAAACTGACCTGTTTTTAATGAACTGTTAATCCGGGAACATCTGCACACGCACCTACACATTGTGTGCCCCACGCAGTGGTTTCCCTTCAAGGGCGAGAAACCTCACTTGGGTGGAGAGGAGCCGGCAGCCGCCTGGGCTGGGTGCTCCCGACAAAGGGGAGGTCGCGGACGGTCAAGTAACCCCGCGTGCGTTCCCTCGAGGGCGGAACTGCCGGTGGGAGAGGCGCCGCGGCCTTTCCTCCAGGTTGCAAACGTTCCTGCGCCGCTGCTTGGGGCCACGTGTTGTTTTATCCGTAATCCGGAGCTTCCGTAAATCGTCAGTCAACGCGACGTGTGGGGTGCACGCAGTCCCGTATTTTAAGTGTGACTCGTGTCAGGTGCTGCTTCTGCGATGTCGCCCCGCTGGCTTGCACGGCGCTCGTTTCGCGCCCTGATCGGAGCCGCGTGTCCCCCGCTTGTGTGTTCCAGGTGGCATCCTCATGTACGGGGCCCTGCTCCTGTTCGAGTCCGAGTTTGTGCACGTGCTGGCCATCTCCTTCACGGCGCTCATCCTCACGGAGCTCCTGATGGTGGCCCTGACCATCAGGACGTGGCACTGGCTGATGGCGGTGGCCGAGGTCCTCAGCCTGGGCTGCTACGTGGCCTCGCTGGCTTTTCTGAATGAGTATTTTGGTAAGTTGCCTTGGAAATCTGGTTTGTTCAAAGTGTTTTTGAACATTTTTTATTGTTGCTTCTTACCACGTCGTCTTAAACCACAGATCACAGTAAAACCCACGTCAGAACACTTCACGACACAAAAAGCTTGTTTTCGTGGAAAGATTAAAGTCCTTGTCATAATTTGAAAAATTCAGATCGTCAGCACGCTGGCTTCTTAAAAGACACTGAAGATGACCGTTTCCACAAGTCTCCACGGTTTGTCGCTCTTCCCAGGGGACGGGCGGGCTTGTCCCCGACACGGAGGCCACAGGGCCCCACGGCGGCGGCACGAAGCGCCGTGGGCACTGTAATGGGGTCACTGGGCACGCTCACCCCCACTCCGCTGACTCTGGCCTAGCGACCTTGACAGGGTGGCCTCACAGAACCTGTCCCCACAGGTGGCTGCTGGTCCACACTCAGACTGTGGCTCTGGTTGCCACCAGGCTGGTCCCGGTCACCCTGCCGTACAGGTCGGAGGGAGAGTGGGCCAGAGTCGCCCTCACCTGCCACCTGATGCCACCTGCCCAGGACCCGCCCGACTGCCTCGAAGCGCTTCCCTCGGGAGGGACTCCTGCCCGGAGAAGCCCCACGCGGTCCCTTCGTCACATTGTCCTCACCACACGGCAGCTCCTCCCTCCCTGTTGCCAGTCTCGGGCCTTTCCAGCCGGAGGTGGACGCCCAGTGGCCAGTTCCGTCGGGCGCCGTCCTGGAAGGGAGTGATGTGGCCTTGGGACTGCAGGGATTTTAGAACTAGGGCAGTGAGAAGACAGGATATGGTCAGATGAGCCCAGAGGTGATGTTTGTCCTTCGGGCATCACTGTCAGGTGCTCGGGCCTCCCCCCACCCTGAGCCCCGGCCCCCGCAGGGTGGAAACGGTCCTTGGGTCCACACTGCACGTCAGAAGCTCAGCTCAGTGACCGCTTTCCCGATCCGACGTGGAACTTCCCAGGGGACTTTGAGAAAAGGGAAAACTGCGTCGTGTCCCTGGTGGTTTCGTCAGCGCCAATAACCACGGCAAAAGACGCTGCCTGTTCGTACCCGCCGTCGCTGTGCCAAGCCACTCAGTCGCGCTCTCGTGTGACCAGTGCAGAGGACTTCCCAGCACCTCCCCCCCGCCCCCCACCCAGAGCAGCAGAACTGGGGTTGTCGCCTCAGGGCCTTGTGACATCAGCCTGTGGCCGGCCTCCAGACAGCCCCTCGTGTGACTGTGGTCTGTGCGGGCCAGCCCTCCCGTTAAGTTCACTCACCGGGGATTCCGTTCTGTCACCTGCCCCTCGCGGCTGGACGCCCAGCCCGACGGGCGCCTGACACACCCCGCGGAGGTTCCCAGCAGCGCGTCGTGGCTCCGGTGCGCAGAGAGCAGACAGCTGGGGAGGAGCCCTGGCGGACAGACAGCCGCAGCCCCGGAGGGGGCACAACCCTCGGAATGAGAGGAGCTGTGTCCGGTGGCCCAGAGCAGGGCGGGGGGAGTACGTGACAGCAGAGGCGTCGCAGGAGTGGGAGATACGACCAGGGGGCCCTCCCCGAAGGTGAGCAAAGAGGCGGAGAGAGAGTTCGTGGGGTGCAAACCAGGAGGAATACAGGGCCCTGCCCTCGGCCACCGGGATTCCCAGGAAGAGAACACACAGCATGGGAATGAGTTCGGAAACAGCACAAGAAAAAGCCAGATCCGAAGTCCCTGTGTCTGCGGGGGGCAAGATGGGATGCACACGCGGACCCACCTTCCTCGGAAGCTCCAGACGCCCCCGAGGATGGGAAGTCCCCACGGCTTCGAGGGAGAGGCCAGAGCAGCCTCTGCGGGCGGTCGGGAGCGTGAGCGTGCCCCGCAGAGGCGTCCGGGGAGTATGAGTCGCTGCCCCAGGTTCCGAGGGCAGCCTGCACGGGAGAGCGGCTCCGGCCTGGCCACGGGGAGAGGAGGGGACGGAGCGGATGGACCCGCGCGCTCCGTGAAAGCCACTTCTGGGAGCGCTGTCGGAGGCCGCCGGCCGACAGAGGCTGATTCCCGGGCCCGGCCCGTCTGCAGAAGAGCCGGGGGCTTCCAGAAGGTCTCCGTGTTGAGTGGCCTCTTTGGGGGCAGGTCACGGTCCTGGCAAGGGCTGTGCTCTGGGGCAGCACCGAGGCGTCGAGGGCACCGCCGGGCCGGGTCCAGGCTGGCCTGCGCGACTCCAGCCAGCGCCTGACACCCGGGGCGCGTGATGAGGCCGCGTGCCGTGGGCGCACCGCTCCTGTGGCTTCGCGGGGCATCGGGGCAACTTGCTTCCTGGGCAGGTGCAGGACCCCGCGGGAGGGAGCTTCACGGTGAGGGGCGCGGGGCGTGGGAGTCACTCGGGTGAGTGCCTCCGAGAGCCAGCGTCTTGCCGTTGGCGCGTGTGGGGTTGCGGCAGGCGGGAGGAGGTGAGAAGGTAGAGTGCCGCGTGGCCCTGGGGATGAGGGCGGGAGGACGGCCCTGGAGTCTACGTGACTTGCCCCCCTTCAGATGCTGGCGGGCCCTCCCTGATCAGCCGTCGGCTCAGAGCATCGCCTGTGAGTATGTCGACGTGTGTCAGAAAATTCGTCTTGAGGCAGAAGCCTTGGTCCCTGAAAATCAAAACGGCGACGTTTTTTCTGTGAGTAAGCAGCGTTCTAGGCCACGCCATGAGTCTTTGGGGCAAAGTCGTCTTCACCAGGAGAGAAAGAGAAGAGCCTCAAACTGCTGTGGAAGAGTGCGACGCAGGCACAGTCGTCTGGGGTGAGGACTGATGGTCACGCACAGCAGCCCCTCCCGGAAGCACGTCTGCCCTTCGTGTCAGGACCGGTCACCAGCGACCTTCGTGTCAGGTGCGGGACCTTCCAGTAGCCGTGTGCACACGGCACCTGGGGAAGCGCCACACACAGCGGGTTTTGCCTTTGAGACTAAATCCCCCGGAACCTCGAGGTCTGGATCCTATAGGGAATGTTGGGGGATGCGCCTTAAAGTTGCAGTAAGTTGGGGCGCGTGGGGGCTCGGTCGGTCGATCGTCCGACCCTTGATTTCGACTCAGACCGTGATGTCACAGTTCATGGGATCCAGCCCCACCGCCCCGACAGTGCGGCGCCTGCTGGGGATTCTCTCTGTCCCTCTCTCTCTGCCCCTGCCCTGTCCGCACTGGCTCGCTCCCTCAAAATTAGAAAATAAACAATTAAAAAATGAGTAAGTTGCCATGAGTCCGTTACTGTCTTTCAGTTATGGTTTAAAACGTCTTACGGGGCGCCTAGTGGCTCAGCCGGTTGGCCTTCTGACTCCTGATTTCAGCTCAGGTCATGATCCCAGGCCGTGGGTTGGAGCCCCGCATCGGGCTCCTCACTGGCCGTGGAGGCTGCTTGCAACTCTCTCTCTCTCTCCCTCCCTCCCTCTCCCTCCCTCCCTCTCTCTCCCCCTCCCTCCCTCTCCCTCCCTCCCTCTCCCTCCCTCCCTCTCTCTCTCCCTCCCTCCCTCTCCCCCTCCCTCCCTCTCCCTCCCTCCCTCCCTCTCTCTCCCCCTCCCTCCCTCTCCCTCCCTCCCTCTCCCCCTCCCTCCCTCTCCCTCCCTCCCTCCCTCTCTCTCCCCCTCCCTCCCTCTCCCTCCCTCCCTCCCTCTCTCCCCCTCCCTCCCTCTCCCTCCCTCCCTCCCTCTCTCTCCCCCTCCCTCCCTCTCCCTCCCTCCCTCCCTCTCTCTCCCCCTCCCTCCCTCTCCCTCCCTCCCTCCCTCTCCCCCTCCCTCCCTCTCTCTCCCCCTCCCTCCCTCTCCCTCCCTCCCTCTCTCTCTCTCCCCCTCCCTCCCTCTCCCTCCCTCCCTCTCTCTCTCTCCCCCTCCCTCCCTCTCCCTCCCTCCCTCTCTCTCTCTCCCCCCTCTCCCTCCCCCCTCCCTCCCTCCCTCTCTGCCTCTCTCCCCCGCTCACGCTTTTTCTAAATAAATAAGTAAACTTTACAAAAAAGCAACACTGTATGCCGACACGACAGGCAGGAACACGGAAGCACTGAAACCACCATTACAGATGCATTTCCCATGGTCACGTTTACCGCTGACAGCTTGCGAGGTCCTGGTACCCCCCTTCGCCTCTCCTCTGTCGTCCCCGTTCCTGGCCTGTTTTCAGACAGGTGCAGGCAGAGTGTCTCCGGAGCTTTCTTAGCTGATGTTCTTGCTTCTTTCACCAGGACACAAATTTAGCGGAAGAGTTGGAGACAGGAAGTGATGACCAGTCTCCCTCGGTTTCTCGCTGACTCTCCTTGTGCCGCAGGCTGGCGTTGGGCTGTTCCCCGCTGAGGTTCCCCCACCTCTGCTGGGTGAGGGCAGGTGCCCAGGCCTCTGCGTCTGCTGCTGAGAATCGCGTCCGTCAGGGCGCCGTGCATCCCTCCCTGCGGCTGGTTTTGCTTTTCTGTCTTTAGTGGTTGAGGCCCTGGAAAACGCTGGCAGGGTTTTTCAAAGCACGGTTAAGTCCAGACCATATCTAACCGTCTGCGGGCTCGGCCCGGCCGTCGACGCGTGTGGAATCCGTGAGTCCTGCCAGGGCGAGAACGAGCACTGAGTGTGGGCTCCTGCACGCGCCTCCTCCCAGGACGCATCCGGGCAGCCCGGCTTTCTCCGCCTGGGCGGAAAGGCGAGCCTGCGGGGCCCCGGGCTGGCGGCCCCACCCGCCAACACAGAGGTCGCGGTGCGGGGGGTCACCTCCCAGACCGGGTACGACAGACCGTGCCGAGCCTCCACCCGCCGGAGGGCATCTGGGGACGTCGTACTGGGTCTCTAAAATCTGGTTTCCGTTTCTTTGCTGAAAGAGCCCATCACGCCAGGTGCGCGGGCCCGTCTCTAGCGTCTGCGGGGACGCGCCACGGCCGCGGGTCTGCCGCTTCGGGCCGCCTCTTCAACCTGTTCCTGCCTCTTCCCTACAGATGTTGCCTTCATCACGACCGTGACCTTCGTGTGGAAAGTGTCGGCCATCACCATGGTCAGCTGTCTGCCGCTGTACGTCCTCAAGTACTTGAAGCGGAAGCTGTCTCCCCCCAGCTACACCAAGCTCACGTCCTAGGCCGGCCACAGCGGCAGCGCGGGGGCCGTGCGGGGCTGCGGGGAGGTCGGGAAGGGACGAGCCCGAGGGCCCGGGGCCCCCGCCGCCTGGACGCTCCCGGCCCGCGTGGCGAGTCGCGCTCACCGTTGCTCACGACTGCGTTTCCGTGTCAAACCACTCACGTTTCTTTCGAAAAGAAGCCTACTTCTCCCACTGTTACTGTAAAGCATTCATCTGACTCTCGTGTTCTGAGAATTAAAGTGAAAGTTTATTTAGCATTTGGCCATTTCCTAACATTCAGATTCTTTCTCCGATGTCACCGTAGAGAAAGCCCCTTCACTTAACCAGAATAAAGTCTAGACGCCAAACGCTGGTGTCTGTTTGCTGCCGATGCCTCCCCGCCGGTCACACTTCCCCCGCGGGGACTCGAGTTCCCAACGTGAAGGGCCGCGTCTCCACACGCGCTGCAGCCAAGCCGGAAGAGGGGCCGCGTCTCTGCACTAAGTCCGTGGCCGCCACCAGCGATGTGCGGTCGAGGGCGTCGCCGCCAAGTGAACCCGCTTCTAACGGGGAAACCCCCGCGCCGGGTCTGGAAGTGGACCCCGGCGGTCCTGTGCGCTCACAGCGCTGCCTCGCCCGCCCCGACCCTGCTGGTCCCGGCGCTGGGGTCCTAAGCGCGCACACGCACCCGACAGCGCCCTGCTAGAACCAGCCCGTGTGTTTCCGGCTGCCATTAGGGTTTCGTGCGCCCACGCAGCTGTGTTCGTCCAATGGGGCGTTTTTCCACGCGTGGAGGTGGCCCCCGCCACTCTGTGGAGCACCCTGGGTGTCACTGGTGACCCCCGACCCCCCGCCCATCACCAGGAGCGTACTGGGGGGTCCCGAGCGGTGGGCTCTTGGCTGGAAGGGCAGCTCCTCCCTGTGTCCTGAGGCCGGGTGCCTCCCGTGCCAGGTGGTGGTTCCGGTCTGTTCTCACCCTTCAGCTCGGCCTCCCCCAGCAGGTGGCCCGTCCCCCAGTCACCACGGGGCCATCAGCCACCGGTGGAGCCGCACGCCGTGTCCTCGGGCACCACCCACCTCCCGGGCGTCCCTGCGGGGTCCTCCCAAAGCGGAAAGGCAGCAGCTGCGAGGAAGGAGCGCGGGCAGGAAGCTGCTTCGGCGGGGGGCCAAGCGCTGGGGCCCCCGCTGCCGGCCCGACGTCGCCATTTCCGGCCGCGGAGCCGCCCCGCGCGCTGTGGGCTCAGGTCCTGAGGCCACGGCGCACGCAGCCTGTGGTGGGGACGTGAGCACACCCTGAACTTGGGGCCTCACAGAAATCTCAGCCCGTCCACAGCCAACGGCCTGTGGGACACGCAGGATGTCCCAGAGCAAATGGAGGGGTCCGCCTCGGAATCGCTTAGTTCCGACATAATGAGTTGTGAGCGACCAGAAACCTGAGAAACCAGGAAGCGCTGGGAATGGTTCTGCAGAGTGATTTAAAGATGCAGAGGGACGCCTGGGTGCCTCAGTCGGCTGAGCGTCCGACTCTGGGTTTCGGCTCAGGTCATGGTCTCTCACGATTCGTGGCATCGAGCCCTGAATCGGGTTCTGCACGGACAGCACGGAGCCTGCTTCGGATTCTCTGTCTCCCTCTCTCTCTCTCTCTCTCTGCCCCTTCTCCACTCACACTCTCCCTCTAAAATTTTTAAAAATAAAAATAATGAAAATAAAAAAATACAGAAACTTCTCCAAGCCATGGGGTCTTAGCTGGATTCTGACTAAGCAGACGGAGTTCGACCTGAGTCCTGAGAAATGAAGGTGCGTTGCGTCCGAATTAGACTCCGAGCTCAGGTGTGTTTTCATCTGCGAAGGGGGAGCGATCTCTGCCACCAGGGCTGAGTGACGCGACGGTGGCAATAACAGAAGCTCTCCGTGGGCGGCTGGCGCACGGTGGTGGCACGGGCGATGTCTGTGACTCCAGCCCTCTGCCAGGTGACACAAGGCAGCTGCCCCACGAGGGTCACCCGGTGGTCCCAGTCAGGTTCACGTTTACGAACCAGCCCTGCAGAGACGGGAGGGCGCTGCACAGGGAGGCGGCGGGCAGCGACCGTCCCCGCGCTTGGTCCCCGGCCCAAGTCGCCAAGCCCCGTCGGCTCCATTTGCGAAAGCTGTCCGACCCTGTAGGACTTCGAGGTTGCTTTGCGGCCTTTTGGGCGTGCAAAGTGCGTTTTAATTGTCTGATAGTGTAGCCGTGTTCTCCCTGTCTGCTGTGGCCACACGCAGCGCGCGGTGTCTGTTGTGCGCACAGTGGGTGTGCACGGTGCCCGTGGTGGGTGCCCGCGGGGCAGGTGCTGCCCTCGCAGGGATGGGCCTGCTCCCCTGCCGAGGAAACTCGCCGAGGTGGAGAGGCGCGCTCCGGAAGCCAAGGGCGGGTGACCGGCTCCTCCGAGGAGGTGAGGCCCACGCTGAAAAAGAAGCGACAGCAGCTTTCTCCAGGCCCTGCGGTGGGGGAGCTCAGCAGGCCGGGGCGGGACCAGAGGCCCGCAGCTGGCAGGCAAGGCCGACTCGGCACTCGGACTGTGTGGCCCAAGCACCGGGACAGATCACGAACGCTTTGGGCGGAGGACGCCGCCGCACATCAGACAGCCCCAGGAAATTCGACGAGCGAGAGGAAAGGGTCTCGAGGTCAGGAGGCGGAGGGCGCGTGCGGAGGCCTGTGTGTTTGCAGACCGTGACAGGCGGTCAGGACAGCCCACCGCCAGGGAATTTAGACCAGTTCATGTTAATGAGGAACATGGGCACAAGAGGGGCCTGGTGTGAGGAGGTGCTGAGTGTTTTACCCCAGTGCCTCACCGCCACTGGAGCTCTGACGCGTGCAGTCGGGTGGACAGGCGGTTGAACGGGCAGATGGGTGGACAGGCGGGTGACGCGGCGGGCAGGTAGATGAATGGACAGGTGGGAGAAGGGGTGGATGAAGGCACAGTAGGGTGCATGGATGGATGACAGGGTGGGCAGGCAGGTGGGTGGCCAGGTGGATGAGTGGAAGGATGGGTGGACAGGTGGGTGAATGGACGGATGGATGGACAGGTAGATGAATGGACAGATGGGTGAATGGATGGATGGATGGACGGATGGATGGATGGATGGACAGATGGATGAATGGACAGACGGGAGGACAGGTGGATGAATGGACGGATGGGAGGCCAGGTGGGTGGATGGATGGATGGATGGATGGACAGGTAGATGAATGGACAGATGGGTGAATGGATGGATGGATGGACAGATGGATGAATGGATGGATGGATGGATGGACAGATGGATGAATGGACAGACGGGAGGACAGGTGGATGAATGGACGGATGGATGGACAGGTGGGTGAACGGACGGATGGGAGGCCAGGTGGGTGGATGGATGGATGGATGGATGGACAGGTAGATGAATGGACAGATGGATGGACACGTGATGCAAGGACGCATGGATGGACAGGTGGATAAATGGACGGATGGATGGACAGGTGACAAATGGACAGATGGGTGGACAGGTGGATGAATGGACGGACGGGCAGGTCGGTGGATGCCCTCTACAATTTTGTCCTATTCCAGACAAGCACCTATTATCACGTGTTTTCCTCAGTATTTCTGAATATTGAGGGCTGAGCTGCGTTAGCAAAGCCTACAGACTACACCCCAAGGAGCCAAAGCAGATTGCAGAAGTGGCCACCTGCTCCTTGCTGCTTAGGCCAAAGAGGCCCCTCGTCGAAGTGGGATGGCCCTGGAGTGACTGCCTCGGACCCTGTTCGTCCTGTCCTGGCTCTGGGGGCATGAAGGCTCAGGGTCATCGGGCAGGGGACCCCCAGTGAGGAGTGGACTCCCACCTGTGGAAGGAGGCCACGACTCCCTGCACCTTGAGCCCCGTTGGGAGGCCCCCGTGGGCTCTTGTCTCCCCCCTGCCTCCCGCATCACTAGGGAGCCCAGGCTGCTGTTCAGGGACACAGGTCAGGGTCTGCTGCCCTTGTCACCTGGGCCCCCGACCCACAGATCTGCCTGCCTCACTCGGCGTCACCACATCTCACCTGAACGCTGCAGACTCAGCCCAAGGGGCCGGGCCCCAAGCAGATGCCAGCACCACCCCCCCCCACCAAATTCCTCAGGCTCTGAGGACAAGGAAACCCACAGAAGGCCCCCCGTGTCCTCCAGAGGACATGCTCCCCCCGCCCCAGAGATGGGGTCACCTCCCTCCACCCCAGATCGTGTCCACCTGACGTGCAGCACAGCCAGTGCCTGTGAGCAGGTGGGTCACCCTGGACGGCCCGGGCTTGACCGAGGCCCTGCCCTCCTCCCTCCCGGACTTCCATCCAAGGAGGTTACGTCCCGGGATTCCTTCGGTGGAACTGGAAGAGAAACAGGTAGGCACTGACCCGGTCTGGTGTTTGGGGGGAGAAGGACACCTGAGTTCAGGGCTGTTCGGGCATGGCCACCGTCACGTCCCCCTCTACCAGTTCTCCCCTCAAGTCCTTGGGGGTGGGCTGGCCTTGTCCCCCTCCCAGGACAGCAACGGTCACCTGACGCCTCTGAAAACTTTTGACAGGGTGTGTGGAGAAACCAAGGCACAGGGAAGTTTAAAGTGATTTCCCCAGAGCCTGGGAGGCCGTCCGCTCCTTCCTGGCATTAACCTGAGGCCGAGGTGCACGAAGATCCCTCCCCAGACGGTGCGGTGGGGACTCGAGGGGAGCCGTGTTGCCCCCCCAGGGCGAATGGTCAGGCTCCGCCCCTCCCGGTGGCCCCCTCCCAGGGCGGCAGCCACCAGGACAGACAGAGCGCGGCAGGCTTTCCCGCCAGGACCCCCCGCCGCCAGCCTCCGGGCCGCCCTGTGTCCCCACGTGACGGGGCTTTCTGGCACATCTCCTGAGAGCTTTCGTCTTGGAATAATGTCGGACCAACAGACGAGCTGCAAAGACAGTCCGTCGGAGCCCCCCTTTCCTCCCGCAGCCTCCCCGGGCCGAGCGGCCTCCCCTACAAGGGCTCTGTCCCACTGGCCCAGAAGGCCCCTCGTGTCCCTCCGTCCTGGCGGCGGGGAGTGCCGGGTGGAGTTGTGGGGGCCGCTCTGAGGCAGGAACGTGGCACCGACGTGCGTCCTCGGGCATCTCCAGCCCCCGAGATGCAAGATGCATGGGAGGCTTCGAGCAGCGCCTGCTGGTGGGGGCCCTCGTGCCCTGGTGCCAGCCTCAGACCCGCTCCAAACACACAGGAAATGCCTCAGCATCTGGCGTACCGCCGGGTGTCATTTCAGAAGATTCCAGAAGGTGGCGCTGGAAGCTAAGAAATGACACCCCGCCGGTGCGCGCCAGAGGCCGCGGCTTGGGGACAGCAGAGAAGAGTTCTTACACCTGGGTGTCCTCCCTGAGCTGCCTCGGGGCCCACGGGCTTGTGTATACATGTGGTGCCCGTTTTGTCTGCATGGGAGCCACGGGCTCCTCCTCCCAAACAGGTGAGAGGCAGGCCCCGTGTGTCGGGCGGGGGTCTCCTGGTCCAGGGGAGGGCCCCACGACAGCTTGCCCCGGCCCGCAGCACCCTCCCCGTGGACAGAACCTCCTGGTGGGTCCGGAAGGTTCCAGAGGCCGAGTTGGCCGAGCGGAAGCCGTGGGGACCAGCAGAACCGATTCTGTGTCCTTTCTTCTGAGTCTTAAAAATACTCAGCGGTGAGAGAACGAGAGAGAACCCAGAAGCGCCCTGTGTCCGAGGCCACTGGGCGGCGGGCGGGCGGGTGCCGGCTCTGGGGCCCCAGAGGCGAGTGACACCAGCCTCGCGCCCTGAAGAGAGGCGGCTCCGCATCGGGGCCGCGGGGCTGCTCCCAGCATCCTGGCGCATCCCCACCGTGCGGGTCCTCGTCACGGGGACCCCTCCGGCCCCAGCCCTGCTGCCCTCCCCTGCAAGCCCAGCGGGGGCCCGGAGCAGCGACCGGTCAGAGGCGGGCAGCCGTGTCCACCCCCAAGGCCCGGGCCCGTCCGTCTGCCCTCCTCGTATCGGGCTGCCCGGCGCTCCGCCATCCGTCCACCCGGGGCTCGCGGGGAGTCCTGGGCCCAGCCCGCAACCTGTGCACAAAGAAGGGGAGAAAGACCCAGACCCACCAGGGGCGCCCTCAGGGACCAGGGCACCGCAGGGCCCTGCGGGGGAAGGCCCGGGTCACTGGGCACAGCGGACGGGCCCCCAGAACACAGCCGCACCTCCTCACCCCGTCCGCACTCAGCTAAGCCACCGGCAGGTCTGGGCCCCTGCCCTCAGCAGAGCCCGGACAGGGTCCCGGCCAGAACCCCAAGGCTCCGAGAGCGGGGCCCCCGTCCTGCCAGGGCCCCGAAACGCTGTCCTGCAAGCCAGGCGTGTGCGACAGCAGATTCAACCCTCGGTTCTGGGGGCCTCGTGTCAGAGGCCAAAGTGCCCGGGGCCGTGTTCCCGGGGCGTTCTTGGGCCCGTGGCCCCGTGGCTCCAATCTCTGCCCCCGTAGGCGAGGACACCTGGTAGACGTGAATTTGCGGGGACACCGCCCAGCCCAGGACAGTGGGGTGACCGCTGGAGGCCGGAACGGTGTCGGTGACATAACAGCCACGTGCCGTCCGCCGAGGTTGCTCCTTCCGCCTCTACCCGAAGGCGCCAGGGTCTCAGCAGCCGAGCAGAAAGGTGGTTTCAGTTGTACGACTAGTAATTGTGTGTCCTCAGGCGCTGTGCCCGCCCCCCTGCCCTGGCCCCCGGCGGACACGTTCCTGAGAAAAGGGAAAACCTGCAAGTTTGTGTCAAGTCACAAGCTCTCGAGAGTTAGTGGTGGGGTCTGAGTAAACCCAGGGCGCCGGGCAGCCCCTGGGGGTCACGGGGCAGCCCCTGGGGGGCACCGTCCACACACACATGACCTGGACTTGGCCTCGGGCGTCTCTCTGTCTTGAGCGGCGCTGTCTCTCTTCTCTGTGACTCGGTTTCTCCTGGTGGCTCCCAAGCGAGTGGCCGTGACCGAAGAGACTGGGGACAACAGGGTTCTCTGAGCATCTGGACACTGTTACCATGGGAGCAGCTTTGGGTTCTCACACCGGAGAAGGGGACGCTGCATTCTTACTGTTTTCCTCAGATTAGAGCCGAGAAGGGGCCACACCATCAAACCCGCAGCACGGACCTTACCTTGTCTGGGGTCCCCTAAGCGGAGCGAGGACGCCTCCGGCCCGCGAGCCCTGGGGGGGTCATCACTCCTGCCTGGGAGGTGCCGACGGCCTCCGCGGTCCGGAACAAAGCAGCCAGCTCCCCGCTCCCTGGCACACCTGTTCCTGTCCAAGCATCCTGCGTTCAGGGCAGGTTCCGTGGAGAAGATTAGCTTGTCGCAAGGAGGACTCACACCATTACCTTCCAATTATGCATCCGACTCCGCCGTCCCTCTGATGTGCTTTTAATTGTCTGTATTTCTCTGTCGTTCTCTAAACGGTCCATTTGTGGTCCTAAGTTGGGAAGCTGACGTTCCCCGCCTGTAGGGGCTCGGGGAGAGCAGTGCCCCTCTTCCAAATTAAAGTGGTTATTGATAAATCCACACGGTACATCTGGCTCCGTTACCCGGACGAGCCGCCGGGAGGACGAGCCCTGTCCTCCCGGCCCCCACGTCCAGCCTCCCTCCCACGAGGACCCTGAATGCACTGAGCCCACCTGGAACCCGGCACTGTCCCAGCTCAGAGTCCTTTGTCGCTTCTGCCACGAGAGACGACAGGCCCCCGGGTTCCTGGGACGAGGGCTGGACGCCTGCGGGGCCGTCATGACCGGGGCGGAGGCCCGTGCACGCGATGGCTTCCTTGGGCGTGCCAGGAGCAGGACGCCACCCCCGGCACGTCGGGGGCCGGCCCTGGCACCCCGGCTGGGTTGCCCGGCTCTGCCGGCCCCTCGGACACCAGCCAGGGCTCTGTGTCCGCTCAGCTCTCACCTGCAGGGGCACCGTCTCAGGAGATACGAGCACTTCCCACAGGGCGTCCCCCGCGGGTGCTGGGGCCTCCTGCCAGCTCAGAGGACGCTCCAGGTTGGCCACCCGGCTCCCCCGAGGTGCTGCGTCAGCCACGCGGCAGGGATGTGGACGCCGGGACAGAAGCCACCCGGAGAAAGGGGTGGGGCGGTAGGGCGGTGGGAACCCGCCGTCCAGGGCCCTGCTGTCCCTGGAAGAAGCTGGCGCCCAGGCGGCCCCCTGAGCATGGCGCCCGCGAGGGGGAAAGAGGCCGGGAGCCCTCGAGGTCCCTGCTCTCACTCCCTTGCTCTGCCCGACACGTGCCCAGCAGGAGAGGACCGGGTGCACAGGACGGCAGACGTGAGGCACACTGCAGGGCCGTGCGGGTGACCCAATGCCTACGGGGCCGGGGGGGCGCGTCACAGCCACGGTGGGGGCTGCCCCCCCACACCCCCACCACCCCCTACTGCACCGCACCGGACGGATGCGGCCGACGGCCCACCCCCGAGCCCCAGGGACCCTCACGGTGGCTTCCGCTGCTCTCCCTCTCCCCTCGGCCCCCCTGGGCACCCCCACCCCAATGTGTGACAGAAGGAGAAGAAAGCGACACAGCGAGAGACGGCGGGTGGCCTCTGTCCGCTCCTCCACACACCCGGCCGGGTCTCGGGACCGGGGGCACCAGGGAGATGGCCGGCCGGAGCAGGCGCGGAGCCCAGGGCCGTGCGCGTGAGGCCGCGCAGGGAGACCCGCAAACACAGAAGCCCAGGCAGCCTCTCCTCACCGGCCTCCCTGGGCCCAGCAGCCCAGCCCTCGGGGGACACCTGCGCCCCACGTTCGCCGCAGCACGGTCACGAGAAAGGCACAAGCGAGCCCGACATCCCTCTGTGGACAGACGGATGCACAGAGGGTGGCACACACACCTGGAATATTCTTCAGCCTTCGGGGGGGGGGGGGAGTTCTGCAAGATGGGGGAGGGTTGAGGACTCTCGGGGGGGGGGGCAGGGGGGGGCAAGCAGGAAAGTCCCCAGACTCAGAAGCAGGGGGACAGAGGGTCGGTCAGTTTGCAAAACGAAGGGGTTCTGGGGACCGGGGACTGCCGGAGACCTGCGCCCCAGAGTGGCTGCTGGTAAATTTTTATGCGCGTTTTACCGCAGTTGTAAGAAAGGGCACCTTTGGAACACTGTCGCCATCGGAGTGCCGGAGGCCCAGGGGCTGGGGCGGGCACCGCTCTGCCCCGCGCGTTCCGCGGCCCCCTCCCCCCTCCCCCCTCCCCCCTCCCTCCCTCCTCCCCTCCCCCCCTCACGAAGCAGCCAGCCCAGGTGGGAGATTCTGATCCCTCACAGGGCACCGCCCACCCGCCGCCCGCGGCTCCAGGGGCCACACGGCCCGGGGCCGCGGCTCGCGGCGTGGGGTTTGAAACGGCATCAGCGTTCGCTTACGCTCTGGCAAGATGCCACTTCCTGTTTCTGAGAGCAGGCTTGTAAAAACTGCCGTCTGCCGGACATCAAACGGCTCCCGCACAGCATCTTGATGAGTTAAGTGTAAATGAATCGGAAGCTCATGGGACTAAATTTCCCTTGAAATTCACTCTGGTTTGCAAATTAATGGAAAAAGCGCCGGGCAAAACTTGTTTAGACCTTTATTGAACCAAAAACACTTTAAAAATAGTTTGGGGAGCTCAGCGAACAAGCCCGGGCTGGGCTCCGCGTCTTGCGTGGATTTTGGGTGGATTCCACTCCATCCCCTGGGGTTTGGAGCCAGGACGCGGGGAGGGGCACCCGGCTTGTGCCGCGGCCTGGGCCTGGGGGGGGGGGGGGAGCGGTCCTGCAGAGCCCCCCCCCCCCAGCAGCACGGCACCGGGCCTAACAGGGAGGTCACGGAGAATCGAACAAGGGGATGAAGACGATCGGCATCCCTGTCTAAGACTGGGGATAAAAACACTCCCGTTTCGTTGCCGCTTAATTGAACAGATCCAGGAAGCCGGCTAGCTTAAGGGACGCGTTTCAATGCTGCCGTTAGAAGACATTGTGAACTCACGGGTGCAAACCCGAGTATTGTCAGAAACAAAAGGCGGGAGGGTGACAAGAGCCAAGGCCGCAGCGTGAGGAGGTGGTCTCTCCTCCCTGGACGTGGCCAGAAGGACCCCCTCAGCCCGGGGCACGTGGGGCCGATAAGGCTGAGGCCCCCCGTTTGCAGGTGCCTCTCGCGTGCCGGAAACTAAGGTCAGTTAACGGGAGCGTGACGTCTCCGGGAGCCTGTGGCCGCCCAGGGCTGGCCGGGCGGGGAGCACGGGCGCGGGGGGCCCGGGGGCCGCTCGTCCGGGCCGGCACAGGAGCCCCCGCGGTATTTCAACAACCTGCGCCGCCCGACGGGCACACGCCGTGGACCGCCGGCTCGGCCCGGTTTGTGTTTCCCGAGAGTGTTCCAGGTGCAGAGCGAGGCAGCGTCCTCCGTGGGCTCCGGCAGACCACGCGGCCCAGCGCCTCCTCCTTGCTGCCTCTTCGGGGCATCGCTTGGTTCTCATCTGCCTCCGAAGCTGGGCCGTCCCCGTCCGCACGCAGGAGGAGAAGATCGTGTCTGGCCACGTTCACTTGCTGTGTCTTGTACGCCGCGTGGCTCCCGTAGCCGTGGCAGCACCAGTCAGACCGGCCTGAGCAGGAGGGGAGTCGCGTCCTCAGCCCGGCGACACGCTCGCAGGCCCGCGGGCCCGGCTGGATCCAGACGCTCGAACCGCTCGCAAACCCGCCTCCGGATCTGCTTCCCTCCACGTCGGCCTCGGGCGGCGGAGTTTCTCCAGGAGGAGCCACGGGCTGGCCCCACAAACCCCAGAGGAAGAGACGCCTCCTTCCAGCAGGTGCAGGAAGCCCGCGGGGAGTCGGGGGGGGGTCCCCCTCCGAGGGGTCCCCCTCAGAGACCGTGGGCCAGGCCCCGAGGCAGAGGAGTGCTGGCGGCCGTGGCTGGCGGCCACGCTCCCGCGACACGTCCTCTAGGGAGCTGGGTGGCATCCAGGGGATGGGGGCCGCGGGACAGGACGTGGGGGACGTCCCGGAAGGAGACGAAACCGCACGGTGTCCGTGTCCACCCCTGGGGATGCCGGACGGTCACCTCGGCCGACACAGCCGCCAACCCTCCGGAAGTTCCGAGTCGAAGCACCACTGGGCCGTGGCCCTCGCCAACCCGTGGGGGGCCCTCCCCGTCTCTGCCCAGCCCCACGTGCTGGCGGCACCTGGCACTCCGGTCCCTGCCCTCCGTCACCACGTGGTGACGCCGCCACGTGACCCCTTCTGACAAGGACCCCGGTCACACTGGGTTAGGACACACCTACTGGCCTCCTCGGAGCCAATCACGTCTGCAAAGACCCTCTTTCCGAATAAGCCCCGTGGGCACAGACCAGGAGCTAGGGCTCTGACCCATCTTCTCGGGGGACGTGGTTCAACCCGTGACCGTACTGCCCCGGAATAAAGGGTCCAACGTGTTGAGTGACCAGCGGGAGGCATCAGTGACGCGAGCGGCACCGTCTCACAGCCTCACGGAGGCGAAGACCCTCCCGGCCGCGCCCCTGGGGGGGCAGCGGGGACACAGACCGGGTCGATGCAGGGATGCCGCCAGGAGAGCTGCAGGCAGCCGCTGAGCCTCTCCGGGTGGAACCGGAGGACACGCTTTCAAACAGAACCACCACTTGAAGCCCGTGGACGCGGTCCTGAAGGCAAGCAGCGCATGAAACGTTTTCCCGAGAAAATCTGGGAAAATTCATTAGGGAAGGCGCGAGGCATCGGGGTCTGAACCAGGACCGCCCCCGCCCTCGGCTTCGTGGGGACAGAGACTCGCTCCGGAGGCTGCAGCCCGGCACACGGGGCCCCTGCGCCCGCCCCCCGCCGGAGGGCTTTCCCTGCAGGAGAAGCAGGGCGCAGACACCCCCACTCTGGCCCCTGGGAGCAGCGTCAGGGGCTGGACACCCCGGGAGGGCAGGAGACGTCACTAGATGATTCAGTCACCGAACAGATGAGCAAGCGAAGGACAGGAACAGGCCCCCGATGGGGGGGCAGAACCCCACGTGGCTGCGATATGTTATCTAGAACGTCCAGTTTCCAGTAAACAAGTATGAGGCACTCGAGACGCAGGAAGGCACCCACACGCGTCGGAAAGCGGGCGGGCAGAGAGGCCGCCTGGGGGAGCCGGCAGGTGCCGGACTTCACAGAAAAGTACTGCAGAGCACCCACCGCGGAACTCCAAGTACCGCGGAACTCAAGGCAGCTGCACTCGAGAGGCGAAGGGATGTCACGTGAAGGAGACTGTGGAGGAAGAGGGAGAACCCATGGCGAAGCGCCAAATGGAGTTCTGGAGTTGAAAGGCACCGGCACTAAAGGGAAAGGTACACGAGAGTGGATGACAGAAGACCGGGACGGGCAGAAGGAAGACTTCCTTGGCTTGAAGACAGACCAGGGGAGATTGCAGCCAAGGAGGCGGAAATGCGGGGAAGAAGACGCAGGGGGCGTAGAGGAAGGGGTTCACGGCACCAAGTGCGCGGCGGGAGACGGAGGGCAGAAGCAAAGAGAGAAATGTGGGCCGATGTCACCAACCTACCACCGAATAGTGACGTACGTGCCCGGGAAGCTGGATGGGGATAAGTGCGGACTCAAACCCACACGTGGCCGAAAAGGAGAACGCCGAAAGCCAAAGACAAGGAGAAAATCCTGAAAGTAGCGAGGGAAAAACGCGCCCCTTACGAGGGACCGACGGTGACTTCTCGGCAGGGCCTGCGCGGGCCCGGAGGCCGTGGGCCGCGTGTGCAAAACGCGTGTCAAGCAACAGCACGATCGTCAGCAAAACCATCTTCCGAAGATGAAGGGGATGAAGACTTTCCCAGGTTAAAACAGCACGGCAACGACGAGACGGAATTCGCCGCCCGCAGGACCCACCCAGCTCGCAAAATAGAGCAGGACGCGCTTCAGGCTGAAGTCAAGCGCCCCAGACAGAGGCTGAGTCCGCCCGAAAAGCCAGATCTCCGGTAAAGACAAATGTACAACATTTCTCCCTCCTTCTGTAACCAATTCAGAAAGCAGTTGTATCAACAAGTGTGTCTGTGACATGACATTGGGCCTATGATTAATACAGATGTGATAGACGTGTAATACATGTGCGATCACAACCAGAGGAAGCGGGTAGGGCAGAGCCGTGTGGCCTAAGGAGACGGGAGAGCCATCATTATCGGAGTGTTGCCAGGACCGGGTGTCACATGACCTCATAAACTCGGGAAAAGGGAGTGAGCGTACCTGGGACTGAGGTTCACACCAGCGCCAGAAGCAAGCGAGCATCTCGTGAAGCGGATTGTGACTGAGATGCCGCATTAGGGAAGAGTCGGCCGGCATTTTGAAAAAGCAACAGAAGGGAAGAGAAGAAGGGAGGCACGAGAAAAGCAGAAAACGGCACCGTAGACGTAGAGCCGACCGCATCGATAAGAACATTAATGTGGATGGACCAGACGATCCAGTCAAAGGGCAGAGATTGTCGAGTGAAACAAACAGAAACCCCACCATCCGCCTTCCAGCTGGAGACGGAGAGCCCTTAGGGGTCAAAGGCACAAATGGACGAACGCGGTGCAAGACAGCGTCTGATACAGGCCGGCAGAGGCGAGAGGCTCGTGCGAACGTCAGACAGAACGGACTGCAACACGAGGGTGCGATTAATGACACAGAGGGACGCTCGATACCCGACCCGTCAGGAGGACGCAGCCGCAGAGCTCCCACACACAGCGAAGAAACCCCTGGAAAGAAGGAGAGACAGACAGTTGTCCCACAGTAGCCGCGGACGGCGTCACCCCACCGTCCACGGCGCTCAGGCAAGCCGGGCGAAGGCCAGCAAGGGGACAGAAGAACTTCACTGCATCATCAAGCAGCCGGACCCGCCAGGCGTGGACAGACAGTCCACCGCGACAGCAGGGGGGTCGTACTTCTCAGGTGGCACGGAAGGTTCTCCAGGCTGCGAAACAAACGGGCCACCACGTGAGGCCGTCACGCCAGGAAGTGAGAGGGGGCCGTGGAGGCGGGCCGAGACTTATCAGGGGGAGGTGAGGACCCTGGGCAGGGGCGGCAGGCGGCTTGGAGGAAGGTTCTGGTGCCTGGCCAAATACAGGTGGGGAGACGGTCCTCCAGGCCCTGGGACTGAGGCTGGTTTCCTGGTGAGGAGGTCCCCCAGGGCTGCCCCAGGTGTGGAGCGGGGAGAACATCAGGTGCCAGGCTGACCACTTTGGCCTTGACCTTGGTGCCCTGGGCAAGTGCCCCGGGGAGGGAAGGTGAGTGAGTCTGTGACGACTGAGGTTTTAGACCTGGCGGTGCCTGGCCTGGGTGGTCGGGCGGCGTCTGGGCGGAGAGACAATAAAAGGGCCTCTGCAGGGCCCCAGGGGAAGGGGGTGGGTTACAGAGAGACTTTGTGAGTCAAGTGCAGCGGAGAATCTCAGAAGCCCACATTCACGGAGCTCTCGGAACACCTGCACCCGGGGGGGGGGGGGGGGAGTCCGAATGCTCTGACACGGGTGCCGTCAGAGGGCACCCCGTCTTCCCCAACTCCAGGAACAGTTGTGAGACTTATCTGCCCTGGCAGTTTTTAAAAACATCAGCAGTTCACCTGAAAGCCAATGACCCTCCGTAGTTGTGATTTCTTAGTAAGCACCATCTCCACACTCTGCTGGATGTCAAGTTCACCCCAAGCTCGCGTCCTGGCAGCTCTGGCCCGCCTGGGTGTCCCCTTCCTGCCGGCGAGAGGTGCCGTGAGGAAGGAGAACCCCCACCCGCGGCCCACAGGGGTCAGAGGCTCAGGGCCCCTAGACGGAAGAGGTTTCAGAGTGGCCTCGGCTGTGGTCCGGAACACAGGTCCAGCAGGAACCGCGCTCTCCCCTAACTCGCGGATGTCCCAGGTGACGTCCAGGAGCAAGAAGTGACTGGTTGCCCAGCTGAGTAACAGGAAGAGGGGCGGCCGGCCGAACCCCCGGCCCAGGAGCGGCTGCGCTTGGCCAGTGCTGACCGAGGCGGCCGGGAGGATCGACCCCGCAGGCCCCAGCGGGTCCCCCAGGGCAGGGCGCCGAGCCTCGGCTGCAGGGCAGCGCAAGCAGGCCCTCCCGGCCCGGCCCGGCCCGGCCCGCACACATCACATCTCGGCAGCACTCGCGCACAAACTCAAAGCCAGGCGACAGGCATGGCCCGGCTCCGGGCGCTCGACACTCAGGTGCGCTCCAGGAGGAGGGATCTGGCGCCCAAAGGGCCTTTGAAAACGGTCAGCTTCCCTGGGTGCATCGCCCCAATAATCCGCAGAAACAACAGTAATCTAAAAATAGTCTTGTTTTCTGTCCTCAGCTCCTTTTAACTTCGTTAGTCACCGATCCTTAAAATAAAACCCGTGTAGCGTCTCTCCTGGTAGCGGCGATAAACACACCCGCGCGCAGGCCGCGCCGACGGGCGGAAGGGAGCGCAGGGGCCGCGGCCGGGGACCGACCGCGGTGGCCCCGGGGTGGCCGCAGGAGCCGCCCCGGGCGGACCGGGGGCGCGCTGGCCGAGGAGCCGCCGCCGCCGCCTCCGGAACTCCCTGCGCCCTGGCGCGCGGCCACCGTGGTCCCGGCAACGGCATTAAACAGAGGGAAACAGACGGGGATCCCGTCACCGGGCGGGGAAGAAGGAGGCATTGAGAGCAGACAGGAAGAGAGCTTTTCTGGATGGAGTGAAAATTATTTACTGAAGGGGAGGAGGGGGGAGGGGGAGGGGGAGACGAGGTGGGGGGAGGAGGAAGAGGAGGGAGGAGACTAGGAGGAAGAGGAAGCGGAGATGGAGAAGGAAGTGGGGGAAGAGGAAGAGGTGGGGAGGAGGGAGGGGAGGAGGGAGAGGAGCCGGGGAGGGGAAGGGGGAAGGGGAGGATGGAGAGGAGGGGAGGGGAGGGGTTGGAGGGAGACAAGAGGGAGGAAGAGGAGGGTGGGGAAGAGAAGGGGGAGAGGTGGAGGCAGAAAAGAAGTGAGGGAGGGGAGGTGGGAGAGCAAGAAAACGGGGAGGAGCCTGTGTGGGAGGGGCGGACAGGAAGCGATGGGGGTCAATTTTTATTTTCGTGCAACTTGTGAGACCTTCTTGCCCCGGCGCCCGGACTCTGCCCTCAACCCTCCCCGTGGCCCCAGATGTGGGCCACTAGGACCCCCGGGCCGCAGGATCTTTGTAAGGGGCGGGGCGAGGGAGGGGCAAGGGCTGTGAGGCCCTGGCGCCCCCTGGCGGCCTCCCACGCGGGATGCGCGCCCCTCCCCCTCCCAGCCCCAGAGTCTTCGCGGGGTCCCCCCCAGCCTCGGGGCGTCCTGATGGGGTGCCCCCAGCTTCAGCATCCTCGAGGGGTTCCCCCCCCCGCCGGCCCTAAGCCATAGTATCCTCCCCCCCTCCCCCGCGTCACCTTCTCCCCGGCCCTGGGGCACCGAGGCACGTGCCAGGCCCAGTTCACCGCGTGGGGGCAGATCTCCAGGTAGGGGCACCTGGGAAGTGTCCTGACAGCCACCCAGACACCCGCGGGCGCGCGGCCGCCTGACCGAAGAGTGGGTGGAAAGAGGGATTTCAGTTCTGTCCCCAACGGGCTGGATAACCCAACAGACGGCGGTGGCGACGGCTTCCGTCGGGCACCGATTAGCCAGCGAAACTCACCGGTTGGGGCAAATGTTGCACCGCCCCCCCCCCCCGCCCCCGGGTCCAGGCCCTGGAGGCTTGTGGGGCGTCCGCTGCCTGCAGGCCTCCTGAGTCCGCGCGGCAGACACAACTTTGCTTTTGGGGTTATTTGAAACCACATAAGGGTGTCGTGCAGCAGATTTATGATTTTTATACACCAGACGTTTTAACCGCCCTGACGCCCCAACCCCTTCCATCCAAGGCCAACACGAAAATACGGTCCGGTTTTGGCAGCTGAGCCGCGCCGAGGAGAGGCGGGGGGGGGGGGGGTGAGAAGAAAGTGTAAAGTGAACCGGCGGCGTTCGAGGGGCCTTCCCGAAACCAGCTCCCGGGCTCAGACCCCTCCCCCTCGGCTGGAACCCCAAAGTCCCTCCCGGGGCGGCTGGGAGCGCGGGGGCGGGCGTGGGGGCTGTGCCCGGGTTCTCCGGGACCCCCACCCCCCCCAGCTAGCTCACGCGGCAGGCAATCTGGGTCGCTCAGATATTTACAGAGCAAAATGACAATACGTCCACGTCCCGGGACTGCCGTGCAATCTGTTAGTAATTTAGCGGGATGGGAATTTCCTTTCTCGGGCCTGCCAATGGAAGCGCTTTTCCAAATTTCCACAGCGGGGGAAGCCTGCGATTTTACATAATGACTTCAGCATGCAGGGCGCTCTCGGCCCCCTCGTCTCCGCTCCCTCCGCCCCCTCTTTAAAGCAGAGTGTGACTCCCTTAGGACACGGGCTGGACCCCGGCGTCCCGGCCGGCTCGTTCTTCGGGTGCGCCCGGGTGTCACCCGGTGCGCCCCCGCCCTCCACGGGCGCCCCCGCCGACACCCCCCGTGCGCCCCGGCCCTCCGCGGGCGCCCCTGCCCGCCCCCGGCGCGCCCCCTCCGGGGCCGTGCGCCCCCGCCCGCCCCCCGTGCGCCCCGCGGGCCCGGCGAGCGGCGGGCCCGGCGGCGCGGGGAGGGCAGGAGCTCGGCGACTTGTCCTCCGGGCCCTGCGCCGGCTCGGGCGGGGGCGTGATGTCACGGCAGGGAGGGGGCGCGGGAGCGGCCGGGCCGGCGGGGAGGCGGGGGAGGTGTTTTCCAGCTTTAAAAAGGCAGGAGGCAGAGCGCGGCCCTGCGTCAGAGCGACACTCAGAGGACTCCGAACTCGCCGGCACAGTCACCGCGCCGGGTCGGGCGGCCGGGCGCGGGCACCGGGGCGCGGGAGCACACCGCCGAGCCCCCGCCACCCCGCCACCCCGCCACGCAGCTCGGGCCCCAGGGCCGCGGCTCGGCCCGCCACGCGCGCACACGCCCCCCCAATGACATTTGTCCGGGGCGGGCGGCGCTGAGCCGGGGGAGAGGTCCCTGCCTTCCCGGGAGACCCGGCCGGGGCGGCGGCGCCGAGCGCCTCCCGCTCCTCCTCCCGCTCCTCCTGCTCCCCGCCGCCGCCGCCGCCGCCGCCGCCGCGTGGATGCCAAGTACCAGTTTTCCAGTCCCTTCCAAGTTTCCACTCGGGCCTCCGGCTGCAGTCTGCGGGAGCGGAGAAACTTTGGGGCCCGCGCCGCCCTCCGGCGGCACCATGAAGTCGGCGGAGGAAGGTAAGCCGGCGAGGCCGCCGCCCCCCCTCCCCCCGCGCCCCCCGGGGTCCCGGCCCGGGAGCGGCGAGCGCGCCGGGCCCGGGTCCGCCGCCGCCGGGAGGGGCGCGGGCGGCGGGGCGCGCGGCGCGGCGCGGCGCGGCTTGGGAAGCGGTGTCCCCCTGGTGTTTCCCCGGAGCAGCCCTGGTCTCGAGCGCGCCTTCCTGCCAATAGGTGTCTCCTCTCCTCCAGCGCTGAGCGCAGCCTCGCGGCGGAGCCGCTGCACAAACTGCGTTCAGACGCAGGCGGTCCGGGGACCGGGCGAGGTTAGGGCCGTCGCCACCGCAGGAGACGCCTTGCGACCGAGCCAGGAGGTTTCTTTGGGAACGAAGTTCGGCGGGTTTCGTCCCCAGCGGGGGCAAGGCCACCCTGCGGCCTGGGAGAGCAGCCACGCGGCGTGAGGTGGGGGTCTGCGCCCCTCCGCGAGCTCCGCCGGTGGCGGGCGCCGTCTCGCCCCCCGTCCCCCGCCCCCCGCCCCGGCTCTGCCTCGCCGGTGGCTCGACCCGCAGGACTCCAGGCATCAAACGCGCTGTCTGGACACAGCCCCTAATTCAGAACATTTTGCAACCTCGTAGAGGGCGAGTTCCAACCGTAGAAAAGGATTCAGGATAGTTTGAAAAGGGACCGCCAAGTTTCAAGCCGTTTGTTTATAGTCCCAAAAGTGCGTAAAGCGAATGAAGCCTGGTGATGGCGACTCCGCTCCCGACAGGGAGTCTCACGGAGTCCCCTTGGCCCGCTGCCCTTAGAAGCGCCACCACCTCCAGCCGGGCGGCCTGGAGCGCCCACCGGCTGTGCTCCCGCAGGTGTCTGAAAACGGCCTCCCACCGGGGTGACCGGCATCCTGCCGGGGCATGGGGACCGGGAGACACCTCCCCAAAGGCCTTAGGAGCGCCCGATGTTTATTTAAATTATCTTAAGACAGCGGGCAGACTTGGTAGTGAGCTTTTGGGGCGGACGTGCTTCCGAGGACCAGAACTTTCCTGCGGCATTTGCAGAGCAGACTTAGAGCCGCGTTCTCTGAAGCCTGCCAGCTTCGAGAACCTACGTTCTTTAACAGAGAGGAGCCCAGGCCAGTCGGTGCGCTCATCAGACGGAGATCGATTATTTGCCGGGTGTTTTGTGTGGCGGAGGAAGACGTGCGTTTCTTTCCATTTTGTCCCAGTTGAGGGGCTGTTTAAATGTAAATACCAGGTGATGGTTATGGGCCAAGCTCTCGCTATTGGAACAGTTTCTAAAAAGTGTGCTGAGGTTTTGCCGTTGGATTCTGGGACACCGTTTTCGGAGTGTCTTCACTTGAACAGCCGGTGGCCCATCCTGCAACAACCTCTCTTCTTTCACAAGGAAAAAAGCCATGGGGGGGGGGTGGGGATTCTTCCTGTTTCCTGCATTTGACAAAGGGCCTCTGCAGAGAAGACAGCAGGCCAGGTGCAGCGAGGCCTTTGGACCAGGTGAATATCAGTGTATGTTGTGAGAACTGCGAGGCGAGGCAGCTAGAAAGCGTGGTCGAGTCCTTCAGGGGGACAGGCTGAGGGTACGACAGGCGCTCCGTTTACTGCAGGTCAACGCCTGCCCAGCCTAGCGAGCGCTGGAGGACGCGTGATCTGTCCCCTCCCCAAGGCCTGACCAAGGCGTCAGCTGCCCCTGTGAGAATCTGCGTGATTCCCCGGCACTTCCCTCCAGTTTAATGAGCATCTGGGTTGAAGCTCATTAGGCCTGTTGTTTCTGAAGGCCTTGTGCTTGTTTTTCCGCGTGGAGAGCGCAGGGAAATGCAAGGCCTGGTAGGTAGCCACCCACCCACCCACTCCGAGGTTGCTCCACACAGAATGCCCCCGGGGCTCTCCGGAACAGAACAAAGCTCGCTCTGTTCTCCCGACACTTAACTTCGAGCCGGCCGCGCAGTTTCCTAATCCAGATTAGGAGAGGCCCTGCTCTATCACACCCAGGGCTGGAGCTCTGTGCTCCCACACCCGCAGCCTCAGAGACTAAGCGCCAAGCTAAACATTTGCATCAGGACAGGAGTGTCTGCTGAGTTGGCAAATAGCTCCACACCATCTCCCAGTTGAAAGGCACTCACCGGGAGGGGGGGTGCTGGTAAGGGGAGCGTTTAAAAACCTGGCCTCCCCATGTGGTGGCTTTGGTTGGGGATCTGAAACTAGGTTGGGGGCGGCGGGGAGCTCAGCCTTAGGCAGGGCAGGGCTGAGTCCCGGTCCGCTGGCCCAGGTGGGAAGCTGGTGGGCACCCGTGTGCGTGCGGAAGTGCGAACCCACTTTCTCTGAAAGTGGTCGAACGGTCGACCAAAAAGTTTTCGTCTAAACAGATGACAAGGGCTGTTGTGTGTACATTTTTGGTGGGGACTAGAAGGTGGCTGCAGAGAAAACAGCTGGAAAGAAAATGAAATGTTGCGGCTTCTCAACAGAAACAGACTTCCATTTGCCCGAAGGTCAGCAAAAAAAGCGAACTAAAACAAAACAACCCTCCAACATGCATCTCAAAGTGAGCACTATTATTAGAAACTAAATCAGGCCAAAGTGAACTATAGTTTATCACTGGAGAAAACCAGGCATTTTGAAAAGGGTCAGGGGAGAGAATCATGGGGGGGGGGCGTGTCACGTGATTTGCAGCTTATTTGCTTCCGGAAAAAGCAGTACCCCCAGGGCAAAGGGCCTGCAGGGCAGAAAGGAGGGCGCTTGTTCCTTAGCGGACCAGCAGCAGTGGCTGCGGTCCCGCCCTCCCTCTCTTGGACGTGTCCTTCTCCGTGGCTGACGCTCACTCTGCTGTGAAGTTCGCGTGTTCTTGCAGATGCCAGTTGTGCGTGGCGCTGAGACACTGGGGACAGGCAGAACGGACGGCTGAAGCAAAGACGTAGGAGACAATGGTGCCCAGACCTGCCTTGTACATTAGATTGGCTGTGCCCGGCTGCTGTGTCCTAGCCTTGGGTTTCAGTCCCCACACACCGAACCTTTGAAAGCTTTGCAGTTACTTGTGGACGGGTAGGAGTGTGCACGTGTGTTTTAAGAAGTTGCAGGACTGAAGCAAACGGTGTTGCAACGAAGCTAGGTGGCAGGTGGGCACGAGCCTGTGAGGAAGACGCCACAGCACAAAAGGGCTGCTGTGTGCCAGCCAGCGGCGCGTAGATGTGCGCAGCCTGCGGGCCACAGCAGAGCCTCCCACTGTACGGGAGGGCGTTTCCGGTCCCTGCGGAAACCCGCACGTTTCCTTGGCGTTTGCGGGTGATTTAGCCACGGGGGCTGAGAGATGGTGCACCACCCCCCCCCCCCGCTGCCTGTCCAAGGGGCAGGCGGGTTAGAAAGCGAGCACAACTATCCAGTGGACTGCATCCGCACTGAGGCGAGCGCCGGCCTCTGGCAGGACGTGCATGTTGTAGACTCAGGCAGCAACCAAATCCTCGCTCCAGACGAGGCTCCGGCAGTTTGAGAGATTTTTTTTCTTTTTTTAAACTTTTACACAAATTTAGCAGGCGGGACGCAGTCTCCCGTCTCGGTGGCACGCAGTTTTCCATCTTTGGGCCACTCGGTGCCTGGGAGCGGCGCCCTCTCGCCCCCTGGGACCCGGCGGGTCCGCGGGCGGGGGGCGGGGGTCCCAGACGCCGGCTCTCCGCCCGCGCCCCGCCCCCCCCCGCCCCCAGCCCGTCGGGCGCGGGCCGCGGGGGGTCTGGCCGGGGCGCACGTGGACCCCCGGACGCGGGCGGGGGGCGGGGGACACGAGGGAGCCGCGTGCGCCCCGGCTGCCCCGGGAGTTTATTTAAAACTCGGAAGCCGGCGGCCGGCGAGCGGCTTGTTTATGTCAACCCGGAAACGGCGGGGGGGGCGGGGGAGGGGCGCGGGGGCGGGCGCGGGGGAGGGGCGCGGGCGGGAGTCACGTTACCCGAGGACGCGCGGCCCAGCGCCGGGCGCAGCCGAGCCCCGGGCGGCGCGACCACAGGTGCCCGCGGCCGCGGCCCCGAGCCAGGCCGCGACCCCGACCCCGACCCCGACCGACCCCGGCCCGGCCCGGATCGGGGCCAGGGCCCCGCCCCCCTCCCTCCCAATCCTAGACCGGGACCGCCGCCGCCCCCCCCCCCCCCCCCCGACCCTGACCGGACCTTGACCCCCGACCCCAGACCCCTACCTGACCGGCCCCGCACCTTGACCCCAGACCCTGGGCCCCGAGCCCGGATAAGGACCCCAACCCCGACCTGGCCCATCCCAACATGACGGGGCTGGAGGAGGACCAGGAGTTCGACTTCGATTTCCTTTTCGAGTTTAACCAGAGCGACGAAGGCGCCGTCGCTGCCCCAGGTGGGTCCGCGCGGGGCCTGCGGAGGGGGCGCGGGCGAGGGGGGGCGCAGGGGCCGGAGGTGCGGGGGCCTCCAGTGCTGTGTTTCGGGGTGCGAGGCCGCAGGTGCAGGACCCTGGCGGTGCAGGGCTGGGGTGGGGGGCGCAGGAACCAGATTGAAGTCAGGAGGGCTGGCCTGGGGGGTGTGCCTGGGGCCCCCATCCTGCCCCTAGGGCGCCGAGATCCAGTTTAGTGGGGAGTTGTGGGAGGGTGGGACAGGCCGTGTCGCCAAGTGGCCACAGGGAGAGCATCAGGCCTCCTGCCTGCGGGTCACACTGTGGGGTCTCCCGGGCGCTCATGCTGGAGAGGCGGCTTCTCCAGGGTGGGGGTGTGCTGCTTCTGCCAGGGGACACGAGTGTCCGAGGCCCTGGACTTGGACACTGTTGAGGGACAGGTGGTGAGCGGCCATTGCCAGAGGGCAGGGGGCCATGGAGCCCCTCCAGACCTGTCCCTGAGCGCCCCGGAGGCCCCGGCCCCTCCCGGAGGAAGGGAGGAAGGGAGGAAGCGTTAAGTGAGTCTGCCCTCAAGAGCGGGAGCCTTTGTCTCTTTCATTTTCTCCTCTGCAAAAAGAAAGGTTTCAGTTAAACAAACAAACAAACGAAACCTCCAGCCTCCCGGAGTGGATGCTCTTGAGTCAGAGTCAGAACTCGAGCTGAGCTGTTGAATGTTCACAGCCAGCTCCCGGTGGCAGGCGCTGTCTGCGGGGCGGGAGGGCTGGGGGGGGGGGGCGGGAGCAGGACCCCCAGAGCCGGGCCCCTCACCTCTCCATTCTGGCCTGCCCACGTGGCGCTAAAGCGAGGAGGCTGAAGGCAGCTCTTGGCGCTGATGGGACGGCATTTCTGCGATGATTGTATAATATTTTCCACGTCGCTCACCACCCCTGCTTTAAAAACTGCAACGTCCTGTTCGTTTTTAAAGAATAAACGTTGCAACCAGGCAGAGGCGGCCTGAATTTTGTCATCTGCACCCCGTTTTCGTCTTCCACGGCTGTGGGTCTCCAGGCCTCCGGGGTCAGTGGGAGCCAAGGCAGTTCAGGAGAGGCTGGGACTGGAAGGGCCGTGGTCCCTGGGGCCGGCTTCACTTTCTTCCCTGAGTCTGGCGGATTTCCAGCCCCCGGTTTCAGGCACTCAGCAAGTGTCTTTGCCAAGAGGCACAAGGTGAAAGTGGGGGCCGTGTCTGTGACTCCCCCCCCCCCCCACCGTGGTGTAAAGGCCCATCCTGGGCAGGGGCTCCCAGCACTGTCCTCCCACCACTGGGCCCTCAGGGGTGCTGCTGTGCCGGAAGGCTGGGGGGCACAGACCCCATGTGGCTTCTGTGGTTGGGGGCTTCCAGAGCTGGGGAGGACCTCGCCGCCTCCCTGTGCCTCCCAGAATGTCTGCTCCACACTCAGAGCCGACCCTGAGCCGGGAACCTTCGTAAGGCTGCTTTTAATCCTCAGCTCAACATGTGCCCCAGCCCCCAGGCTCCCAGGGGAGTACGATCCAGGGAAAGTCTCCTGCGGGAAGGCTTCCAGGGTGCCGGCACCTGGGGCCCAGCATTCACCAGGCTTTGGGGGTTGGGCGGTCCCGAGCAACTTGGAGATAGCTCTGGGCAGAGGAGGCCAGGCAGAGAAGGAAAGGCCTCCTTCGCATCATCACGTGTTAGAAAGAAGTGTAGGAAACGTTCCTCTTTTAACGTATTTTTGTGAGAGATACTCGTGTTTTGTTTTGTTTTGTTTGCATTTTACTAAGACTGTCTTTTAAGAGCACTTTTAGGTTCAGGGCTGAAGGAGAGGAAGGTGGAGAGATTTCCCCTAGACCCCCCCCCCCCCCCCCCCCCCCCCCCCCGCCCCATCCCGCCTCAGCTGCCCTGTCATTTAACACCTGCCGGAGAGGGCACCTGTTACTGTGCTGGACCTGTATCCTCACCCACAGTCCACAGTGGATGGTAGGCGGCTCTCTTGGTGGTGCACGCTCCGTGGGCCTGGACACACGTACGAGGACACGTGTGCACCGTGACCCTACCTCACAGAGCACTGGCACACGAGGACACTCAGGCAACGTTCCTGCACCCCACGGGGTCCTTGCACGGCCCCAGACACCCTGTGGGCTCCTTCTCCTCCAGCTCCTGGTGACCGCTGGTCTGTACTGTCTCCGTAGTTCTGCTTTTTCCAGAATGTCTTCCAGTTGGAGTCATACAGGATGTAGCCTTTCAGACCAGCTTCTTCCACTCGGCGATGCGCGTTCCGGTTTCCTCCGTGTCTCTTCGTGGCTAGTGGTAGCTGGTTTCTTTCTGGTGCTGGGTAATAGTCCCTTGTCTGGATGGACCGGTTTATTTATCCATCACCTGCTGAAGGACATCGGTGATTGCTTCCGGGTTTTGGCCATTATTTAATGAAGTTCCTCCTCTTTGTTCTGAATAATTGACGTATCATAATTATTAAATGTTAAAATATCACGGTGTTATAGTAAGCTGTTACGTTAAATTCTCCAGCCTTTACTGGGTGATAGAAATGGCTTCACGTTCGTTCTGGAACGAGCCTGGATGTAACTCCGTGAATGGGTAGCTGCCCCTGCGCTGGGCCGCGAGGCCCGGTAACGCGGCCTGACGGGCCGCCGGGCGCACGGAGACGGGCGCTGGGCCGCAGGGGCGCGGGGGCACGGACCGGGTCTTTGTCACGGCTCCCCCTGCCTTAGCGGCATCCCCCACCCCGAGGAGTCGTGGGTGGTGGGCCTCCACCCCCGTCACTCTAGTCGCCTCGTGCTCCCGTTGGGCAGGAGGCATGCACACGGCTTCCGTCTCGCCTGGCGCTTGAAGGGCTGGGGTGCACAGAGTTCCTTGTCCCCAGGACGCTCGGCAGGCCCAAGTAGTCACCGTTTGTTGAGGGAAGGGAGAGAGCACGTTTAGAACGTTTAGAACCATTTGCCCCCACTGAACAGGAGGGGTGCTTGTGCTCACAGGGTCCCCGCACCACCCCCCCCCCCGTCCCATCTCTGGCGGCCCCAGTGCCCCCCAGAAGGCTGGCGGGGCCCCTTTCTCAGGCTCAGGACGGAGCTGCCGCGTCGGCCGGGAGGCGGGCACCGCCCTGCTTCCCACCCGGGGCCGGAGCCCGGCTCCTAAGTTATTTTGGCCCCGAGCTGCGGTGCTGTCGCTGTGGCAACTCGGGAGGAAGTCGGCCAGGCCTGTGGGCCCGGGCTGGAGTGTCCCCGGCAGAAGAGCCTCCTCCGGGCCTCCAGGCTGGCGGGCGTGGTGCCGGGCGCCGAGGGTGGTGTGTCCCAGTGCGCACAGAAAGGAGACCTGTCTGCAGGGACCTTTATTCCTAAGTCCGTTGTCAGGAAGGTGGCGGTGGCAGGAAGAGACCCGGGGTCTCTGGTGCTAGGGGCTCGGTGAGTGTGGGTCCTGCACCCTCAGGGGGCCTCAGGGGGGACCCTCAGCTTGCGGGACAGGCGCCCCTGCATTCAATGTGGGCGGCCCACCGTCCGCACTTTGTCCCGAGGTTCCGGGATGTTCCATCAGGATAGTTACTGGCAGGAGGGTGTTTTCATTCAGGGCCTTTGTCAGAGGAAGACTGCAGCTAATAATGACAATTCCCTGAAGACAGGGAATGAGAAGGTGAGGGCCTGAGGGACAAGAGGTGTGCGGGGCGCCCGTGTGGCCCGGGGACAGGGGCGCCGCCACCGTGAGGAGGCCGCAGAAGGCTGGGGGGGAGGGGCACCTTGGGGGCAAGTGGTGGTGTCGGTGCGAGACCTTCCCGGGCAGGTTGTGGGGCCCCGGGGCTTCCTCGCGGTTCCGTGTGTGCCCCGCGGCCGCCGGGCCTGGGCCGCTGTGGCGCCGCCTCTGTGTGCTCAGGAAACAGGGCCGGGCGGCAGGCTCTCGCGTGGAGTGTGTTTCAGTTTTGTTTTGCTCTGTTTCCATCACCTGGGAAATTGCCGTCTTGCTGCCTGGTGGCCGTGGGGCCTCGGCGAGAAGGTCTGGTCGGGCGTCTTGGAGGACAGGACCGGGCGTCACGGGTGTGCGGTCCTCTGTCCAGCCCCGTGTCCTGCGGTCAGGCCCCAGCAGAAGCCACGGGGGGGGGGTTCCTGGAAATGGAGAGCATCATATTCTGTGAAGGACGAGGGGAGCCCGGCGGGGGTGAGCCCGGCGGGGGTGAGCCCGCCCGTCCGTGCCCCGCCCGTCGCCGCCTGCAGGGGACGGGCCGGCAGGGCCAGGCCGGTGGCCGGGATGATGCCCAGAGGCCATTGGCTTCAACACAAGACACATGGATATACTTTTCTGGTGGTGGTTCGCAAGTGACAAAATTGTCTGGTTCTGAAATAGATTCTTTCTCAGAACGGGAGGAAATGGTGCTGACAAGTCCGAGCGCCGGAGAAGCCTGGGGGCGGCCCCCGTCCCACCCGGGCGTCCCTCCTCGGGGACACGCACCTGCGTGGGGCTGGGACTCCAGTGCGGACGGCGGAGGGGCGGTGCGTGTCCTCAGAGGACGGGCCACACCGCTGTCACTCTCGCGTGTGGAGCCTTCTGAAGGTCCCCACGAGACTCGCTCGGACCCGGGCGCGGTCTTTCGCGCTCCCCTGCTCTGCAGGTTACTGAACGCTCGTTGGCAGACGGCCAGGTCCCAGAAGCAGCGGCAGAAAGTGACCCTAATGGGTGTTGAGCGCCTCGGCGGCTCCTGACGCGACAGGAATCAGCCTGAACATCTCAGGGTTGCTAAGAAAGTTACTGGAAACATTTTCACTGAATCGCTAAGTAACGCAGATTTGAATACGGCTTAGGTGGGTCCCCAACCCAAACGGAATGGGGAGCAGGCGGGAGCCCCCGGGCGCGGCAAGCAGGGACGTCTCCCTTGATGTGTTTTTGCCCCGGCAGAGATACCTCCATCATCCGGCGCCCAGCCCCGCCGTTGTGGGCCCTCACGAAGGTCAGGCATGTGGCTTTCCGTCTGTAATTTGTTTAATTACGGAAAGTTGTGTTTTAGGTGAGTCTTTTTTTTTTTTTTTTTTAATGAGGCTTTTTGCTTTTTCTTTTCTCATTGACTCATGTTTATTGACAGTGTTTGGTTTACATAAAGTCCCCTCGGCAGTTCCACAGCCCAGGCCCATTGTCTGCTCCTCCTGGTCTCTTCCAGATCCTTCTAGAAGACGGCGCTCCCGGGGGCACACCGGTCAGACCGGCCGCGCCCCCACCTGCCGTTTCACCCAGAACCTGCCTGTGACCCCCCGCACGCCTCCACCGGCTGTGCAGTCAGAACCTGGGGCCCAGGCACCTGCTGGGGGGTGGGGGTGGGGGGCCAGTCCTGCTCAGCTGTTTGGTAGGATTTGTTTTTTAACTCTTCGATTACCTTCTTGCCAACAAACGTTAGCTCAATTGTGGGCTCAACCTTCTCTCTTTTTTACGTTTATTTTTAATTTTTTAAGGAATCTCTGCCCCCAACAAGAGGCTCAAACTGACAACTACGAGATGGAGAGGTGTTCACTGCACTCACTGAGCCAGCCGGGTGCCCCAACTCTTAAACTGTGGATGCACCGTTTTACTTTTTTTTTTTTTTTTTTTAATTTTTAAAAATTTCCTTCTGAGAGAGAGTGAAAACGAGTTGAGGAAGGGCAGAGGGAGGGAGAAAGAATCCCAGGCAGACTCGCATGCTCACTGCAGAGCCCGATGTGGGGCTCGATCTCGCGGCCCTGGGATCCTGAGCTGAGCCCAAATCAAGAGTCGGCCGCTCACCCGACTGGGACGCCCGGGGAACCCCACCCATAGTGCTCTTTTAACCGGGTCAGGGAATACAGGGATCGGTCCATTAAACTTCCTTTGAGGTCCAGACAGCCTGGGAGCTGGCGGGGGGCCCATCACAAGGGACACCACTTCCTTGGCGGTGACCCAGCACGTGGCTTTGTGACACACATTTGTATTTGTGGCATTTAACATTCCCCCTCAGCCCTGCGCCCGGTGCTCTGTCTGCTGGAGGCGGTGATTCCCTTTGAAATGAAAACACGTTCCTCACCGAACGCTGGGATGTCATGTGCGTCACGGGTCCAAGAGCTCTACGGCAGGGCCCACGGTCCGTGTGGGTGTGAGCGCCCCAGCCGCAGGCGGGCCAGGGCCTGGGGGCCTCGTCCACCAGGAGGGTCTGGCGAGGTGCCCCTGTCGTCGGGACGTTGCCACCCGGAGGACAGAATGTCGAGACCGCGCTGGTCCTGGGAGCCCTTGGACCTGAGCCCCCAGGCGGGCCGCGCAGTCCGAGCTGCTCCAGGGAAGGCAGAGCCCCTCGTGCCTGTGGCCCAGGGCTCGCTGGGGGCCCCCAGGGGGGTCTGGCCCCCCCGAAGGCCAGAGGGGGCGAGACCACAGGAGAGTAGCAGCGTGGCCTTCTCGGCGGTCTGGGAAAGCGCGTGTCTGGACAGGTGTGACGGCGGCGTGGGCAGGTGGCGCCCAGGCGCCCAGGGCGCGGACGCGGGCGGGGATGGGGCGTCTGCAGACCTGCGCTCGCTGCCCTGCGGGCGGGGGCTGCAGGCGCCCAGAGAGGCGTGCGCGGCCGGTGCCAGCGGTTGTGGGATCGGCGCCGCTGGCTGGGCGCCTGGGGCAGCCCAGGAGGCAGGGGCTCCGTGGCCGGCAGCGAGCCGGGTGCTGGGGACCAGGACAGCCGAGCGTGTCTTTCACTCACACTCGATTTTGCAATATGCCAAACACACTGACGTCGTTTCTTGACGTCTGATTACTAACACCCCTGTCCTCTGAGTGTGTAAAACGGACTCACGCTCTCCTCGCTGATATTCTGCTTCCTGATAACGATACTAATACGCGGGGAAACGCGTTTAGCACACGAGAAGGCGTGTGGCTGCGAACAGACGTTTTCTGCTGAGGTGGATCTTTCTGCTGAGACCCCGGTCCGTGCGGAATGGCCCGGGTGTTGGCGCCCCGCTGCCCCCGCCTCGTCCCGTCCGCTGAGGATCCAGAGTCCGGGTGGGGCCCTCCTTCTGGGGGCTTGTCCCCTCGCGCCTGCCGGGCCCCTCCCCCTGATGACGTCCCCCTCGGGCACCTGTGTGGCGGTTTGCCGGGTCCGGGTGTGGGGATGTGCACACGTGTCCCCGGGGGACACGGCCGCCATGCCACCTCTTCCTCAGGAACCGTGACCTTCTCCGGGAAGTTCCTTCCCAGGGTTGTAACTTCTTGATTTTTACCAAGACTGTAATCGTATTTGTAACTTTTGATTGCAGTTCCTGTGTTCAGGTGTCAGTGGCCACGTGGGGAGCATGGGACACGGTCCCAGGGCAGGCGGCCCGCGTGGGCCCAGCTCCCCACCTCCTGCCCTGGGGAGACGAGGGGCTGGTCTTTTCCCCGCCTTCAGTGTCCCGGGTCCTGCTTGCCCGCAGGGCCGTGGGAGCAGGTGGGGACCGAGACGGGAGGTGGGCGGCAGGGTGGCTGGGCCGTCCGGACGGGATTGCGTCCTGTCGCTCCCAGCGTCTGGTCTCCCCAGGGGCGGTGCTGCTCTCTCTCCCTCGGCAGAGCTCTGCCCACGCTGCCTCCGCCAGGGCGTCTTAGCACCGCTGCCCGCCGAGCACCTGGGGTGCTCTCTCGGAAAGGGGGTGGGCCTGCGCGCTCTCCCCAGGCCGCCTGTGAGGGGCCTGGAGGAAGAGAGGCCATTTGGGGAATAGCAAGCAGGTTTTCACGGGGGGCATTCAGAGCAAGAAGGCAAGAACTTCTTGGTAGCAAGGACGGCAAGAGCCTGGGTGTCCAGAGAGCGTGGTTGAATGGCTCCTTCTAGAAAAAATAAGAACAGCTGTAGACCCTTCCCTATGTAGGGTGCTAGGCTGCTTCCTGTGAGCAAATACGATGGGGTTCGAACCTGTACTTTGAGACCGTTGATTCTCCAAGGTCGGTCCGTGTGGGTCTCTGAAACACAGCACAGGGGCGGCACCCTCGTCGAAGGGAGTGTCTTCCAGGCGGCAGTGCCCTTAAACCAGGGGACGGTGTAGGGTTCCATGTGTGCGTTTCCATTATTCAGAGACTGTGCAGTACTCCTCTCCAGGCCAACAATAACGAGACACCAAGATGTGGCTCCAGAAATGTGGCTTTCCTATTAAAAATGACTAATTACACTGGTAATGATTTTTTAGAAACGTTTTTCATCGAAGTTATAATTAGCATATAATGACTCTTAAATACAGCCATGTGCCACTGTCATCTGCTTCCCAGGCCATGAGAGACCCCAGAAAAGGTTTCTGTCGGATGCCTGGGTGTTATGTCTGTAGCCAGTAGTTAGAACATCTGACAGCGATTAGCTCATTGCGTCTCTTTACGTGTCCAGGTTCCTATAGCTAAAACCCACCCATCCTCCCACCTGTCCATCCACCCATCCTTCCATCTACCCACCCACCAATCGATCCACCCACCACCCATGTGTACGTCCAACCGTCTACCCACCCATCCTTCCACCCACCCACATTTCCATCCACCCATCCATCCATCCGTTTGACAAACTGAGGACCTCATCTGTGTCAGGTACAGTCATAGGCTCCGAAGACAGCCACGAAGCAAGCTAAACCAAAGCAGGCAAGGGGTCCTGCTGTCACGGAACTTAGTTCCTTCTGATCAAAGAGGTGATGACCGAGATGATGTTAAGTGCCGAGGAAAAGAGATCGACTGGGGTGTCTGCATGGAGAGCGGTTGGGCTGGGGACCGAAACCTGGGAGGGTGGCCGGGGAAGGGGCCGTTTGCGTGGAGAGCGGAAGGGAGGGGGGAGCGGACGGCTCTCTGCGGGCAGGAACTGGGGGCAGAGGACGGCCAGTAGGAGCGTGAAGGCGGTGTGAGGTGCAGTGGGTGCCCTCGTGCTGCAGGGCGGAGAAGGGAGGGGAGGCGGGGTCGGTGCCCGGGGTCCCGGCCCGGGGCTGCGCGGCGCCGACGGGCTCGCCAAGCTGTGCGCGTGCTTTCTGACGACTGGCCCCTCACGCCGTCTTCTTCTCTGGCCCCTTTCTAGAGCACTACAGTTATGCACCCCCCAGCATCAGCACCGCTCTGCCTCCCGGCTCGGCTCACCCCTCGCTGCCGGCTCTGTGCCACGACCTGCAGAGTGCCGCCCCGGGCATGCCGGGCGCTGCGGCCGGCCAGCCCCCGGGCTACGGGGGGGCTGTGGACAGCGGGCCCTCCGGCTTCCTCCTGTCCTCCAGCCACATCCGGCCCAACGGAGCCCCCGCCCTGGAGAGCCCCCGCATCGAGATCACCTCGTACATGGGACTGCACCATGGCAACAACCAGTTCTTCCACGATGTGGAGGTGGGAGACGTCATTCCCAGCTCCAAGCGGCCCCCCTCGACGGCCACCCTGAATCTGCCCAACCTGGAGGCCTACCGGGACCCCTCGTGCCTGAGCCCGGCCAGCAGCCTGTCTTCCCGCAGCTGCAACTCTGAGGCCTCGTCCTACGAGTCCAACTTTTCGTACCCCTACGCGTCCCCGCAGACGTCCCCGTGGCAGTCGCCCTGCGTGTCCCCCAAGACCACAGACCCCGAGGAGGGCTTCCCCCGCGGCCTGGGCGCCTGCGGCCTGCTGGGGTCCCCCAGACACTCGCCCTCCACTTCGCCCCGCACGAGCGTCACGGAAGAGAGCTGGCTGGGGGCCCGCACGTCCCGGCCGTCGTCCCCCTGCAACAAGAGGAAGTACGGCCTCAACGGCCGGCAGCTCTCTTGCTCCCCGCACCACTCGCCCACGCCGTCCCCGCGCAGCTCGCCGCGGGTCAGCGTCACCGACGACACCTGGCTGGGCAACAGCACGCAGTACACCAGCTCCGCCATCGTGGCCGCCATCAACGCCCTGAGCACCGACGGCACCCTGGAGCTGGGCGACGGCGTCCCCGTGAAGGCGCGCAAGACCGCCCTGGACCGCTGTCCCTCGGTGGCGCTCAAGGTGGAGCCGGCCGGCGAGGACCTGGGGGCCACGCCGCCCACGTCTGAGTTCCTGCCCGAGGAGGTCCCCCCCTTCCAGCACATCCGGAAGGGCGCCTTCTGCGACCAGTACCTGTCGGTGCCGCAGCACCCCTACCAGTGGGCCAGGCCCAGGTCCCCGACATCCTACACCAGGTGAGCGGGGGTCGGGGGCGTGCAGGGTCCGCGGGCGGCGCAGGCGGCGCCTCGCGGCCTGGTGGCTGCCGGTCGGGATCCGGGTGCCCGCGGGGCCGCTGCCTTCTGGCGCTTTCCGGGACGCCCACGCGGCCCGCGGCAGCCTCAGGGTCTGCCGTTAGAAGCATCACGCGTTCCCTGGGCCTCAGCGCCCTTCTCCCCGCGTGGCTGTATTCACATCTGCTTCTTGTAAGGACACCCTCAAACCTCGTCTTCACTTAATTATCTCATTAAAGGCCCCGTGTCCCAACAAGGCCACGTTCTGAGCTGCTGGGGTGGGGGGGGGGGGGGTGGGCTCCCGCACGTGCGTCCAGGTGGGGACCCGCCGGCCGTAACGAGGGCGCACACGTGTGCGCTCAGCATTTTTTCCATAAAACCAAACGATCCCTGTTTGTGTGCTTCCCTCCGCTGCTCACCCGCTCCCGTTCTCCCGCCTAATTGCCACCGTGGCGTCGCTGCAGCTGGGGCCTCGGCGCTGCGATCCCCCAGAGCCGCAAACCCCGCTCCCCGCGGTCCTCGGAGAACAGCACGGCCTCCCGTCCCGGGAGAGCGGCGCCCGCTCCGCGCAGTCTGGCGACGGGAGCGCAGGCGAGCGTCTCGGGCTGTTGATTTTACTCCTCAGCGGCGTGCGGGCTGCGCCACTCCGCCGGGTCCACTTATCCAGCCCGGCGTTTTTATTTTTAACTAAGTAGCCTTCCCGACAGGTGGGCCACTAATGCCGCCTGGCAGAGTGCTTTCTGCACCTCGAGCTTCACCAGCACGGAGACGGGCTTCCCTCGCAGCGCGGGGCGCCTCCCTGGACGCCCCCGTGTGTCCGGTGTCCTGGGCTCGCTGTCCCGCTTCTTCCGTCCCTGTTCTGTGGGAGGGCGTTCCGGAAGCGGCACTGGGGAGCGGCACCCACCGGCTCCGGCGAGCGCGTCCGCAGCGTCGTTCGATTCGGAATCGGCTCTGCTCGGAGCCCGGGTCCACAGCGAGAGCCTGGGGCGCGGCCGCAAGGGGTGATGGGCTCGTGGGTGCCCGGCGAACCCGACCTAGCCTAGAGAAAGTTTGTGGTGGGAAACCAATATGACGTTGACTGGATTCTTTTTTTAAACGTGTATTTATTTATTTTGAGCGACAGAGTGCGCACATGCGTGAGCGAGCACGGGGGGAGGGGCAGAGAGAGGGAGAGAGAGAACCCATCCTGAGCGGGCTCCGCGCTGACGGCCTGACGCGGGGCTCGATTTCAGGATCCGAGGGATCGTGACCTGGGCTGAACCGACCGAGCCCCCAGGCGCCCTGTTGACTGATGGCCTGTAGAGCGTTGAGCTGGTGGGTGCTGCCTTCCTGCCAGCGTGCTGTTTAGGGTAGGAGTCGGTGGCGAGAAAACAGGAAAGCTCGAATCACCACGGACTTTTCTTGACTCGTGTCGTTTCTATCCCAGCTTCTACTTTGCATGGTACGAAGCTTAACGAGCGGATGTATTCAAAGTTATCATCAAAACAAATGTGTTTCAGCACCTGGATTTAACTCGTAAACATGGGGGTTTTAAAAATCCATTTGGAGGCATTTAAAAATTTTTAAGAACCTTTTATGCCTGCTGTCCTCTCTATAATTTTCGAGTAAAAATAAGACTATTTCCAAGCCAACGGCCATAAGCACGCAGGCTCACATATTATAGTCTCCGTAGACCCTGAAGGCCACGGTCTCCCACTGGACTCCTTGGGCCAAGGCCACAAGCATGAAGGAAACCGTGGCTCAGGGTGAAGCGTGACGTGTCGGTGACCCTGTGTGCTGGTCTGTGCCCTGGCGGCGTAGGCGACAGACATTTGTTTCCCGGGGTCAGAGGTCAGGGCGCCAGCGGGTTGGCTCCTGAGGCCCGTCTTCTTGGCTTGTGTCTGTCCAGATGTCCCCTAGTTCCAAGGACACCAGCCACTGGACCAGGGCCCACCCGGTGACCTCACTGTAACGTGACCCCATGTGCAAACACAGTCACATTCTGAGGTCCTGGGGTTAAGACCCCGGCCCAGGAATTTGGGGGGGATGCATTGGAACCCAGAGCACCCGACGTGGCCTCCGCGTGAGGACGGCAGGACACCTTCGACGATGGCTCCCCCTTGGAGGCTCGCTCAGCTGCGGGGCGTCTGCAGGAACGCGGGTGTCCCTGGCAGGTTGCTGTGGGTGCGGACCAGAGGAGTCCGTCCGTCTTGTCTGTGCTCAGGGCCCCGCGACGTGCCCCTGTCCCAGCGCCCGGTTGGGAGCAGGGGAGGGCGCCCGGAGTTCCTGTGAGCTCGGCGAGCAAACACGGCCCGTGGGGGGAGGGTGGAAGCTAACCTTTCCCCCTGTTTTGGTTTCACAGTGAAATGTGTTTCCTGGTCCCTTGTCCTGTTCCCATGCTGTCCTGTCGGCTGGTGCCCCAGGGCAGCCGGGCCACAGGGATAGGCTGTCGTACCCGCGGGAGAGGGTGGCCGCGTCAGGCTTCCTGTCCCACTCTGGCCAGCGCCTGGGATGTCAGCGGGGTCTCGGCTGTGCAGCCCCGGGGCCGAGTTTGTGACAGTCTCTGGAGTCTGGGATGTGGAGAATTCAGCACAACAGATGTGCTGGGTGCACTTTTAATCCCATCCTGCCCGGAAAAGGAGCTGTTTAAGGAAAAGTGTGCAACACTAGCCCTTCCCAAGAAGCCTGGATGCCGTGGGATTCTCTCCCTTTTGAGGTCTTCTTTTGTCCGCACATTTGTGGCGACCCCTCTGTGCAGAGCGTCCTGATAGGCCCACGGCAGCCAGAAAGGATACTTGGTTCTTGCTACACTTGAAGAAATTGTGACGCTAGCCATAGTGTTCCATAGAACTTCATTGCTTTATGGTTTTGACACGTTTTAGAGTTTAACAGAACGACGCTTGTGTTCTCAGAGCTTGGGAAATACACAGAAACTGCATCAATGTGTCTGAGTCCCTCTGAAATCTAGAATTTTCTAAGTCTTAGAGGCAGGCCGTGGGCCTCTTCAGAAAGGAGAGGGTGTTTGCAGTGACGATGCCAGTGATAACCGCTTCCCAGGTCAGCCTAGACTCCTTTGCTGAGGCAGCTGGTGTGTGTGCAGAGGCTGGGGGGGAGGGGGCGGGTGTGCGGAGGCGGGGCGGCTGGGGGGGCGGGCGTGCGAACGCGGGAGGCTGGAGGGGCGGAGTGTGGGGAGGCTGGGGGGGCCGAGTGTGCAGAGGCGGGAGGTTGGGGGAGAGTCGGGTGTGTGGAGGCAGGGAGGCTGGGGGGGGGAGGCAGGTGTGCGGAGGCGGGGGGGGGGCGGTGTGTGTGCAGAGGCGGGGAGGCTGGGGGGGGCCGAGTGTGCAGAGGCGGGGAGGCTGGGGGGGGGGCCGAGTGTGCGGAGGCGGGGGCGGCTGGGGGCGGCGGGTGTGCGAACGCGGGGAGGCAACGGGGGGCGTGTGCGCGGAGGCGGGGAGGCTGGGGGGGTCGGGTGTGTGGAGGCGGGAGGCTGGGGGGGGGAGGCAGGTGTGCGGAGGCTGGGGGGGGGGGCGGGTGTGCAGAGGCCAGAACGGGATGAATATCTGAAGGCCTGACTTACAAAGACACTAGCTTACGCTTGGTGACTTCTAGACGGTAGATGTCAGAGGGCAGCTTCTAGAGGCTTTCGCGGTGGCACGAAGGATCTCAAGTTTCGGTGGGTGCTCTTGACTCCTCGGGTCACTCGGCGGACCTGGCGGGTGTCCGTCCGGTCAGTGCACAACCGCCAGTGTTGGGGGTTGCCTCTGTGCGCGTGGACACCTTTTTTTCTAGGACAGGCTCACGGGACGTGTCAGCTTACAGGGTCTTAACGTCTTCGGCTTCTGCACCCAGAATCATCTCTGAATTTGCCTTCAAAGAGGCGTACTTACGTGAGGAATATAGACGGATAAGGAAACCGGTTTTGGAAGCGCAGAAGCGTTCTATTTGAGTTTGTTTTAAAAATTGTGTTTCTAAGTAACATCTACATCCAACGTGGGGCTCGAAGCCGCAACCCCGAGATCAGGAGTTGCACGCTCCACGGGCGAGCCAGCCGGCGCCCCTAATGCGATCTTCTGTAGCATCAACCTGCCACTTGCAGAACTAAATTCCTATGTGGGAAACTTTGCTCTTTCGATTTGAGCTCTTGAAGAGATTCACTAGGGGGCCAGGTAACCTTAATGACTGTCTTTGCTCAGAGCTGAGCTGGGTCAGGGACCTGGGGAGGCTGTGCGTCTAGGGCGGCGTGCTTGACGTTTCTTTCAGGTTTTTGGCTGCAACACCGCTGATTTTCATAGCGTCCCCGGCCCTTGTGCCCGGCGTTAGGTGCTGGCTTCTGGAAGTCTGTCGACCCCGACTGATTTTATGTTTTCTGAGCGTCTCAGAGTGTGTCCTAGCTTGGCATGAGATTCACCTGTAGGCTGGTAACGCTTGGGACCATCGCGGTGTCCCGGGGGTCTCGCCCCTGTCGCACCCCTGTGGGAGCCCTGGCCCCGCGCCGTCTGTGCTCAGGCGGTCTTGGGCCAGCCTGCCGGGGTGTCGGCATGTGGCTCGTGGCACAGCAGCGGGCCCCTGGAGGAGGCTCGCCGACTCGGAGCTTTAAGACAGGAGGGAGCCTGCTGGGCCGTGCCGTGGGGCCCCGTGGGGACTCTGTAGGGTCCCCTTTGTGCTGGCAGGACGCAGGTGCAGTCGGGGACGCCCGTTAAGGCCCTGGCTATCGAGGGGCAGAGCCAGAACTCGGCCCGTGACCCCTGACCGCTGCTCCCAGGAGACGTGTCGTGGAGGGCGGGGTGGGCGTCGGGACGTGCCCGGAAGTGACGAGAACGCGTCCTGCTACAGGACGCTGAGCGCGCTTCCCGGGCGGGCGGACGCCCAGCACACAGGTCCCGGGGAGGCCAGAGATTAACCTGAGGCCCAACCCCTTCCGGGGTGAACCCGGCATCTAGGGGGGAGGATCCAGGCGCCGGCTGTCCCCGTCTGGGACGCCGAACGCGCCGTGTCTGCTTGCCACACAAGTACGTGGGCCGAGAGGCCCGAGCTTGAGAGGCTTGGCGGAGACCCGGGCCTCTGCCTCTCGTGCGGGTTCTCTCTGCTTTTACCGAGCTCACGGCCGACACCTGGGAAGGTGCTTCGCGGCGAGTACTGCCTCTGCCTTGAAAGGTGAGCCTGCCGTTGGCGAGCGTAGTTAGCGGCTGTGTGGGGGCGGGGAGGGCAGGGCGAGGCGGGCGAGGCTTCTGCCCACCTCTGCCATGCTTGTCCCAGGTGCGTGTGCGGGACGTGGCCCTTAAGTCAGACCACCGAGATCCGGACCGCGGCTCATTTCATACACCGGTCAGAGGGCGGGAGGAGTTACCGCGTCGAGTCTGACCTGTGCCTGGCCTGGTCCTGCTCCCGTCTGTCCTGTGCACACGGGGCCTTCACGGGACCCCAGTGTGGAGATTTCCCAAACAGTGGGAGCCCTGCCGGGAGCAAGCGTCCCGTGACACCCTGTGTCGGTGACCGCAGACAGATCAGAATTGATCTCTGCTCGGGCCTTTCCCTCTGAGGAGAGGGTGCGGGAAGGGGGTCGTCCACCCCCGGTGTGCGGTGTGGCCTGCCGCCAGGCCAACTCCTGCCAGAGACCGTGGTTGTGCCAGAGACACATTCAGGACTAGACCTTCCACGCAAAGCAGTAGGACTCGCTCGTCCCTGTTGCTTGGTTTCTTGAACAGAAACTACTTACGTATCACGATGGGGTTCGTTTTTTTATAAATAGTTCTAAACCGTCATCTGCGAGCTGGGACACACGGTATTCGGTCAGTTTTCAGTAAACAAGCAACTTGCCTAAGGTCTCGCTTCTGACGCAGGTGGTGTGTGCCCTGCGTGCCGCCTGCACGTCGGCCGTGGGGCAGGTGCATTTCCGGACGAGGCCGCTGCCCTGAGAAAGTGCACGCAGCAAACCCCACCTGTCAGGCTGCCTTCGGCTCCGCGCTGCAGGGACTCGGGGGCCAGGGCGTCTCTGAACCCCGGCGCCACCCGCACACTAGGTTCCCGGCTCTGTGGGCGCCGATCCCTGCCAGCCCCGGGGGGAGGGGCAGGTTCTAGTCCTAGCACAAATAAACGCTTCTCCTCCAGAGCTCGAGCCGCCCACGCAGGGACACGCAGGGCGCAGGAGCAGGGAGTTACGCGTGGTGCTTCCGTGTCTAGTGCGGTGACAACTGTGCGACTTTATCGCCGCTGCCGTGTGGTTGCGACGGCCCGTCGAGGCGGACGGTCCAGGCCTTTCTCTGGTGCGCAGGCCGCTTGTAGGTTTGAGTGGACGGTCGCCAGAATGTGGTGGTTCATCCCAGTGCCCGTGATCTCACACACGGTGAGATCGTGCCCAGTTCTCCAGCCACGTGGCAATGCCTCGATTTCCCTCGGCATCACTCCCCACAGGTGAACGTGGCCATCTGCGGGGTGGGTGCACGGTGACGAGTGCCCCCCTTCCACCGGAGCCTGGGGTCCGGCAGGGCTGTCAGGGGCGAGCACTGTGGCCTGAAAGCCTAACGTGCCCCTCCCCAGGGCCCTGGACCCAGGCCCAGAGAGCTCCTTGCTGGGGAGGCCGTGTGTGGGTAAGTCTCATCGTACAGATGGAGAAACCGAGGTGTGTGGCGATTTCCCAACTTAAAATAAAAGAGTAAGAAGCCACCAGGTCCCGTAAGGTTCTGGATGGCACGGCCTGCTCGCTGGAGGGCTCCGTGCTCTGAGGCCACATGCGCATCGGGGCCCCCGTGCTGGCGGCTCGTCCCAGCCGGGGCCTGGAGCTGCTCAGCTGCAGGGTGGGGTCTGGGTTCCCATCACGGAGGGGCGTGCGGGCACGTGGGCCAGAGGCAGAGGCCGTGGGCGGTGGCTGATGCTTGCAGAGGAGGGGCCGTCAGCTCTGGCCGAACTGGGGACAGGCGCCGCGACCCCCGCAGGCAGGGCCCGGGACCACGGTGATGTGGCTGCGGCATCCGCTGGCACGGGGCTCCCGTGGCCTGAGCACAAGGGCTCGGCCCCAGACGGCGTCCCCGGCGTGAAATGCTGTGCTTGGACGCATCCCTGACGCGCATCCTGAACCGTTGGGTTTCTAACTTCACGTTAGAGAAAGAGTGGTCGCTGTTTGATGAGTATCCAGGCTGCGGGTCCCCTATTGGAACTGAACGCACTGAGTGACCTCAGCTGCGTGTCTGTCCCTGCCTGTCCCGCGTGCTCCGCCCGGTGGGAGAGCCTGCTTCACGGCACCTTTGCACCCCAACCTGCGTGAACTTGGAGGTCCGAGTTTCTCAGTTTTTATAAGCAGCGTGTGGCTGGTGGCGTTCTGCTGCCCGAGTGCCACCGGGAGAGGTGGTCTGTGTCCACACAGGTCCAGTCTAGTCCCGGAGGGGCGGCGCGCAGGGGCAGGAGTGAGGCGTCAGTACAGAGCTCCCTTCTGCTGGGTCGACGGTGGGTCCCTCGTAGTTGTTTCCGTCTGCGTCCGGATTTCTGGACAAAGCCTCCTCCTCTCTGCCTCCCTGAGCAGCCCCTGCCTGGTGGGACTGTGGGGAATCTCTGGCATTACTGGATCGGTCTGGGCTGTTCTGGAGGGCAGGGGGCTGGCGGAGGCCGTGGGCTCTGGGCCATCCCTCCCCATCTGAGTGCAGGGCAGTGAGGTCAGGGCACAGTCTGTGGCCGTGGGGGCCGTGGAGGCGTGTCTGCGAGTTGGGGGCAGAACGCGGGTGATGTGGGTGCCCCGGGAGCTAGAAAAAGCCCGGGCGGTGGGACTCCGGAGGCAAAGGTTATCAGGGAATTTACCGAGCGTGTCAGTTTAGAATCCGGCACGAGTATGGAGTATGGCTCGCACGCCGTAGGTTCCCAGTTTGTGCTGAGCGTGAACGGAGCTCCTGACTGGACACAGCCTCCCTGGGCTGCTGAGCCTGCACACGGGGCACAGGGACAGGTCAGGGCCAAGGAGGCGGTGTCGCTGTGGACGGGCCTCCTGGAGGGGCTCCCGGGCACCAGGACCATCACGGGACGCGTCGCCAACCACGGGGAGGGGCGGGGTGGGGGCAGACGGCGCACTCGGGAGCCTGCAGACGATGGCCTCCTTGTGCCTTTCCTGCATCCTCCGCATGACCGTCCTCCCCGCGGCATCTCTCCCAGGTCCTGCTCCGAGTCACCCTCGGTGACGGAGCAGAGGCAGCCGTCGGGCAGCGAGGGCCCAAGGCTCCGGGAGCAAAGTCCTGTGCGAGGTCTCCCCCGGACTTCTGTCCCCGCAGAAGCGAAGCCCCTCCTTCCCGGGGGGCCACCCTGTGGGCCCCGACGGTGGGCGCTGCAGGGAGGACGTGCACAGGGAAGGGCGCCTGGCCCTGGAACGCTGGTGGGCGGTCAGCCGAGGTTTCATCACGGGTGGACCTACCTGTCCCTTCCCGACAGGACTCAGCCGCCCTCCAGGAAGGTCGACCTCTCGGGTGTGGGAAGAAGCTTCTCAGCCCAGAGCCGGGCGGGGGCGGGCGGGCCTGTGCCAGGACTCCTGTGTGGTCCCGGGCGCACCCTGTGCCCGGATCCCGGGCGAAGGGCCTGAGAACCGCACTGATAACCCTCTTTAAAATGAGAGGGAAAACCAAAATAAACAGATGAGAGGAGAGGAGGCCTTTGGCCGCGACCCTGAGAAAATGTGTTGCGTTAAAACTTTGATAATTTCGTTTTCCTTAAGTTTCGATTGTCCTTCCTTTGGGCGGGCCTGAGTCCTGCCAAGTTCAGAGTTTACGGCTTCGGCTACTTTAGGAAAAAAAGGCTCATAAAAGCTGTTACAGCTTTCTTCTAAGTGCTAAGTACCTGTAAGCTGTGGATACACAGAAAGAGACACGGATCACGTGGCCGGGCCCCGAATACCACAGCGGCCCCGTGAGCGCTGTCGCCTCCCGTGAGAACCTGGCCCCGCCTGCTACTTGGTACCGCGGAGAGCCGAGGACGCGTGCGACAGAGTCCCCGCCGTCCCCTCCTGGCTGTCCCACAGCCCAGACGTCGCATCATCTCATCTACACGTTCAGCGGGCGTCTCTTTGGAGCCACGACCCCGTCGGCCATCAGGGTGTCCCCCCACCCGGGCTGGGTCTCCCTGGTGCCCCCGTGGTGTTGCTTTGCAGGCTCTCCTGTCCTGGGTAGTCCCTGTTTTGTTTTTTGTTTCTCAGACTGGCGCCGAATTTGGTCATCTGGCTTCGTGTTTTGGCAAAATGGCGAGTGCACGCCCCTCGGGAGGCAGACGTCCGGTGTCCCTCTCTGGCGTCAGCGGTCACTGACGAGGTGATTTCCATCCAGAGTCTCGGGGCTTTGGAGGTCTGGCCTGAGCCCTGCCGTGGCCCCGTCAGCCATGTGTCTCCCAGAGCGCCGGCTGGGTGGCTGACTGTTGTGTGAGCCGCGCTGAGGCTTGGAGACTTCTGTGCGCCCCGGGCCCTGGCAGGAGCAGTGCGGTGTCATCAAGGTCACCTTGGTTTTGAGTTCCAGTGCAAACAGCCCCCCCCCCCCCCCCCGGGCCTCAGCGGTTCTCCCGGCGGCTGGGCCTCTGGCTCGTCGGGTCCCCTGCACAGAAACGCTGGAGGGCCCCGCAGAAGGCACGTCGCTGTCCAGCTTTGTGTGCGAGGCGGTCAGGGCACCACGTGTCACCGAATACCTGTTAGGAACTGGTGCTGTGACACGAGGAGGCTGTGTCGTGCAGCAAAGCACAGATCTGTGGCTCAGCGGACGGCCCTGCTGACGGTGCTTCTGGGCAACGTCGCTGAAGGGAAGGGGCCGTCGACAAGGTCCTGCGGGGTCTAGAGACGCCGGCCTCTGCCCATGCGGCCCGCGACTCTGGTGACGGGTGGAGCTGGCGGCCCGGGTGGGAAGGGCTTCTCCGGGGTCCCGGGACCGGCCAGGCAGACGCAGCTGGGACCTGGCCGGTTCCCTCCTCACAGCCTGGAGGTGCCGCGAACCAAGCATTTAAAAGAACCCTTCACGCTTTTCCTACGTGGAGGAAGACTGAGGTTCAGTGAGAGTTGAAAGGCGTTTCTCGTGGGAAACGGGCGGTGGCAGCCGCTGCGAGAACCGGGTGATTCAGACTGGGAGCGCGAGGCTTCCTCTCCCCACGGGAGGCCTCGCCCACGCTCGGAAGGGGCGCCGGGGAGACTGTGACGGCTCGAGGGAAGCCGTCACACGGGGCAGTGCTATCTGGGCCCCTGGCACACGGCAGAGCTCCCGGCGGAAGGGGCCCCTGCCCCCCCCCCCCCCCCGCCCAGGCGACTGGCACTGACCCGGGCCCCAGGGCCGCTCTGAGGGGAGAGGGGGGGTCCACATGCGACAGCAGCTCGGGTAGTTATGATAGTAATGGGCACGTGATTCGGATCTATGTCTCCTGAGACGAGGACGACCGGTTTTTTTTAAGTTTATTTTGAGGGAGAGAGAGAGAGAGAGAGAGAGTGGGGGAGGGACAGAGAGAAGAGAGAGGGAGTGAGCGGGGGAGGGGCAGAGAGAAGAGAGAGGGAGTGAGCGGGGGAGGGGCAGAGAGAAGAGAGAGGGAGTGAGCGGGGGAGGGGCAGAGAGAAGAGAGAGGGAGTGAGCGGGGGAGGGGCAGAGAGAAGAGAGAGGGAGTGAGCGGGGGAGGGGCAGAGAGAAGAGAGAGGGAGTGAGCGGGGGAGGGGCAGAGAGAAGAGAGAGGGAGTGAGCGGGGGAGGGAGGGCGTCTGCAGGACGCTGCTCCTTCGTGGTTGCACATTTCCCAGAGTCCCCTCTGCGCCAGGCCCGGCAGCTGAACCTTGACCTGTGGTCTTGGGGGACGAAAGGAGTTCGGGCTCTTCAAGCTAAAAGCAGCTTTGGCCAACTGTATACCTGACACGGGGCTGGTGTTCCCGTGCCGTTTCACCGGTTTGTGCTTCACACGGAGTTGACAAGACCTGTGTCCTGCGATTGTGAAATCATTACGTGTCACTTTCAAATGAGTGTGAACAGTACTAAGGACGGTGACCGTCAACCCGGAGCAGATCTGGAGGACGCGGCAGGACCAGGCCGTCTGTTGGGCTGGGCGCCAGGCCTTCAGGCCAGGGGTTGGGGGCACGCGTTGTCTTCGGAAAAATGCATATGAGAAATCAGACGATGGGGCTCCTGGGGGCTCGGTTGGGCGTCCGACTTCAGCTCAGGTCATGGTCTCACGGTTTGTGGGTTCAGGCCCCACGTCGGGCTCTGTGCTGCCAGCTCGGAGCCTGGAGTTGTTTCAGATTCTGTGTCTCCCTCTCTCTCTGCCCCTCCCCCGCTCCTGCTCTGTCTCTCTCTCAAAAATAAATCAACATTAAAAAAAAAAGAAATCAGACAGATGTGGAGCCCTCCTGAGATTCGCAGAGGTTACTGCTGCTGGTTTGAAGTGTTTGTTATTAATATCTAACGGGCTGTCTTGCACTTGGTGTGTCTGTGACCATGAGGCCCCAGCAAGGTCTTTGGTGGGATGTGTTGGCAGGATGGGCGCACGTTCTCCAGCGGGGCCACACGCACGACCCGGCCGATGAGGGGCCTCCCGGAGTGTCTCGGGGCGACGTCTGGAGACACATCCACAGGTTCAAGGGTTTGCTGCCTTTGATGTGACCAGGAAGGTGGCCTAGGCCTCTTACTTGGCCGTTCACCTCGCTGGTGATAGCGACAAATTGGAAACAACCCAGAATCCGAGCAGCGAGGTAGCGATCAGTTACTTATATGGCAAAATAGGATACTGGGATCGAACCAGTTTTTAACATTATGCCAAAATGCTGAACGTCTTTAATTTAAAAAAGGCAGGGTATCCAGTTACGTATTTTACTTTATTAAAATACACCCTTTTTAAAATGAGAATACTCCCAGATACACATCCAATTGTGGAGACGGTTTCTGGGGAGGATTTTGAGATGTTTGAGCGCGTGCATATAGAGAGCTTCAGGTAGTCTCTACAGGTCACGTGCATCTTACTTATGGATTCAGCCACCTTCTTCTTGTTGCACTGAGAGGATCAGATCAACTCGAAGATGGGTCTGAAGTCCGGAGTTATCTGCTACGTTCAGCAGGCAAAGCCCAGGAGCCGGGGCCGAGGCCGGGCGGCAGCGTGGGGACCGGCCCGTGGGGACCGTGGAGCTGTGGCCCCAGGGCCCCAGATATCTCTCCGGGCTCGGCCCCGTCTCTGAGCCGGAGACGAGTTTGCATCTGTTGTCGCGCTGCCAATGCCACGCCGGGAATTTTCAGCGACTTGAACCGCGTGTAGCGTAGCACTTTGTGATCACGCGAGTCCACGCGTGCGCTGTGGGCACACTCGCCGATGACCCAGGGCGGGTCGTTCGGGCACATTTACTCTTCGGTCACGTTCAAGTACGCAGGCGATTAGAAAGCGCCTGTGCCCAGGCCCACACTCCAGGGACCTGCCGCGGTGCCTCCCACCTCCTTCCTGCCCCCCCTTTCTGGTTTTACCTCCGGGAGGCAGGTGGCCCCAAGAGTTTGTTTCTCTTTCTGTTCACCTAGGTCGGTGGAGCGGTTAGGGTCTCACGGGGCTGGTGTGTGGGACACTCTGAGCGGAGGCGCCCTCGCCACAGCGGGGGTGCGGTGTTGGCGCGCTGCGCTGTGCGGAGTCCGTCCGGGCGGGGGAGCAACCCGCCGACCCCCTTCCCGCCCTCGACCCCTCCCCAGAAGCCCTCCCAGATGGCCTTTCCTTCCGCCCTCGGTGTCACCGGAAGCCGGCGCTCGGCTGATAACCTCGTCTAGGAAATGCCTCTGAGCCACCAAGGCGTTTCCTTCGTCAGGAAAAGTCTCATTTGACGGCTGTGTGAGCCCTTTAGAAGCGACACTGGCATTTCACGCCAACTTTGGCCCGTTTTAGTCCTGGGCAGATTCCCTGCACACATGTGTCTTTACCCCACTCTTAACTGGTCAAGTTGCTGGATCGGTTTCTCTAGAGATCCGTGAGGTTTGTCTACACAGTGAGAGACCCTGGGCCTCAGGTTTTGTCTCAGCATCTCGTTGCAATGGAGTTGACGCGCACACAGCAGGCAGGGGCGTGAAGGGGAGACAGGGCCCCCAGAAGCGGGCTGTGGTTGGAGCGCGGTGGCCGGTGGACCAGACCCCGGTCCTGTGGGGGGGACACAACGGCCAGCACAGGTGGCCCAAAGCTGCTCAGGGCTGCGCGTTAGCTTCCTAAGGGGCGGGGCCCTGAGGCATATACTTCGTCGGGAGAGCGGGACCTGGTTTCAAAGGGGAAATTGCCTCCTTTGCAAAGGTCGCCAGCTCTGCAGCTACGAAACGGGGCTGTTAAAGCAAACCTCTGTGCCACGAGGAGACAGCGTGGTTCCGTGGCTCTTAGGATGGGACCTGGCAGGTGTACACGCTTGCCCTTGCCAGTGCACACATGTAACCTCGTGTGACACCCCCGGTTTCCCTCTCTTCTCCTGGGTCTGTGCCCTCAGCAAGCAGGCCGTCTCGTTTGTCCTGCGTGGGCCCCTGGGTCGAGGGGGCTGGGGTGCGGTCGCCGCGAGCTAGTTAGAAGGGGGGCCGGCGAGCCCTGGACGGCCGGCGAGCGGGGCCGTGGCCTCCCGTTCCTGCGGTCAGGCTCGTACCTCGGTGACTTTGAAAGGATCTTCAGTTAGTTCCGGAACCCGTCCTGTTACGGAGGATAAATCATTTAAAAAGGCCTATCCCGACGGGAGGGAACTGTTTTGAGGTCGTGTGCGACGTCTGCATCTTGTCCAGAACCTCGTCTCGAGACCCGACAGCCTGTGGCGTGCGTCCCGGTCACACGACCGTTGGCCTCACGGGGTCGTTCCCCTGCCCGACGGGAACGTCGGACGTGGCGGAGCGCTGCCACGGTGTGCGTGTGAGGAGGCGCGTGGCGTCGCCATCTAACGCCCTGTGTGTTCTCCCGCAGCCCGTCCCTCCCCGCCCTGGACTGGCAGGTGCCCTCGCGCTCGGGGCCCTACGAGCTGCGGATCGAGGTGCAGCCCAAGCCCCACCACAGAGCCCACTACGAGACGGAGGGGAGCCGCGGGGCTGTGAAGGCGTCGGCCGGAGGACACCCCAGCGTGCAGGTACCGGTCTGCTGGCCGCAGGACGCGCCGGGAGCCCGATGGGGCACCTGGTCCGCCGCTCGTGGTGCTTCTATCTGCGCTTCTCTTTTTCTCTTAAAACGTAATTGTTCTGCCCTGGCCCCTTCAGCTGAGAGTGTAAAGTCCTGCTTTCCTCTGTAAGACAGTGGCTGGCAGTGGACGACCACGTGGCTCTCGGCTCCGTAGCTTAAACCCAGCTGTAAGCAGCTAAGACTGTGTGCACGTGGGATTACTTACAGGGATTCCCAGGGATCTCTAGGGCCGGGGGTCGCCCGTGTGGGTCTGGCCTCGGGTGGGGGCCGGGGGTCGTCCCTGTGGGTCTGGCCCTGGGTGGGTGCCGGGGGTCGTTCCTGTGGGCCTGGCCTCGGGTGGGGGCCGGGGGTCGTCTGTGTGGGTCTGGCCTCGGGTGGGGGCCAGGGGTGGGGGCTGGGGGTCGTCTGTGTGGGTCTGGCCTCGGGTGGGGGCCAGGGGTGGGGGCCAGGGGTCGTCTGTGTCCGCGTGGGCCTGGCCTCGGGTGGGGCCAGGGGTCGTCCCTGTGGGTCTGGCCCTGGGTGGGGGCTGGGGGTCGTCCTGTGGGCCTGGCCTCAGATGGGGGCTGGGGGTCGTCCCTGTGGGCCTGGCCTCGGGTGGGGGCCGGGGGTCGCCCGTGTGGGTCTGGCCTCGGGTGGGGGCCGGGGGTTGCCCGTGTGGGTCTGGCCTCGGGTGGGGGCCAGGGGTCGTCCCTGTGGGTCTGGCCCTGGGTGGGAGCCGGGGGTCGCCCGTGTGGGTCTGGCCTCGGGTGGGGGCCAGGGGTGGGGGCCGGGGGTCGTCTGTGTGGGTCTGGCCTCGGGTGGGGGCCAGGGGTCGTCTGTGTCCGCGTGGGCCTGGCCTCAGGTGGGGCCAGGGGTCGTCCCTGTGGGTCTGGCCCTGGGTGGGGGCCGGGGGTCGTCCGTGTGGGTCTGGCCTCGGGTGGGGGCCGGGGGTCGCCCGTGTGAGTCTGGCCTCGGGTGGGGGCCGGGGGTCGCCCGTGTGGGTCTGGCCTCGGGTGGGGGCCGGGGGTCGCCCGTGTGGGTCTGGCCTCGGGTGGGGGCCGTGGGTTGCCCGTGTGAGTCTGGCCTCAGGTGGGGGCCGGGGGTCGTCCCTCAGGCGGGGGCCGGGGGTCGCCCGTGTGGGCCTGGCCCTGGGTGGGGGCTGGGGTTCTTCCGCATGGGCCTGGCCCCTGGTTGGGGGGGGGGGCCCACCCACTGCTGTTGCCGGCAGGTCCACGCTTGGCGGCCACCCCCTGTGGCGTGTAGGTCGTGTGGGTGGCAGGAGCCTTGCTGATGCCGCGTCCAGTCGGACGCCTGCTCTCCCCACGTCTTCCTAGGCTGACACGTTTGATTCAGACGAGACGTTAAGAGGAAGATGAGCCCCAGGGCCGGCCTTGCTTCCCTGATGGCACCCGTGGGCAGTGTGTGCGGTGGGCCATCTTCTGCGCCTCTTAGGAGCCGTGACCCTGGCTGTTACTCCTTCGTTGAGGGTAAACAGAGAGTGAATTAAATATAACCTCGGAATCAAAATGTTTTATTTTTGAGGAGCTCTTCTGTAAAAGTCTGTAAAGTGTCAGCAAAGCCAGGGCGCTCTTCACGGGGCTCTGCAGAGACTTCGCACCCGCCCCGTCCCGCCCGCACTCACGCTTGGCCCCGTCCCGCCCGCTCAGGTGGGGGCGATGAGGAGAAGGTGCCCGCAGCCCCGGGCCGTACCTCTTGCCCAGACCTCGCTGTCCCTGGAGCGGCGGCCTGGGGAGACCCCAGCCGCCCCGCGTCCGTCCAGGGCGTCTCTAACAGCAAATCATTAGGAGCCAACAAAAGGTCCCCTTGGCCACGATTTAAGTGAATTCCATTCACGTGACGCTGCTTTTGGCTTGGGTATTTTCAGTGGTTTCAGTGGTTGGTTTAAAGACTTCCTTCTTTCTGAAGGACAGAGGTTCTCAACATGAGGGCCCTGACCTGGGAGTCGCTAGAAATGCAGGTTCTGTGGCCCACACAGACCACGGATCGTGGAGTTCCTGGGTGGGCCCGAGGTCTGGTCCCCTCGGCTCCCTTATGTGGAGCGGGCTGTGCGCGGTCTGTCCCTTCCCACGTCTTGGGGATCCTCACGCCGGACACGGGAAGAGCAGAGGATGTGCCTTGAGGCGCCTGGGCATCAGGGAGCCCCGCGCTCCCCAGGAAGAGGCGCCACGCACCGCCAGGCCGTGCTGGGGTCTCCTGCCCACGTGTCGGGGGTGACTGCGGGTGCTGGCCTCCCAACTGAAAACACTGGACGGGAAGAAGATTCATTTGGCTTTAGAGCTGGAGCGTTTGTCACTGGTGTTCCGGGGGCACCTTGGTAACTGTGACGGGGACAGGTAGTGTCCACCGCCCGAAGGCATCACCCTTCTACTCAGGGAGGACGTGTGGCCACAGAGCGTGGCCGCTGTGTGACGTCGGTGGACTCCGTTCCTGACAAGCTTCGGCCCTCCTGCCCGGGCCCGTCGCCGTGACTCTCGGGCGCCCGTGTGGGGTCGGGCTTGCTCTCCTGCCCAGAGCTCCAGGCGGTGGATGGGGAATGCTCGGCCCTCACCACGAAATCAGGAGCCCTGACCGGTCACTGGGGGAAGGAGGCCAGCCGGAGGGCGCCTGGCAGGGCACGGCACGCTTTTACTTTATTCCGTTCCGATAAACAGAAGGCCTGCCCGGGAAGGAGCCCCAGAGAGAAAGGCCGTCCGCCCAGACGACAGTCAGCAGCTGGAGTTTGCGGGGACCGTGCTTGTGGCCCTGCGCCTCATGCTGGCTAGTGCTTGCCTGCTTGGCTGCGGGACGCACACACCGCGGCCAGCTGGGCGTTCTCCGTCCCGCCTTCCCGGCGGGCTGAGGTCGGGGAACGCGGGCATCAGCCCGGCTCTGTGACCACAGACATTGCACTCCCTTTCCCGCAGCCGTTTTCACCGAACAAAAGTGCACTGCTGTGGACAGGAAAGGCCGCGGAGCAGCTCACGGAGAAGAGAGAATCCGGCAGCAAAACACCCCCATTTCTTGAAAGTAAACGCAGCAGGGGGAGCGGGTCCTGCAGTGGGGACAGCCGCGTGCAGACGTTAGCACCTTCCGCGTGGACGTGCGACGCCCGGGACTTGGCGCGCGTGATTGAGGATGGTCCGCGGCCGGCGGCCACTGTCCTGGGGGTCGGGGAGGGCGGGCAGCACAGCCCGGGTCTCCGGGTGCTTTGCGTCCGTCCGCCTGTGCCCGTCGCCCCTCGCGGGACCCCCACCTCCAGTCTCTAGTGTGGATGTTACGGCGAGGATTACGGAACTTGAAGTGGCATTTACAACATCTGAACGATTGTTTCAGATTAGATGCAAGAGTGGGTTGTGGGTTTGAACGGGCCGAACGCCCCCCCCCCCCCAGCCTCACGGGGGAAATACAGCAAGAAAATGGTGCCTAGCAGAAACTGTCAGGTGCTGAGAGGGTCTCTCGCGGGTGAGAGATGAGCGACTGAGGCTTTTCTGATGGATCCGTGGCAAAGTGAATTCCCGTCTGTGCACGTATGAGGTGAGCAGTTAAAAAGAAGGGGTTTGGAGGGTTCGCTCTCTTTTTCAGTCGGTGGCCCGCACACTGGGTGAAAATAGCGTTAGTGCGTAATTACAAAACACGTGAAAATAGAAAACCCTCTCAGGTGCCGCGAAAGCCTGCTAACCGCAGGTTTTATCCTGCGGGGAGTCATTTCAGCGCATCCTGACACGGGGCCCCAGCGCCACGCCCGCTCCTCCCTTTTCGGAAGCCGGGTGCCCGCCCTTGCCACCAGGCCGCGCAGGGGCGGTTCCTGGGGAAGCCTGATGGCAACGTGACGTCCCCCGCGCCAGCCGCTGACAACCAGGCTCTGCCGCGTTTCCAAGTCTGTGCGTCAAATCGCAGCCCCTGTGCAGAACGGGACACCCAGCCGTGCCCCAGGGCAGGACCTGCTCCGGGTCAGCCGTGTCCCTGACTGTAGGAAGGAGCCGCCCGGTGCACCCGCCTCCGGGAGGCGCCTCCTTCCCAGGCACGGGCCGGGACTGGAGGGTGGGAAGGGACTTCAGCAGTCACGTGGGCTCTGCCGGCGTCCGTGTCTCCCGAGCGCCCACGTTAGTACCCGTGGCCTCCTGGGCCAGCCTTGCCCCGGCTGTAGTCCTGGCCCTGGGAGGCCGGCGTGCGGCCGTCAGAGGGTCCGGCAGCGCGAGGCCCCCGAGTCCTGGGCAAGGTGGGAGGCGTCGGAAGGGCCTGCGTGAGACTTGCCTTCCCAGGGGGCGCAGGAAGGCTGGCCCTCTTCCAGTGTTGCCTCTGAGAACCCAGAGGATTCTGCCCTGAGGGTCCCTCCTTCAGACTGGGCTCCCGGCCAAACGGGTTTGCTGACCCTGGTTTTCTGTTCTGTTTTCCTGTGTGACCCCTCTGTCTGCTCTCCCTGCCCTGTGCTGTGCCCGGTGGCCCGTCTGCAGGGAACCTGTCTGTTCCCAGCTGCCCTGCAGGGGCCCAAGGAGCAACCTGGGGGCCATCGCTGACCTCTGAGCCAGGGGTCAAAGAATTAAGCTCTGTTTACCAAGCTCCCGAAATAACTGTCTGATAGCATCTAGCCCACCACACAGGAGGCCGGGTCTGCGTGAATAATTAATAGGTCACTGAGACGAGAAGCCTTGGGAAGTCTCGCGAGGCCGTAAACGGCACTTTAGACTTGTATCTGGTGTTGTCGGTTCCAGGCTCCCGGTCGGTCGGTGACGGGTGGTCGGTGACCGGTGGCTGGCATCAGTCCTGCCCGGTGATGCCGGAATCGGCCCTGGAGCCGAGGGCGGGGGTCTCGAGGGACCCGGGGACCACCCTGGCCTCAGGCTCAGGCAGGCTGCCCCGGGTGCATCGGGGCTGAGCTGTGCCCCAGCAAGTGCGTGGCAAGTGTCCCTGTAATGTGAGGCCTCTGAGGCCTGCAGCCCAGGGACAGACACACTGGGGAAGAGCCCGCGTTCTCCCGTCCTGGAGGCTGGGCTGGCCAAGTCTCGCTGCTGGTGTCTCACCCGCCTGAATGGTGGGGCTGCAGAGCTGTGGTGTGAGAAACCTGGGCGTGAGCGGGCGGGTGGAGAGAGGCTTGCCCGGGCCCACGGCACGGTCTTTCACCCAGACGTGCACCCGTCGTCTCCTACCTGGCTTGTCACGGCAGGTGTCACTTCTACTGTCCAGACAGGGCTGCTAACCTGGAAAGCCAGGATTTCCACAAAAGGCAGAGAAATAGATGTTACCGGAATAAACTAGTACTTGATGACAAACTTTCATAGGCCCGGCTGGGTGGGAGCGTCGGCATCCACGGAACAGCCCCTCCCACGGAGCCCTCACGCAGTGGGGATTCAAATGCAGTTCTGACCCCAACCCAATGTCAGCCGGCCCCGCAGTCCAGTCTGGCCGACTTGGAGGGGGCGTGGACTCACGTTCCCGGGGCCGCCCATACCCTTGCAGCGTGCCCAGGCAGGCGTCCAGGGGGGCGTCCAGGCAGGTGGTCTGCTGAGTACACACAATTCTGTAGGTGCCGCCCTGTCCTGGTCAGGCAGGGGGGCCATCTAGCCCCCAACACGGGTGGGTCCACAATGGTTGTACCTGCCCAGCACCCCTGAAATGTGTTACCAGCTTTTATGACGACGAGGGCTCGTCCCTCTTAAGAAAGCCAGAGACGTCCGCTGGGACCGTGGAGAGAGGTGCCCCAGTGCCTTGTGTCACTGTAGTAGTGCCATTCAGGTGGCCAGTCTGTTGTCATCTCAGTTTGGGGGGGGGGGGTCCTTGGAATATTGTTGCCACCTGCCGGTGTGCAGAGAAGGCAGACGGACTCAGGCGGGCTCCTGGACGCCCGTTTGAGTTTGGTGGTTCCGCCAAGCTGATGGAAGTGTGGTTTTGGTTTCCGTGCCGCCCAGACATCCCCCTGGGAGTAAAGTCCGTGAGTAGCGTTGTAGTGGAAGCCGCCAGAAATCTTGATTCAGCGCTTGAGCGTTCTCGTTGCAGGCTGTGGAAACTGGAAAAGAGTGTTCTCAGGCGGTTTTCTGAAAGGCCCTCTGAGGGCAGAGCAGCGTGCGGGACTCTTCCACGCAGAGATGCGTGCCTGTGCCTCAGAAACGTGACATCAGGCGCATGCGTGATGGGGGGGGAGGGTGTGATGGGGGGGCGCCAGGCAATTTAACTGGCGACAGTGGTGAAGAATTATAAAAGGTTTATTTTGAGAGAGAGAGTGAGAGAGAGAGAGGGCGAGCAGGGGAGGGGCAGAGAGAGAGGGGGGAAGAGAGGATCCCGAGCAGGCTCCACACTGTCAGCACAGAGCCTGATCGGGGCTTGAACTCACGAACCGTGAGATCATGACCTGGGCGCAAATCAAGTCAGATGCTCAACTGACTGAGCCACCCAGATGCCCCAACAAATTACCGTCTTTAATAAACATGTCAAAATTGGGAAATCCACATCCCAGCTGTGCCTCCCCATGGCGGCCAAGTGACAGGCGCCTGGTGCCCGCGGGTGGGGCTGCGCCTGGCGGGGGGGGGGGGTCCCTGCTCCGTGTGCTCTGAGGTCCGGCTTCGTTCCCACTGGCTGGCCCTTGGCCTGTGGTGCCTGGCGGGGCTGGTCTTCGGCCTGTGAGCGAGGCTCTACCCCGGGTGTTGTCCCCCAGGGGCCCCACCAGTGCAGGGCGACACAGGGAGAGGCGGACGTGCTGAGACCTACAGCGCAGACCCCCGTTGCGGGCCGCAGGTAGCTCAGGACTCAGTGCTCCTGCATGCCAAGGAGGCGGGTGGCCAGTGACCGACTGTCCAGATGCTTGGGTTTTTGTCTGTTGCCCTGTGGTTTTAAAGTCTGTCCCGTGTTTGAGAGCAGTCTGTGGACTGGAGAACGCTTCCTTCCTGAGCTGTTGTTCCGTGACTGTCCCTGAGCGTCGGCCGCGTGTCCCGGGCTGGCAGCCGCGGTCCCGCCGAGCCGGGCTGCCCCCAGTCCCTCTCCCTGCTCCGGGAGAACACGGGGCTCTGCTCCGCGTCAGCACAGATGACGCTCGGCCCAGCTGCGGCCTGAGAGCGCCGAGGTGGGACCCGCAATCGCTCCCTGACCGGCCTCGCGGGCGGTGTCCCCTCAGCAGCACTGGGTGCAGGGAGGAGGGCTGCGGGCAGCGGGCTGTGCAGCACCTCCATCAGCCGATGTGCTGGGGCCCTGCCCTCTCTGTCCTTTGGGTCACTGACGGCAAACACCGAGGGCCTGGCCGGGGGGTGAGTGGCCTCTGCGGGGGGCGGGGGCCACCCCGTGGGGCCGGGAGGTCCTGAGGGGGTCCCAGACACCCTCTCCTCCAGGGGCAGGCCACCAGTGGGCAGGTCCGTGAGTTCATGGGAGCCCGTGCCTGTGTAGACGCCACACCTACCACACCGCTGGATGGGCCCTTCTTTGAAGACGGACGTTTCCAGAAGTTTTCTCCACCATGGCCAGGTTCCTGGGGGTGCTCTGGGTTCTGGAGTCACTGAAGTTATGTTTGCTGCTGTAGTTTAACATTTCCAAATGGTTTCTGAGGCTCTTACGCGCTCTGTTTCTAGATCATTTTTCCCTCAGCAGAAAGTTGGGTCTTCTCGGCATGTTTTTAATTAGAAACACTAAATGTAGTGTTTCCGTGCAAAACGTTCTTTGATCCAGAAGTAATGTAATTTCTCTTCTCTGGATGCTTCCACGCGTGTCTGTGTGAATCCCGCCCGCCGGCTCCGTGGGTGACGTCTCTGGGTCACTTCAGAGCCGTCCCATCTGTAGGGTCAGCCCGCAGGGGTCGGGGCTCGGTGGCCTCGGCTGCCCTGCTCCCGTGAGGGACGACGCGCCTGTGTGTGGTGGGCTAGCGGGCGGCAGGTGCCCACACGGCCACAGAGCTGCCGCCCAAGCCTCCCTTCCCTCCCTCTGGCCTCTGCCTGCCCGCGCTCGGCTCAGCCGGAACCAGCCTGGAGACCGTGTGTTCCACTCGGCGCTCACACACAACCACTGTGCCCTGTAGCCGTACAAAGCCCCGGGGATTCTGCGCGTCTCCCTGCCCTTGGCCGGAAGCTCCTCCTCTGTCACTTGCTGGATGGGAACCACTCGGAAGGAAGGCTCACGGTGACAGCATGCCGGAAAGTGGCGTCCCGGGAAACACGGCCTGCGGACTAGGACCTTATCTCTCTCGGCGTCTGGACGTGTCCTTGAATTAGGGACACGCACCAACCGTGCCCGCGGACTGGCGGGGGTCCCGGTGCCGGGTGAGCCCCTGCGCTGACCTCGTCGGACCCACGTGTGTGAGCCCTTCTCCCCCGTCATCAGTGGGGGCAGGTCTGAGGTCTCGATGGGGAAGGAGATGAGCCCCGTGGCGAGAGGCGGAGAGAGGGACGTGGCGCCCCTGACCCCCTCGAACGACAGGCTAGCTTTGCCAGGGCCCGAGAACAGTGCACAGCTGCTCTTGAAGCCCCGGGGGTCGTGCGTTCAGGTAGCTTCGCAGGCTGGGCGGCCTTGAGGCCGAGTCCCGAGCGAAGATGGGACCTATGTTTCTTACAGTCACGTCTGGAAACCGAGTCAGCCAAGGCCTCACAACTGCGGAGCCCCAGGACGCTGCCCACCTTTTCCTCTCAAAGCCCCTCCCTCCTGGAGACCACGTCCTGACCCTGGGACGCAGCGGGGTAGCCGGGGGACGCGTGACTCCAGCCCTGCCTGGCGCCTGCCCCGTGCGGCACCTCACTGGTGGGACGGGATGTGCTGGCAGGTGTTCCAGACCCTGCCTTCGCCCTGCGTGCGCGTCCAGCGAGTGCCCCAGGCCCCGGGAGAGGGACAGCCGAGCAATTTCATCCACGTCTCATCCAAGATGCACACCCACGCTGACGTGAAGTAAAGTGTAGGGGGTTTTGAGTGAACAGTGGCCATTCAAGGCCTTGAAAAATGTAAAATCTGTTGTAAAATGTAACCGTCCCATTAACGGCAGTGAGTATGAGCCACAGAGGCAGCGACTGTCCCCGTGCTGCCCACGAGCGGTGGCCAGTGGTCCTGGGCGGGCACGGTCTCTGGGTGTCGTGTGTCCTGAATACTTAGACGATGGACTCGTTAACCACAGCCCTTGGCTTGTTTATTTTGCGCTTTTTCAGAAAGGTAGAAAAATTCCATACACCCAACGTGGGGAACCCTAGAAATGAGCTTTTTCCTGAAAGGAACCTCGTGCAGCCCCTCAGAGCCGTTTTGTTGCTAGAACCGTGTGTGACCGTCAGCTTTGAAAACCACGGCCGGAGGGCTTCGTGGGCTGGCGGCGAGCACCTCTAGATCTGGCTTACGCGGCAAACCTCGTGCGAGTCAAGGGAGTCCCTCGCGGGAGGAATTCCGAGAACTTACGTAACACTGTGCGGTGGAAACCCAGAAGGTTTGCTGGGTGTAGTGCACACGCAGACACACGCATGCACGCGTGTGTACGCTCACGGGCCTGTGTGCATGCACAGGTGGATGTGCCCGAGCGTGTGCACGTGTGTGAGCCCGTGCGTACTTCATGTGTGTGCACGCGGTGCGCGCGTGCGTGTGTGTAGGGAGTGGGCCCCCCCCCAGCTCGCGCCCATCACCAGGTCTGTGGTCCGTTACCTCCAGACTGGAGCCCACGTCGCGTGAGTCCGTGCCCAGATCCGGAGGTGCCCCGGGCACCCGGGGAAGGTGCTGGGAAGACGCCAAGGCTGCAGAGCCCGGAGCCGCTCACGGCTCTGTCCGCCGGCCTCTGAGCCGCGCTCCCCGCCGTGGATGTTCTTTGCTCCGATTACCGGTTCTTCAGATGTGGCCCCAGGACGGTGTGCGCAGCCTCACGTGGCACCATTCGCTGGTGTCCCATCTCCTGCCTCCCGTGGAGTCTGCTGGCCACACCCCACACCCACCCCAGACCCCGCAGCCAGGCCCTCCGGCACGGTCACCCTGGGCACGGCGGCGAGGAAAGGGGACAGAGACAGACGGAGGCCAAAGCCCCCGGGGGGCCCTGGGGCCCGGGGACAGCTGGGCGGGCTGCCGTGGTCCGTCAGAGGTTCTGCTCCTGCCTGAGCGCCCCCCCTCCGTTCCATCCTCTGTCCCCCTCTGATGGCACAGCTGCTTCTGTGAAGACGTTAGACTCACACATAATTGATTTTCCGGTGAGAGCCACAATCCTCTCTCTTCTGTCTCCCTCGGACGTGTGCCAGGACCCACTTTTGTCTGTGACTCTAGGTCCTTCTGGACCTAGGTGCGGCCAGCCAAGGGGCCGGCACTTTCCAATCTTCGGAGAGAAGGGAGGGCCCGCGTCTGGGACACACGGTGCAGCCACTCCTGGCCCTGCCTGGCTGGTCACACCTGCTAATCACTTCCCTGGCCCCCTGCAGACAGGGACAGATGGACCCAAGAGCGTATGGACACAGCCACAGGTGACGGACATCTGACCCCACGACCTCGGGCGTTTCTGCCCTCCGAGAAGCTGGGCCTCGCGGCGACGAGGTGCCGTGTGCCCCCCCCGCTCAGGGCCACTGCGGGCAGCGGCTCTGAGAGACCCGGTGCGGTACACGGTCCTCATGGTAACCGAGTCTCCCTTGGCCCTTCCCGAGAAGGCAGTGTGGTGCCGACGTTAACAACATCAGAAAACAGCCTGTTTTAGCTGCTTTCCTTGTGTCCCTGAGCTTTTTTCCAGGAGAGACTACAAGTCTTACGTTACGTGGTTAAAACGGGTCAATTTTATGCCGTGGAAAACGTGGCCTCAGGAAAGCCGTTGAAAATGACTTGTGGCGTTGCCTGCGGGAAGTCTGCCTGGATTTCCTGCAGGTGTTTGGGGGCTGTGAGGGAGGGTGGGGCCTGCACCTGGGCCGTCACCTCGTCCTGCCCCACCCGCTTCTCCACGGGACAGCCACCCTCTCTACCCACACCCGGCACACCTGCTCATGCCTCCCCACAAGCACGCGTCTGCACATGCTCACACCGTCTTGCGAGACACGTGCTTCTGCGTGCGTATACTCGTGCACGCACAACACCGCCAGCCTCTTGAGGTCCGTACTGTCTTTATCTGGCGGCTTTATCCCAGGCATCGTGGTGAGGCAGGGAGGCTGCGGTCCCTCGCACACTTACTTTTCAGCAGAGGCACAGCTCAGAGACAGCTCTGCCCGCTGTTTTTAGCAGCTGCCTGGAGGCCTGGCCGAGAGAGGTGGGGCCGGCTGCTGGGAGAGAACAGGCCTGTGTGGACCCGTCACGTGTGCTCAGTCGGGGCTTCCGCCAACCTCGGCCCCACGTGTTACGCGGTGGTTCCGTTCTCATTCGTGGTTTTCTCGTTTCCCGCTCCCCTTAACGCGGCCTCCGGGAGTGGGGGGTCGGCGTCTGACGGCACCGGCCGTTTGTGTGCCGTGGTGGTCACAGATGTGAGTTGGCGTGACGGCCGATCCCCAGGCCCCGCCGTGGTCGGTGTAGCGCCGTCCCCTCCCGTGTCCAGTGATGGTGCCGGCGAGCAGACACGTGGGATTTTCCTTCCCGTTATTTGGCAGGAATTTGTGTGGATGTATGTAGGACACCCTTGTGGCGTGGGGGGGGAGCAGCGCGGGTGCAGGCCGTGAGGATTCGGGATCCGGTGTGACAGCCGCGCTCACGCCCCGCGGGCTCACAGGGTAGCATGGTGGCCAGAAGGGTGGGGGGTAACAAGTGAATCCCGTTTGGGGGCCGGGTCTCTCTCTCCACACGGCTCCTCTTTGGGGCGTCGTGTGAAGGTTCGGATCTAACACCCAGATGGACGTAAATTTCCCTTCGGACGGATGGTTCTTCGCGAGCGGCTCGCTCGGCCCCACCTGCCCGAGCGCGAGTGGCAGCGCGAGAGGACTTGCCCCACTTGTCACCCGCCTGTCACTGCCCCACAAGTGCTGAGGTAGCACAGGAGCTAAAAACAAACACGCACGTGTAGAAAACTTAGCGGCTCTCATACCTTGAAAACGGAATAATGCGTTTTGTTTAGTTTAGTTGAAGCAAAGAGAGGCCATTGTTATGACAGGTGATTTTATAAATAGCGTTTTACAGATACTAAAACGTGCCGGAGGCAGAAAACCCATGCAGCGGAGCACGTGAAGTATTTAAATTACTTTCTTAAAATGAACTTCGTGTTTTAAATAATAGATGTTTATCTCCCAAGCTAAACCTTAAGTATTCCCATTTTCACTGAAGTAGCATGTTTTTAAAAGGGGAAGTTATGCCCACAGTCCGCTGCGCCCGCGTGCAATCAGCAGTGCCAGCGTGGGTCCCGGGGGGCTCTAACCTGTCATTTCCAAACGCCTGAGTGCCACCGGGCCCTCCGCACGCCACCGACCTGCCTCAGCCGCACGAGAGACCGTTTCGGCCAAAGACTCGTTTAGGTCTTGTTGCGTTAGACGTCACAGAACGGAACACCGAGGGGCAAAATTTGCCCCTTAATCAGCCTCTGATGTTACTTTTATGTTTTCTGTTACAAAAACATAGATTCGAGTCCAGCACGGAGTAGGGCTTTCTCATTAAAGCTCACGAAATCGGCCGAGGCCCGAAGGCGCCCTCCCCACAAGGAGGCGAGAACTTCGGTGGCCGCGGCTGCTGCCGTCCCGACCCAGCGGCGCTCCTCTGGGGACGCTCGTGCGTGCACACAGGAAGAGCTCTTCAGTTCAGAGAGGAGAGGCGTCTCTGCGGGATTAAGCCGCATCAGGCACCCGTGGATCGGGACGGAAGCGCGATGATTTTACATGAAAAAGCTGCTTTGGTGATGACCACGTCCACAGACGCGTGGGACCCTGTCGAGGCAGAAAAGGATGCGTGTGTCCCTGCCGCCGGCCGGCAACGAACCTTCCCAGCCAAGCACAGCGCTCCAGAGTATGTGGGAGAGCCCTGGTGCGAGTGTGTGTGTGTGCGTGGGCACGTGACTGTGTGTCTGGGCGCACCCTCCTGCACTGAGCGCCTCTGTCTCCAGGACGTCCCACAGGTGGTGGCCAGCGTCTCTCGCACGGAAGTTGTGACGTCACGTGGACGGGGCAGCCTGGCCCTCCACGCGCTGGCGGCCTTGACCACGCGGTCTCCTTCCTCCTGGCCCTCAGCATGCTGGCGGGGGGCGCGTGCGCCTCCCGAGCCGTCCTCATTGGAGGACCCTCTTCCGAGAACCCCGAGCTTGCAAGCACCGTGCCGTAATTAAGTGCAGTGACAGTCGCTTAACGAGCCTTCTTCTATCAGCATGGTTCCGGTCGATGGTTCACTGCTGATTTCAACTACTGTCTGCTCCTCAGGGTTAACAGATTCACAGGGTTGGATCCCATTTTTAATCTTAAACTTGACGTTCCGAGTGCTTGTGTTGGAGATCCCGGGTCCGTTGAGGGTGACGGCGTTCGCGTCCCTAGAACAGGTCTCGCGACGCCCTGGGTGGAGCTGTTGACCTGCTCCTGACAGACAGCAGGACGTCTGGCGCTCGGCCGTCTGCTCGTTCCCAAGCCGTTGGGCGTCCCAGGGGTGGCACAGCCCGTCACCCCGCGTGGAGGACGATCTACTTTGCACAGGGACACCTGCAGCCTCCAGCGGATGAAGCCTTTGCTCAGACTGCTGCCCGAAGCCGGGGAAGCGGCCTTTGTACCTTCTCGTGGCAGCTGACGAGTGTGCACCACTCGCGGGTGCCTCCGATTCCAGACAGAGCGGTGACGGGTGCAGACAGGAGCGAGCCCTTAGCCCAGGGCCTTTGATCGTCCGATGCTGTCTTGCTGGCCAGTGCCTGGTCCACCGAAGAGTCCGTGAAAATTACAACAGGCAGCCGCCTGCATCGCCCCAGAGGCCGCGGCTGCGCCTGGAGAGCCGCGGAGACCAACGTGAAAGACGCACACACGGTCGGCAGGAGCCAGCATGGGGACTGCGGGAGGTTCTGAAGGCCTCCTTCCCTGCTGGACGCCCCGTCCCCTGTGGAAGCTCTGTCCCCTTCTGGACACCCCATTCTCCTCTGGACACCACCTCCCCCGCTGGACGCCCCCTCCCCCTCTGGACACCCCTCTGGACGTCCCGTTCCCCTGTGGACACCCCCTCCCCTCCGGGCACCCCCTCCCCCCTCTGGACACCCCGTCCCCCTCTCGACGCCCGGGGACACTCCCAGGGACACTCTCCATCTGTTGGTCGGTGTTCGCTGCCTGTGCCTGGTCCCTGAGGGCACCTCTTCTGTCCCCATCATCAGGGCCTGTGCTGCTGGGCAGGTCCTCGGGGTGGGTGAGGTGACCTCATGGTGGACGTGTCACGGGACAGAGGTGGAGCCTGGGCAGTGCCGCGGGTGCCCTCAGGCCCGCCCTGCCCACGCCCCCTCCGCATGCGCCTTGTCTGCCCTGACCAGGTGCTCTGGCACACTCACCGGGCGTGCGGCTCTCACGTCGTGCCCCGTGGGCGGGACGGCGAGGACGTGTGTCTGTCCTTCCGGGAGCTTCTCGGAGAACCGGCGGCCCTGGCCCCCCTGCACATTTGGAAGGACTGGTGGCATTTCCGTGCACCGGTCACTCGCGTCCGCGGAGCAGTCGGGACAGGTTGTTCAAGATGCAGGACCCCAGCCTGCAGGCTGCGGGGCCTGAATTCCTCGGGAAAGGCCTCGCCCCGGGTGTCCGGTGGCACCAGCCACACACGGTCCTTACAACAGATGCTGGGCGGAGTGTAGATGGTGCTCACAAGCTGCCAGGGAGGAGGGTGCCGGCACGCGGGAGCGACTTAGCACTCAGCACCCAGCATTCCGTTGTCTGTCACGGAGCGGAGGGGGCGGGGGCGCGGAACGACTTAGCACTCAGCACCCGGCGTTCCCATCGTCTGTCACGGAGCGGAGGGGGCGGGGGCGCGGAACGACTTAGCACTCAGCACCCGGCGTTCCCATCGTCTGTCACGGAGCGGAGGGGGCGGGGGCGCGGAACGACTTAGCACTCGGCACCCGGCGTTCCCATCGTCTGTCACGGAGCGGAGGGGGCGGGGGCGCGGAACGACTTAGCACTCGGCACCCGGCGTTCCCATCGTCTGTCACGGAGCGGAGGGGGCGGGGGCGCGGAACGACTTAGCACTCGGCACCCGGCGTTCCCATCGTCTGTCACGGAGCGGAGGGGGCGGGGGCGCGGAACGACTTAGCACTCGGCACCCGGCGTTCCCATCGTCTGTCACGGAGCGGAGGGGGCGGGGGCGCGGAACGACTTAGCACTCGGCACCCGGCGTTCCCATCGTCTGTCACGGAGCGGAGGGGGCGGGGGCGCGGAACGACTTAGCACTCGGCACCCGGCGTTCCCATCGTCTGTCACGGAGCGGAGGGGGCGGGGGCGCGGAACGACTTAGCACTCGGCACCCGGCGTTCCCATCGTCTGTCACGGAGCGGAGGGGGCGGGGGCGCGGAACGACTTAGCACTCAGCACCCGGCGTTCCCATCGTCTGTCACGGAGTGGAGGGGGCGGGGGCGTGGAACGACTTAGCACCGAGCACCTGTTGCACAGTTTCCGTTTGAATCAGCCTTTGCTTATAAAAATCTAACCGGTTCTGAGCAGTCTGCGTGCAGGGTGCTTGACGGGGGACCTTGTTCTGTCGCCAGCTACACGGCTACTTGGAGAACGAGCCGCTCACGCTACAGCTGTTCATCGGGACCGCTGACGACCGCCTGCTGAGACCCCACGCCTTCTACCAGGTGCATCGGATCACGGGCAAGACCGTGTCCACCACCAGTCACGAGGCCATCCTGTCCAACACCAAAGTCCTGGAGATCCCGCTGCTGCCGGAGAACAACATGAGAGCCATGTGAGCTGCGCCCGCGGGGCTGGGGTGCTGGGGGCCGGCTCGGGGGTGTGGCCTGCGTGCCCTTCCCTCCTCTGCATCTCTGCCCTCGGCTTAACACCTGGGCAGACCCCAGACATTTGTGGCGGTGGATTTGCTCCGGGGCGCCGGGCGCCGTGGGCCTTGCGCTTGGACGGTTCGGTCCCCCGCTGTCAGCGTGCCCTCGTGCCTGATTCTCCTCCTGAGCGCGACGCCCGTTCATTCCTGAACACGGCCACCACCAAGGTGCACGGGCCAAGGGGCAAAGTCAGTCCCGCTCGCTAGTTCCGAGGGACTGACCCGTAAACTGAGGACCGACCTCCTGCGGGAGTAGGGCCTCCGTTCACAGCCTCCCGTCCTCCTCCTGCCCGCACGTGCCTCCTAGGGTCTCGCGCAGACGGTGGGCCTCTCGAGGGCAGGGTGGGACGCCCTGGGCCTTGCCCCAGGGACTGAAAGACGGTCTGACCCTCGTTTCTGGCAGCGTGGACTGCGCCGGGATCCTGAAGCTCAGAAACTCGGACATCGAGCTGCGCAAAGGGGAGACAGACATCGGGAGAAAGAACACCAGGGTGAGGCTGGTCTTCCGGGTCCACATCCCGCAGCCCAACGGCCGGACGCTGTCCCTGCAAGTGGCCTCGAACCCCATCGAGTGCTGTGAGTAGCGGAGCTGGCCCCGTGCCACACGCCCTCCCGTCTGTGACCTCGCACAGACTTTTCCCGTCAAGTGTGTCCATACCGACGTGCAGCCGCTCTGCTCCCCGCCTCTCGTGGGTCGTCCCCCGAGGCCCTGACCTCGCTGGCGTTCAGGTTCACGGGCTCCGCCCACCCTGCTCCTCACACCCGCGGGGATCACAGAGAGGAGAGTTTGTCCTGAACCCCTGAGATGGGTGCTCTCGCCCCATTCGAGCAAATCCCTAGGTTTTCAGAAACCTGAGCGGTGGGGTTGGGGCGTCTGGTCCACTGGGCTGAGCAGACCTGTTTCTCGGCCCTTGTATGACAAGCCCATCTTCCCCGGCAGCTCCTGGCTTTCCCTCGTCTTGTCTTCCAGCCTTGGGCCTGAGTCCTCTGCTCCTGCGGGGGCTCGGCCGCGGCAAGGGGTCAGGGTCCTCCGGCAGATGGGGTCGTTGGTGGACGCCCCACGAACGCCTGTCCTCAGCACGGCTTCTTTCCTGGGCCTGGGGGTGGGTCACCAGGAAGCATTCTGTAGGCCTGCCACGCCCACCGGCCGCTGCCGGAACGTCACCTTTCCAGGGCCCCTCTTCTCTCACCCGGTCGTGGCTGTCTCAGGACACTCACCCGTGTCCCTGGCTCACCTGCCCGCCCGTCTCGGTGGGGGTGTCTGGGCTTGGTTCCCTCACCTCAGCCCCCGGGGACCCCGTCCCCCTGATGGCTGTCTCATGACCCCTGTGTGGAGCCCCACGGACACCTGTCCCCACGCCTTGGCGTGGCCTGTGGGTTAGCTGCAGGCGGCTCCACGTGTCTGAAGTGTGGCCTCCTCCCTCGGGCCCGCTGGTTGGGTGCGAGTGCATAGTGGCCAGGGAAGTGGCCACTATTTCTGCCCGGAACAGCCTCGGTGCCCCCCCCCCCCCGCCCCACGTCCTGTGCTTTCCAGACGGCCTGACTCCTCACGCTCAACGCCTTGCTGCCTGGCCTTGTCCCAGCAGACCCCCGCCTCTCTTGTCCGCCACTCCTGGCTGTGACAGGGCCTCCACCGCGAGACCCCACCCCTCAGTTCACGCTGGGCCCGCGCTCCCACGGCGCCCAGGGTGGGGTCTCGTGGTGGCTCCCAGCTTCCAAAGCCCACACCCCGTTCGCACCATGACAGGGTGTCCCGAGGGGGGGTTCCTTACCCGGGGCGGTGTGTCCTATCCAAGCAGAGGCCGGGGTCACCCTGGGGGGCCGGCACGTTCACCGCACGGAGGCGCGCACTCAGACTGCAGGTGTGTGCACGCACCACTGAAGTCGCGATCTTTGCGCACACACGAGCTGATGCGCCTTCGCCCCTGTGTGCGCGTCATCACGCGGACCTGCCCTGGAGCAGCCGCCGTGAGGGCGACCAGCTGTCGCGTGCGGTCGCCCTGTGCTCCGAGTGCGTGACGTCCCCCCCCCCACCAAACCCCGAGGAGCCCGCGGGAAGGGCCCGTTCCTGACCAGCCGGCTGACCCTGGGGCGCCCTCCCGGGGCTGTGGCACGAGGTGGGGCCGGGGCTCCAGCTCATTCCCCCTCTTGTGACCCCGCGCAGCCCAGCGGTCGGCCCAGGAGCTGCCCCTCGTGGAGAAGCAGAGCGCGGCCAGCTGCCCCGTCCTCGGCGGGAAGAAGATGGTCCTGTCCGGCCATAACTTTCTGCAAGACTCCAAGGTCATTTTCGTGGAGAAAGCACCAGGTATCTCCTCTGTAACAGACTGTCCGCGTGTTTCCCGCTTTTGCCGCCGGGGTGGGGGGTGGCTCCCGGGGGCGGAGCGGGGCCGCCCTGGGGTCTCCACGCCGCACAGCAGGAGCAGATCACCGAGCTCTGGGTCAAGGCCTGTCCTTAACGTGGCCCGCATCAGCGGGTGTGGGGCCGCCCCCTGCTCCCTGGCCGTGGCGGGCCCTTGGCCTGGCCCGGGCACACGTCTGCTTCCTGGCTTTGGGTGGCTGCTGCTCAGGCCGTCTCGGGAGGCGCTGTTCTGCCCCGCGTAGATGATGGCTTCTCGCGTCAGCATCACCGCCTTGGGAGGTGAACATCCTGATGCTCAGTGGCCGCAGCGGCCGTGGGACCCGCACTTGGCTCGGCGGCCTCCCCACACCCCCGTGGCGTCCTTCAGGCCCCAGAGATGCAGAGGCAGGTGCTGCTGTGGGCTCCCAGCCGTGGTGTGGTGTGGTGTGTGTGTGTGTGTGTGTGTCTGTGTGTGTTGAGACTGCTGGGTGGCAGGTGTAGTCCTCCGCGTGCAGAGCGGAGCCCAGGTGTGCGGCAGGGCGGATGCAGGTGTGTGCACGCCCGCCCCGCCCCAGGAGAGGCCTCTGGGCACTCATGAGAGTAAAGCAAGGCGGGGGGGGGGGGGCAGGTGACAGTGCGTGTGGCCGGTCCCTCCGGAAGCTCTGGGCAGCTGTGGTTTGGAGGCCGGTCCCCACTGAGCTGGCCAGGCAAGTGCCCCCGACGGTGTTGCCACCGCTGGGCTGCAGGGGGTCGCGCCCCCGCTCAGAGTTTTCCAGAGAGCACGGCTGCAGGACCCACGCTGATGCCGGAAGCCACAGCGGTGCCCCGCGTCCACAATGGGGTCTTGATTTTGCGCAGGAGGCTTAAGTGCCTCCATCAAAACGGGCCGGCGGGTCCTGTGTGCTCAGCTTGTGCCCGTGTAATCACGCACGTGATTGGAAAATGTTGTGAATTATGGAGAAAATCGGACCAAATGTGGTGATGATGAGGAGAATTTGCATGGCTGGACACTGTTTTTCGGCGGAGGCTAATTTTGAAACGATTTAACCTTTTGAGCTTAAACACACGAACGAGTACGTGTGGGGGAGGGTCGCCAGGCGCTGTGCTGCGACTTGGCCTGAGTCACTGCTTTTCCGGCTGCTGCACAAGTCCACGCGGCTTTCTTCCTCCTTCCTGAACAGTCGTCACCTTGGCGCCACGGCAGGACCTTCGGGCGCCTCCTGGGTGCTCCCCGCCTGGTGGGCACCGCGTGGCTTCTTTGGCGGGGCGGGATTCACCGCCCGGCCGTCCTGATCGGCCCCCGCGTGCGTGTCCACTCCGGGGCCTCGCGTGCCACGTGGAGGCTGGCTGCGTGGGGCCCTCCCCCTCCCCCTCCCGTGGCAGCCGGCGAGACGTGGGTGTGGGTGGTGACGTGGTCACAGCCTGCGGCCACCACCAGCAGGTGTAAACACCGTGCTTTCACGTCTGGACGCTGTCGTTGGCTGCGTGTTCGTATTTAAGAAGACGCGTGTTCGCACGTGTATGTGAAAGTCACGTTTTCAAAAGAGAACGTTCTTTCGCCTTTGACTCCAGGCACAGGTGGCCCTCGTGCCACTCCTAACGCATCCCGACGCCCTCTGCAGCCGTAACTGGGCTTTTCTTAGTTGATTTTTTGGAGGTACCGCTAAAGCCAATTTAGGTTAGGGCCGAGCTGTTCTCTAGGCTTCCGACGAGGTCACTGCCCTGTTGTGAAGTTCAGTCCCTAAACCACCAAGGCCGGAATGTGAGCGGAGAGACCTTGTTGTGGGAGTCCTGAACGCGGGCACTGTTCTCGCAGCCGCTGGGGCGTCTCCGGGGCGCCCCCAGCCCCCGCACCAGCAACCCAGACCTTTCCGAGGGTTTCACGGGGCAGTTCCTGCCTGGAGGGCCAGCCACGGCGGCTACGCCTCCATGAGAGGAGGGGGTTGGAGAAGGGTCCCGTGGCACCTGTGGCGAGAGCAGCAGTCCGTGCACGGGCGCCAGGCGTCCCGGTAGGTGGCTCTGGGCCTCCGGTGGGCGTCAGCGGGTCCCTCGGGGCAGCCCAGGCAGGATGAGGGGCTGCAGGGACATCAGGATGTCACACGGGACGTGACAGCACAGAGCTCTGGCCGCGTACGTGACGTGACGGTGCTTTCCAGAAGAGCCCTGTAGTTTTGGGGGGGGGGGCCTTTACTGTGTTTTGCAAAAGGCCCCGGGGTTAGAGGAGCCTTTCCTTTGAGGACTGGGGTCAGTGGCCGTGGCTCGCACGTGAGACGGTGCTGCTGAGCGTGTGAAAACCCGAACGCACTTACCCAGCGGGGCCGAGCGTCCAGCGCTGGACGGCTGCATCGAGGGCTTGCCTGCGGACGTCGTGGACATCCCCGCGCGGGAGTGACACACTGACCGGCCCTCACCCCACCCCTGGCAGTGAAGATCTCTGGAGCTGCCCTCAGCGGTGTGGATCGAGCATGTATTTGAACACGCGTGTGAACGTTTTTTGTTTTTTTTTTTTAATTTTTTTTTTCAACGTTTTTTTATTCTATTTTCGGGACAGAGAGAGACAGAGCATGAACGGGGGAGGGGCAGAGAGAGAGGGAGACACAGAATCGGAAGCAGGCTCCAGGCTCCGAGCCATCAGCCCAGAGCCCGACGCGGGGCTCGAACTCCCGGACCGCGAGATCGTGACCTGGCTGAAGTCGGACGCTTGACCGACTGCGCCACCCAGGCGCCCCGACGCGTGTGAACGTTTGAATCAGCCCAGAGGACCCTCACGCGTTCCACACGTGTGAAGACATCGCGTGGAACGTGCACTCGCTCTGCTCTGGAGGCAGGGCTGAGGTGCCAAAGCCGAACGTGTCACTGGTTTGGATGTGCCAGGTCACGTCCCTGACACCGGGGCTGCAGGTGGCTCCGAGCGGGCTCCTGCCTGTTCCGCGGTGATTCCTGAAAACCGCAAACAGAGCCCGTTTCGGCTTCTTGGCCGCACGGCAGACCTCACCCAGACTTAGAGGCTTCAAGAACAAGCCCTTCCTTTGCTGGCAGCTGCGTGGACTGGACTCAGCCCGTGGCCGCTCCCGTGGCCCCCGTGAGCTGGCAGGTCGGCTGTGTTCTGTCTGCACGGTCTCGGGGCCCCGCCTGGCGTCCTTAGCTGCTGCCACGCCCACACGTGGGGCCTCTGAGGCGTAAACGTGGAAGCCAGTTCATCGGGCCGCGGTGTGAGCACCCTTCAACGCTGGATCGCTCCCTCGAAACCTCTTCGTGGGGCGCTCAGACGCCCCCCCCCCCACAAGGCCCCAAGCCCCAGGTGGCTCTGCTGTTCTCTCCCGTCAGCGGCTCCTCCTGGCCTGAGCCGCCGGCCAGTGGGTGCTCTGGGAGGCGGCACACGTCCCACACCTGCTCCCGGGTGGGGGATGGGCAGAGGGGCTCTTGATGGGTGCGCCCGGTGGACCGGACGGTCCTTGGGGGCAGCAGCGGCCCCCACGCCCCTTCTGGGCCCGCCCGGCAGTGGGCAGGGAAGGCGCTCAGCGGGCGGTGAGCCTGAATCCCCGGGCCCCGCCCCCGGCTGCACCTGCACACGCCCCTTTGTGATCCTCACCAACCTGCTTCTGCACGCCCCTAATCCTGGTGCTGTTGTGAACAAAGTGCTTTCGGGGGTCCGGGTTCAAGGTGAAAAGGCTTGTGGGAGGGAGGGGGCTGCGGGGTCAGCACACCTCCCTCCCACGGGTTGGAAGTGTGCCCGTTTGCTCCAGAAGTAGGAAAACGGCCACTTTGCTGTAAGAGGCTTCTTTGGGTGCATCCTGGGGGGCTGAGTGTGGAGGGGGAAGTGTGGGCCCCTGGCCCGTGGGCTCCCTGAGCTGTCCGTCCTGGGCCTGTGTGTGTGTGCGTGTGGCACGGCTCACTCCTCACCTGTGCCTCCCGGACGCTCTCAGACCATCGGCACAGACGATTTCGTGTTCACGGGCGAGGCTTCAGGCCGTGGCCCAGAGCAGCGGAAATCTCACCTCCCAGCAGAGGGGCTGTGGGGGCCTTAGGTGATGTTTCTTTTTAAGTATGCACCCGGTCGCAGCACAGGCCTGGACTCCAGCGGCCAGTTTAGGAGTGGTGTGTGCAGGGTGCCTGTGTCAGGGCGTGTGTGAGCAGGTGTGCGTGTGTCAGCGTGAGTGAGCAGGTGTGTGTCAGGGTGTGTGTGTCAGCGTGTGAGTGAGCAAGTGTGCGTCGGGGTATGTGTGTGTGAGTTGTGTGTGTCTGTGCGTGAGCCCGTGTGTGTCAGAACGTGTGTGAGTGAGCCCGTGTGTGTGGGTGTATGTGAGGTGTGTGTGTCAGTGTGTGAGAGCCCGTGTGTGTCAAGGTGTGTGTGTGAGCAGGTGTGTGTGTGTCAGCGTGTGTGAGCGAGCAGGTGTGTGTCAGGGTGTGTGTGAGCAGGTGTGTGTGTCAGTGTGTGAGCCCATGTGTGTCAGAACGTGTGAGTGAGCCCGTGTGTGTGGGTGTATGTGAGGTGTGTGTGTCAGTGTGTGAGAGCCCGTGTGTGTCAGGGTGTGTGTGTGAGCAGGTATGTGTGTGTCAGCGTGTGTGAGCGAGGTGTGTGTCAGGGCATGTGTGTGAGCAGGTGTGTGTGTGTCAGCATGTGTGAGTGAGCAGGTGTGTGTCAGGGTGTGTGAGTGAGCAACTGTACGTTGGGGTGTGTGTGTGTCAGTGTGTGTGAGCCCGTGTGTGTCAGAGCATGTGTCAGTGAGCAGGTGTGTGTTTCAGTGTGTGTGAGCCCGTGTGTGTCAGAATGTGAGTGAGCCCGTGTGTGTCAGGGCATGTGTGTGAGCAGGTGTGCGTGTGTCAGCGTGTGTGAGTGAGCAGGTGCGTGTGTGAGCAGGCGTGTGTGTCAGTGTGTGTGAGCCCGTGTGTGTCATAACGTGTGTGAGTGAGCCCATGTGTGTCAGGGCATGTGTGTGAGCAGGTATGCGTGTGTTAGGGTGTGTGTGAGTTCACGTATGGGGTCCGTGGGTGTGGGTGTGAGAGGGGGCCGTGTGTATGTGACGAGCCTCCTGTTGTCCTGGGGTGTGTCCGCCCCCCCCCCCCGAACCGCACAGCGTGGCAGTGACAGTGTCGGGAGCCCCGGGTGCCCACCGCTGGGCAGAGCCTGCAGGGTCGTGTTCCGCTCCCTCTGGTGGTGGCGGCCACGCCTCCTCCTCTGCCCTGCGCTGTGGCCACGGCTGCGGGGCTTCTGGTCCCACTAGCTTGGTGTGTTGGTTCTGAAGCGTTTCCGGAAATTTCCCAGGTACGGATGCCTCCAGCCGGCAGTGCGGCTCGCATGCCCGCAGGCCATGACTTGGCGAGAAAGAAAAGGGTCTCCTGGCGTGGACGTGGGAGGGACGGGAGGACGGCCGTCCACACGGACAGCCACTGCCACCTTGCTCCCCTGTGTCAGCGTGCCGAGGGGGTGATGTCAGGCAAGTGTTCTCGGGCAGCCTCTGCGGTGAGAGTCCTGCGGGCCTGGGGGCCCACGCGGGCACCGGCGTCCCCGCACGGCGTCACCTGTGACTGTTCCCAGGGCTGGTGGTTCTGGAAGGCGCCCGTCTCCGCGGAGCAGAAGGAAAGCGGCAGACCGGAGGGAGCGCCGTGCCACGAAGGGTCTTTCCTTACGCTGCGGCCTTGGACTTGAACGCTGGCCCCGCGGTTACACGGAGACGTTTTGAGTGGTCTCGGGAGGAGCCCAGCCGGAGAGGAAAGTCAGCTGGGAGCGTGGCCGGTGCCACAGGGCAGCCGGTCCCACACTCACCCTTCTGGCTCAGCTTCCCTCTGCTGATGTCCCGGGAGGCGACCTGGTGCCCGTGGGGAGACACGGCTGCAGCCCAGCCCGGCGGGCCTTCCGTTCCCCCGCAGGGCTGTCCTGTGGGGTCCCGCCATGGTCTCTGGGGTCCACACCCCAGGGACAGGGGCGGCCAGTGGAGGCTCGGCGTGACCTCTGTGCCTTCCCCAGTCCTTCCTGGGGCCTGGTGACCCCAGCGCTGGAGGGCCTGTCCGCAGGCCCCCACGGGGCTCCCCAAGCCAGACCAGAGGCCTTGCGTCCCTGCCGTGAGAAGGTCGTCACTGAAACTTCTTTTCTCTGGGCTGGTGACCAGTCTTTCCCTGAGGTCTGTGCCAAACCACGCCCAGCCCCCCACCTCCGATTCGGCACCTCGGGGACATCCAGGACGTGGGCACACGTCCCTCTGAAGCGGGGAGGGAGGCAACTGGAGGCACCTGGGGGGGTGGCAGCTTCCCACCTCAGTCTTGGTGGGAAGGGGAAGGGCACGGGAGGGGGCAGGTGTCGAGAGTGCGAAGCTGGACGGAGGGGGACCGGCTGCCTCTGCTTCCTCCGAAGGCCGCCTCGGAGCATGCCGCACGCAGCCCTTGCACGACTCCTGTCTTGCGTTCGCTTTGTTGAGATACAGCTCACAGAGCACGCAGCTCAGCCACTTAAAGTTCAGTGGCTTTTGGTGTGTTCAGAGCCAGGCAGCCATCCTGCTAATTCCAGAAATTCCCCAAAGAGACTTTACCTGTTAGCCATTAACCCCGTTCTCCCCAGCCTGGCCGATTCAGAGCTGACTTCCGTCCCCGTGGCTCTGCCTGCCCCGGACGCCGCCCTGGAAGGACAGGGCCCTGCTGTGCGCAGCTCCTCGCGCCCACAAAGAGCGCGCATCAGGACTCTGTCCCCTTTAAGGCTGGGTGGCTTCCTGTCTTGTGGATGGGTGGCGCGCTTAGCCTCCTGCAGTGGCCGGACTCTGGGGTCGTGCCCACCTCTTGGCTCGTGTGCTCCAGTGACCGCCTGTGCACGCGTGGGCCCCCTTCCTGGGGCACGCACCCAGGAATCCCACGTTCAGCCACGTGAGGAAATCCCAGGCTGAGCCCCAGGCCGATGGGTGATTTCCTTCTCACTCTGGAGTCTTCTGCAGGAAGCAGGCTGGTCGGAGCAGCTCTGGGGGCGCCCCAGGGTGTGAGGCCTGGAGGGGTTTGGGGGGCCTGGGGGGGATGAAGACAAGCTGTGTGGGGACCCTCCCGCTGACCGGAATAACCCCGGAGCCCCCCGCCCTGGCCGGCCCCGACTGCTCCGGGGTCAGGGTGCCGTCTCCCCCGTGGCGCCCACGGGAGTGCAGAGGGACCTCCTGTTTGCACCCCGCTCGCTGCCTTTCCTGCCAGCCGGCAGCCCGGGGACAGGGTGCTGCGGTGCTGGTCCGCGCCTGTCTGGGCTGAGCCCGCTCCCAGAGCCGGCAGCCAGGCACGGAGGGGACCGTGTGCGCGGCCAAGGGCCCCAGGGAACGAGGTCCCGCCACTCAGGCACGGGGTCCTTCCGACGGGGGCTCCGTGCTGTTTCCATTCCGGCCATCGGCCAACGCTGTGACTCGGTCGAAAGCCAGTCACGGGCGTCTGCGCCTCCTGCGTGCCGGGGACTCGAGTGTGCCTCCGGAAAGCAGCCGCTGCTCCCGCGGAGGCCGGGGACCTCCACGTGTGGCCCCGTCCTCCCCGAGCCGCCCCGGGAGGTGTGTGACTAAGAGCCGTGCTGTGGAAGCCTCGGGGCGGGTGTGGTGGGGAAGCCTTTCCGATGACTCACGCGGCAGGGAGTTCCCTAATGGTTTGGAACATTTTTCCTTCTGGGCTTGCGCACAGTTTCCCCGCTGAGGCCCGCGGAGCTCTTGAAGCTCTTGATAAGGCCGCAGCTCCGAAGCGGTGTGGGGCCCGCCTACCCCGTGCAGGCTGAGGCTGTGCTCAGCCAAGGAGGACGCCCCGAGGCCGGAAGGCAGGGCCCCACGCCCCCAGCTCGGGGGGGGGGGGGGCACCGGCGACGGGGTCCTGCTGGCACCCTGCCCCCGGGAACCTGTCCGTGACGATCAGCCACGCTGAGCGGCCGCGAAGGTGCCATCCTGATACACAAGCGGACGGCCGCTCGTTTAGGGCCCTTAGTGGAAACAGAGGGACCACGACGTGCTTGTCCCCGTGGGCTGTGATTCAGACAGACACGAAGACTCAGGGAAAACGGCCAGAGCCCTGGGCCTTTGAGACCGCTGGTTCCCGCCCTGTGGGGTCTCCAGAAGCCCGGCTTTAACCAGCGTGTCCGGATGGGCCTATACTCTGTTAGTGCGTGACTCTCGGGATCAGTGTCTGGGAAAGCTGACACGCGGCGTGCACGGTGGACCGTGTGGCTCGCCGACCCCGGGCAGCCGCTCTGACGGGGGGACCCTGCCCCTAGGCCCAGGAGGGGCTGGAGGGGCCGGAGGAGGCCTCTGCTGGAGCGCTTTCTTGGCCGGCGGGCCCCACAGAGCCTTCCGCCGGTTTCCTTATTCGGATGAGCCTGCAAGGTGTTCACAGGGAGGCCGAGTCTGGTCTGACCCCTCCTGGAGGACGGATGGGGTGCTCGGCCCCCTTGTTGCCGTGTCCCCGGCCCCTCGTGGGCCTCGACCTCCCTCTTGCCCCCTGTGTGCTCTCTGCGCCTCGACAGGAGGCCCGGCCACACTCGAGAATTCCTCAGGGAAACTCGAGCCGTGGTTACCACCAACGGGCAGAGACTGGGCAGTGGCCAGGTCTGTCCCCACTTGTGACTCCCACAGCTGTGTCCCTCTGAAGTTGTTTTAAGGGGCACAGGAACATAGGAGCTGTGCTTGCAGGAAGAGTAGTTTTGGTTACCTTAAGCAAGCAGTGGGTGGGGACCCTGCCCACGGGGCCAAGGCCCGTCTGGCCTGCGCGGCCCGGACGAGCCTGCCCCGTCCCCGAGCTTGGCCCCTGGAGTCGCATCCCCGGCTCACGCAGCTCGGGACCTTCCGCCAGCTCAGGGACCGGGGTTCACAGAGATGCTTCTGCGCCCGCGCCCTGGGCTCACGGGGCTCCGGAAAGTTAGCTGCTCTGTGGGTCTTGATGCCTCTGAGACGGGAGAGTGCGTTTTTAGTTTCCTGTTATGTTTTTCCGGAGGAGACGTGAATGCTGCTCCCTCGGGCCGCTGGTCTGCACTTTATCACCGAGTGGGTTCATCTGGTGGGTAATTTGTGCTGGGACTTCAGGCGTCCCGAGAGGCTGGTGTGGTCCTGGCACACAGACGCTGCTCCGGGCTCCGCGTGACTCACATTTCCTCCCTCTGTCTCCACCCTCCACCCCTGCCCGCCCGCACTGTGAGGCAGAAAAAGATTTTGTCTACTTTATTTATAATTTCTGAATTGTAACGCACGTACATCTCTTCTTTGAAACCAGAATGGGAGCGGGAACCGTGGCTGGCTGTAACTGTTTGGGGACAGACTTCACAGGAGATGGGGAGGAGGGAGGTCTCAGCAGGAGACGGACAGCTGTTAATTCCAAGTAACCACCCAGCCGGGCCCTGTCGCGCTGGCCAGCCATCGAGGGGCTTCCGGAGGCCAAGAGCTCAGTTTGCAGTCGTTCCTGCCGGTGAGCTTCTCGAAGCTCCCTCCCTCCAGGCCTGGCCCACGGGACACTGAGCCCTTTCAAGGCCCATCGGGAGCCTTTCTACCTTTTTTTTTAAAACACGCAAACGGCCGTCGGGGCAAGGTTAGAAATACCACGCTCTGCGTTTCTGTATCCCGACGTGGCGAGAAGCGGTCACAGAAAGGATTCTCTCGCTCAGCCAGCTGCTACTCTGAGCGGAGGCGGGATTGTGGCTCCCGGGCCCCGACTCGTTACTCAGAGTAACTCTGCTCCCAGAACGCACGCGGTAACCAGGTCTACGCTTCCCGCCGGTGCACCTGGAGCTGGAGCTGGCGGGTCTGAGAGCCAGGACACCGCCCGGGTCCAGGTGCGGAGACCACGCGCCGTTTACCGGGTCACCGGCACGTCTCCTGTGTTTACGAGCCCTCCCGTGGCTGCCGTGGGGCCGGGGCGGCGGGCCTGTGGACGCGGGCAGGGTGGGTTTCGGGGCGCTTGCTGCCCGGGGCTCCCTCCCACGGAGCCTGGGGTCTTCGGGCTCCACAAGGCTCCTTGCCCCCGCGTGTGGGCCTAGCGCGTCCTCTCCGGTGGCAGCGCTCACACGGCGTTTTGCTCTCGCGCATTAGCCAGCACGGTGCGAGCGGACGGGGCTGTGGTCTCCGGGGTGGCCCGCGCCTGGTCGAGGCAAGGGGGTTGGGGTGGTGTGCTGGACCGGGCACGCGGGTAACAGCCTTCGTTCTGCCCTTCTCTTCCAGACGGTCACCACATCTGGGAGGCTGAGGCAAAGACGGACAGAGGCCTGTGCAAGCCGGTGAGTAGGGCTTCCCGCGACACGAGCCGCTGGAAACACCGGGGTCAGGGCGCAGCACGCGCCAACGGCGTGAAGGGCTTCCTGACACCAGTGCTCTTAGGACCCAGACCAGCCTGGGGCGGCACAGCGGGGTGACCCGTAGGAGGGGACCCCGCACAGGGGAGCCTGGGACCCTCCCGCGCGGTAACTGCTCCCGGTCACGTGGCAGGCACCGTGGGCACGGGGCCTTCGCCACCCTCCTTGTTGTCGTCGCCAGGGGCCCGCACACAGCGCCGCCGCCGTCCGCCAGGAAGACCGGCTGTTCTGAGCCGCTGAGCGGGCGTCGCACCTGCCCGGGCTCGCCGGGCCGCGCGAGGCTCCAGCAGCGTCCTTGGCACGACCTCGTCTCCCGCCACTCGGTAGACTCTTGTTCTGAACGTGAACTGGCTGGCTGTGAAGGCGGGTCTCTGTGCTGCTGATTCCGTTTTGCCAGTTAGCTGGTGCGCTTGCGGGCGCCGGAAGGCGGCGGGGCAGGTGCCCGGGCCTCGCTGGTGCCGCCAAGAGGATCCCGGGCCGCAGACGCCCGGCACACCCACACCCACCCACACCGCCTTTCTCGGCCTCCTTGGCTCTGTTCGCACGTGTCGGTGCCCACGTGGGTGTTTATGGGGGACGTTTTCTGTCTGGGATCACGCAGCGGGTCCAGCTTTCTTACGGCTCGCGTTAGCGCGGCCCGTCTCCTCCGTCCCCGAACCTTCGTCCGTGCCTTTGTGTTTAAAGTGGTTTCTTACAGACCGCAGGTAGCCGGGTCTTTCTTTCTGTCCACTCGGACAGCCTGCTGATTGGCGTATCTAGGGCGTGAGTGTTCCAAATGATTGCGGACGCGGTGGGATTAACGTCTGCCACGGAGGGTGTGTGTGCACGTGCGTGTGTGTGTGTGTTCTCTGTGATCCTAGAAGAGCAACAGTCTTCAGGCTGACGCAAAACACACTGTGGCCGCAGGTGACTGAAAAAATTCAGAGTTCTTCCAAGCTCAGTAGCTCTTCCCCTGGCCACGGGCACAGGTGTGTGGGCACAGGTGCCACGGGCACAGGCGTGTGGCCCTTCTTCTGACAGTGGGGGGACGTGGGGCGTCCACCTGTTCAGAAATCGTGTTCAGGACAGTAACTTGCTGCTGTCTTTGGGCTCCCGGGGGCCCTGGCTGTTGGAGCCGGGGGACGGGGAGCCTTGGGTGGAGGGGTTTGCCGAAGCCGTCAGGTAACCGATCTCTGCCCTGCTGCTGGTAGGACCTGAGTCACTACTGGAGATGCCTGTCCGCCGCGGAGGTGGCTCTTTGACGGCGGCTTGGTTACCGCAGGCCCGGCCCTGGGTCCTCACGGGTGGCTCTATCGGGACGAAGCATCTTTTCTTGAGACTTAAGCCTCCTTTCCCAAAGCTCTGATCCGTTTACCAGAAGCCTGTCCAAGTGGTGTCATGTGGAAAAGATTCCTCCCTGGTCCCAGGGAAACTTGTGCTCAGGACCTGGCTCCCCTTCCGTGCTGTCTGGGCCCGGTCCCGCGCTCAGGACCGCACACGCACGCTCACGCACGCTCACGCACGGGCACGGGCTCCTTCTGGCCCCGGGGCATTTCTCGCTGCCTGAGGAGCCCTGAGCAGCCCTGAGCAAGCGCCGTGGGCTCCGGGCGGCTGGGCTTCCAGAAGGGGGTCCCCCGGTGCAGCAGGCCCAGCAGCTGAAGTCCGCTCCAGACCACCACGGGCCTCGTGCACACCTCCCCTGAGCAGGAAGAAGAGACCCGCAGAAATCCTGCAGCTCTCTCTATCGGGATCTTTCCTGCCAAGGTTGTGGGAGGTTTCGTGTCACTGGGCTTTCTTTTGCACTTTGAACGGCTGCATGTTTTAAAGGGAGCTTAGCAGTTAACAGCCGTGCGTTTCAAAAGAAACGTAACAGTACGTGCGAATGATGACGTACTTTATCTCTTAACTGAGGTTTAATTTTACATATTATTTCTAATGACAAAAGGGTATTTATTCATTGTGGAAATTTGGAAAATACAAAAAAAAAAGAAAAAGAGAACAGAAGCACCTTGTGTAATTTTACCACTGCTGACGTGTGGGCGTATGTCCTGCCAGGCTGTTCCCGGTGTGCGTGTGCGTGTATTCACACACGCGTGCCGTGGCTGTCATATCGAATGTGCCTTCTGCACGAAGCGGGATTATGCTGCACACGCAGTTTATACGCTAGCAGGAGCCCTCAGCGGGGTTTCTTGTTCCGTGGGGTTCTGCGTGCCACCTGTAATGCCTGGTGTTTCCGTGGTGACACGTGTCCTGTGGCTGCATACTCCCCCTTCACCGTGCTCCCGGGAGGACGGTGTCGTGCACGTCCTGTTCAGAGAGGTGAAGCGTATCAGCCTGTGCCCGCATCGGAACGCGACCCCCAGTCGCCTACAGCTTACAAAAACCAAACCCGCAAAGCCCAACTGCTGACGAGGGCCTCCCTGCCTGGCACGCCCGCCCCTGCCCCACGTGACCCGTCACGGAGACTCAACCTCTTCCTTGCTTGTCTTCTCTTCCGTGGACGCTAGACTCCACCGTTTCCTCCACAGCGGCTCGCCCCCGGTGGGCGCCAGCTGTGTGCGGAGGCCGGGTGGGAACCCAGACCCGTGCTCCCGAGCCAGGCTCCCGACCACGGGCCGCACCGCCGCCCGAGCCACCTCCTGGCCAAGACGCGCGGCACTGACATCCCTGTAACTGCAGCGCGGCCACCCTGCGCAACACCTGCCCTCGGCACCATCGGCTGCACGTGCGCAGGGTCACGTCTGCAAGGGGCCAGACGCTCAGGCTACTTGTTGCTTCTTCCAAACGGGATGCAGTTATTGAGACGACAAAACCACGTAGCCTGGAGGGAGCGTGGTCCCAGGGGAGGGGCCCAGGGCAGCTCTCAGCAGCAGCCTTCTTTGCCTCGGTTTCTTCATCTGTAACAGGAACAGGTTGGGCCCAAAGTTCTGTTCGGTTTCCTGTTTTAATATTCATACGATTCCATTACTAACCTGATTCAATCAATTTTGCTATTAAGCTGGGTAACAAAACCTGATATGATGGATTTTTGTTATACATTTTCTTTGCTTGTTAACTTAAATCATTTGACAAAAGCAATCGAAGAAACATTTTGGGTGTGAGATCCTGTCCCTCCCGTGAAATCAGGTACAGCATGAGCCCCCGTGAGGACGTCGGCACTTTGGTGCACTGCACGCTGTCGGCTGGGGCTCAGGCCCCCTGACCGCCAGCCCGCGTCTCCCACGATGCCGTGCTGCCTCACGTGCCTTGTTTTATACCCGCACTTGAAGGAGCGTAATTTTTGTGAAAATGTCGTCAGTTCGTATTTTAAGCCATGGGAAGGTACCAGTGCCCCCCACAGCCCCCATCCCGATCTGTGCTTTCTTTCTAACTGTCCACACGCCCCTCGACCTGCTAGGGTCGAGCTCACCTGTTTGAGGGAGTCTGGGAGGCCATGACGGGCTTCGAGCCTTCGTCAGAGAACCTGTCCCCAGACACGTGTCTCCAGGAAGCCGGTCTCCTGGGTCTTCAGTGCGTTGCCTGAACAGGGGCTCACAGCTCCATCCGTGGGCCAAACGTGGAACTTTTCTCTAGTTTCCAAAGGCCACTGAGCCCTTGGGTTAGGGCAGGCAGATACATCCGGGTGTTCCAAAGACCGAGTAGCTCCTCTCTCAGATTAGCACCAGCGGCTTGTCTCTGGGGCCGAGTCGGTGGATCTTAGCTGAAGCCCCCAGCCTGCCTCCCCCCACACGCTCCGCATCCACGGGCTGCCCGGGTGTGGCTGGCAGGCTCGATCCGCCCAGACGTGCGCCCGCGCCCCGGGCAGACTCTCTGTGGGCAGCTTCTTCCAAGCAGCCCGCACGGTCGGGAGCTGCTCGCCGTGGCCCCCACGCGGGCTGTTTACTGCAGGGTGCTTCGTGTTTGCGAGATGCTCACCGTCTCCCTCCTCTCTGCCGTTTGCTCGCCAGAATTCGTTGGTGGTCGAGATACCGCCTTTCCGCAATCCGAGAATAACGAGCCCCGTCCAAGTCAGTTTCTACGTCTGCAACGGGAAGAGGAAGAGGAGCCAGTATCAGCACTTGACCTACCTTCCCGCGAACGGTAACGCTGTCTTTCTAACCTTAAGCGCTGAGAATGAGCCCGCAGGGTGCTTTTCCTAAGAGACGCATAGATGCCAAGATGCTGTCGGGGTGAAGCGGTGTATGCGGAAGCTGTGTTATTGTCCTGTTGACAGGAACACGTCCTTGAGCGCTAAAAAAAAAAAAAAAAAGTGAAGCTTTCAGTGTATTTTCCTTTATTACTGCTGTGGGTGGGGGCTGCATATTGGGATAATGACGGGTCATTTTTGCTGGCCGCTTGCAAATAGAGAATGGCCCGAGGGGAGGAAAAGTGCAGCCCTTTTGCGCCCAAAGGCTGAGGTGGTCTAGGTGTGTGTTTAAGTCCTGTAGATGTGTAAGGTGGAAAACCAAATAGTTATCATTATTTGGCAGGTGCCTTTAGAAGTAAACCCGTGGCATTGAGCCTAAAGGCCGGTGCCTGATGTGGTCATTGACTAACATTAACGATTTCTGTGCTCGGGCTGAAACCCCCACGTCACATCTTTGGTCGAATAATTGCACCTTCCTGTGACTGTGAGGCTTTCAGGCCCAAGTACCTGTCACTCAACCAAAAACCACCCTCGTTGAGGCTGTGTGTTTACGCATTCTGAGGATACAGCCTTAGGACTTAGAAGACAGTTCACCTTTTCAGCTTTCTAAGGTGTTTCCTTAAAGAAAATACCAGTGTTTGCTTTTGCCCCCTGAATGTCGTCCTCAGAGCATCACCTGCTGCTCTGAGTGGTCCCAGCTGCGGTCATCCTGGATTTCATTGTGTTCTGTGTTAAGGTCATCAATGGCGGCAATCTTCTTGTATGGTAGCTTCTGTTCTAAAAGCTTAGGAGATTCGTGTGATTTAAGAGGGAAGTTATGCCCTAAAAACTATGGAAAAAGCAGCCATGTTACTATCTTGGTGAAGTCAGGGTTCTCTGAAGGTTTTCGTTTTCTCTGACTGTAACACGTAATACCGAGTAGATGATAGAAAGCCCTAGAATGTCCGTGTTGATATCAAACCGTTAGAATTAACCGCTTTGGGGGCAAATGTTGGCCGTGCCTTTCAGGATTTGAATGATACGATCTTGTTGCGAAATTGCATCATGAGACTGCACACAACATAGCACCGTGTGCCCGTGAGCCGCTCACGCCAGGCCGGTCTGGTCTGTTCTCTTGTCTGCGACCCCGTCCTGGGTTATGTGGTCTGCTTCATGCAACTCGGTGAATCCTATCTGTTCTTGGAATAAGGTGCAATATATCCTACAAAAGAAAATATTTAGTCGTTTTGTGAAAATGTAATGATTGTATGCTGATTAAACTTCAGGCGTGATTGACCAAAAGTTGAACGTTTCAAAGAAAACCAGGCCTTTTAAGAAAAACTGCTTTTTAAAGCGGTTTAGAAAATCTCTAACGTTAGTGTTTCCTGCAGTCCCTGCTCCAAGTTCACGGTGCCCCGAGCAGTGTCAGGGGTGGAGGGGCCCCCGCCTGTGACCTGCACATCTCTCCTACGGGGGGCACACTGAGCCCCCAGGGACATGTTACTAAGACAATGGGATGCAGAGGGCAGTGTGTGGGCCATCCTGTCTCCCCGCCCTGCAGCGGGAATCACATCCTACAGCCTTATCCCACGGGGTCCTGACTGCGCTCCACCCCAGTGCCCCGGCGCCCCTCTCTCCACCTGCCCCAGAGACCTCGCCGCCCCCCTCCCCACCCCCTCCATCCGCCAGGCGCCCCGCCGCCACGTGCCAGGCACCTCACACACGTGCTCTGGACTCTGTTCCACTTGGACCTCCTCTCTGTAGCCGGTGCTCCGCCCCAGACATCGTCTGTCCCCTAGCGCAGGGGTCAGTGACTGTGGGCTGGACGTACCTGCCATTCTGCTGGCCTGTCTGCCTCTCTCAGGCCTCAGTGACCCTCCACGCTTCTCTCCTTGAAATTTGCTTCCAGCCCCTCGGAGCCTGAGGCATCCTCGCTGCCGGCCCCTGGGAGCACCCGGCCCTGCCCCGGCTTCCCGGGGCGGCAGGCGTCTGCTGCCCTGTGGGGTTGGGACGAGGCCACGCGCCGCTAGGCTGTAAGCTCCCTGGAGCAGGACCCTCGGCCGGGATCTGACCTCGTGGCTGAATCGCGGGGTCTACCCTTACGTGGCTTTAAGAATAAATAAGTGAACGAATGAAAAACTAGAACCCGTGTGTCTGGTTTTCGGTTTGGTGTTTCTCCTGCCGTGCACTCCCCAGGCTCGCCCAGCCGTGAGCAGGACGCGCAGACCCGCACTCGGCACCTAGACAGCGCCCCCCACCCTGTCCCCCTGGGCTGAGTCTCCCACCTCACGGACCGCGACTGTCGACTCTGAGCCCAAAGATACGTGCTGTGCTGTGTCGACGAAAGCTTGGTAGCGGACGGGGCGTGCCGCACAGACTAGAAGACGTCGGCCTGTTTGGGGCGGGCTCCCGTCTGAGGGCAAGCACAGCGGGGCCCCGGCTTCTGTGTATTCCGACGGCAGGTTCTTTCCAAGGTTATTAAACGTGCTGTTGAAACGGGCAAGGCTTTGGAAGTAAGTCCTCTTAAACTCTACCCGAAAAACTTATTTTCATGTTCAAATGTGTAAAATCAAGTGCCACTCTAGGGTTTCCGTCAAAATTAGCCGTGGGTACAGGTGATGGTGTGGCCTCAGTTGTCCTCATGGTGGGCTCTCAGACATGTGACCCCAAGGGACAGTGCCCCCGGGAGGCCACCCTCATGCAGAGAGGTGGGGACGCTCACTGCCCCCGTGTGGCCCCTGGCGGTGCAGGTGATGGAAGTGAGGGGGTCAGAGCATTTGTTGCTCGGGGACACGTACTCTGGTCACCTTCCCCGCTGCTGGGCTCAGCTCGCCGGTGACCTTCTGACAGCCGGACGGCAAGCGAGTTGACCGCGGCTCCCTGGGATGACGCCCTCCCCTCTTTCCATCTGCACCACACGCGTCTGCGGGGCCTCCGGTCTCAGGGTCGTTCCCAGCGGTCGGCCTGGAAGAGGCCATGAGGCATCACACGCAGGGCCTGCCGGGCTGCAGTGGAGCGCGGGCCCCTCTCTGGGTGTTGGCCGTGGGTGTGACGGGGGGTGGGGGCGGGGGACGGAGTGCGCACCTGTCGCTCGTGCCCCGGGGCAGCACCTGAAGGCAGCCGTGAGAACATCCGGTGCGATCCTGGAAGACACCGCAGAGGACACAGAGCCAGAGAGGTTTTCTCGTTCCTTGTGTGTCACCGTTCCTGTTAACTCTGCCTCCCGCAGCCCCTGCAAGGAGCGCGTCAGGCCCCTGGCTGGGCCGTGCGGGCCGTCAGTGCCCTGGTGCCCGCCTCGGGGCGGACTCTGCCGGGAGCGGGGGCACCTTTCACCGCTGGGCCAGCTCGTGTTAGGTGTGGAGAAGGACTTGACCCGTGGGCAGCGGCTCCTGAGGTTGAGGGGAAGAAGAGTGTCCACGTCAGCGGTGACTCTGTGGGCTCATGTGCCCGACGGCTGCCCCAGTGCCTGGGACAGGCAGGGAGGGGGCAGGAGCTCAGGCAATAAGCATTTCTGCTTATGGCCTCAAACTTACATACCAAGGTCAGTCTGTCTTTAAGATGAGAAAATAAATGGTGACAAACTATCGAGTCTCGGAGAGTGCGTCTTTGTGTCTGAGATGTTCGTAGTCGGTTTCCCAGAAGGTGCCTATGATGGCTCCTGGCCCCTGCTCACTGTCGCTTGTGGCTGAACAGGTAGGGGTCCTGGAGTTCCCCCAGGATCAGCGGGGATGGCTTTGGGGACACACCCTTGTTGGAGGTCCCGGGCGGCCAGAGCTCCCTGCCCTGGGCCCTGCCTGTCCACCACCGACAGACAGTAGAAGGTCACGGCCGGGGACCACTTGGCATGGGGCAGCTCCTCTAACAGAGCCCTCTTGGGACCGGGGTAGGGGGAGCTCGGAGCCAGGTGGCGGGGCCGGGGCTCTGTGGGCCCGACGTCAGCAGCTGGAGGAGGAACCACGGGAGGAGCGGGGCTCACCGCTCGCCACGGACCTCGCGGTTACGGTAGTTGGTAGCCCCCACGAGATAGGGAGCGGAGGGACGCTATGCCTCCGCCCTGGCAGGTGCAGACAGGAGTGGATTCTCTGTGTTCCGTTTGCATCGTGTGGTCCGGAAATGAGAGTCCCCAGTGCCAAGGCTGCCGATGGGAGGAGCCGGCCGCGAGCGGCCTGCGGGCCCGAGGGCCAGGGCGGTCTCCCTCCTGTGGCCACCTGCAGACCCAGCTCTCCAGGGGCGGCCCCGTCTGTAGATGGAACCACGGACAGCGGCTTCCGGTCCCGTCAGCCCAGTGGCCTTGTCTTCACAGCAAGCTCTGGGTCTGCCTTTTCCACTCAGCTTTGGGCCTCGTTGCTTTTCTGAGTCCTTTGTGTTCAAGTTTGGTCCCAAAGTAATTGCCTCCACGAAATCCTAAAGATGCTTAGTAGTGACTCAGCTGGGAGAAGCTTCACAGCCCCTTGGGCCCCCGGGCCCTTGTCGCAGCCCCCAGGGCTGGGTGGGAGGGCACCCTCTGACAGACTCCTCTGGGCCAGGCCTCACCGGGGCACCCACTCCCCACGTCCCCTCGTCCTGTGGGTAACAAGGAGGTGGGCTTGGTCCATGCGGAGCTCGCGGGGGCCGAGTTTCCTAGGGCACTGTGCCCCCGCTTCTTCTGAAGAGGGCTGCGAGGCATAAGCAACGTGGTCCTCGACCCCTAGGCCCTGCCGGGCGAGTGTCCCCACCCCACCGGATAGGAGCTGGGGCGGAGCCCGGCAGGGCAGCCTGCCACCGTCCACAGCGGGGTCCGCCGGGCCGAGACCTCACCCGAGCCCCGTGTGCGTGCGGCCGGAGCTTTGCCTCTCACGGAAGACCTTCGGGGCTCAAACAGAGAAGACTGCCACGTTTCTGACCCACGGGTATGGAGGGTCAGGTTGGCCCAGGTGGCAGAGGGGGTGTCCGTTCTGGGGACTCCTGCCCACCCTGGACTCCCTTCTCAAGGCAAAGCAAAGTCAGTGGTGCCCGTCCCATGACCCCAGGACACCCGGCTTCGGGCCCGCTCTGGTCAGTGGCACAGCTGGTCCCCGTGGACATTGTGGAATGTTCTTCCCGAGTCAGCTGAGCCGTGTGATAACCACACCGCCGAGCGAGCACGTTGGGAGTGGGGCCAGTGCACGGTACACGGCTGTGAGCGCTTTGAGCGGGACACTCTGCCGTCGCTTCTCGTCGGAGCCTCGCACAACCTCCGTGAGGCTGATTTTATTAGGTCCCGGTGTTTACTGGCTCCCCTGCTATTCCAGCCAGAGACTGAGGGACCGGTGTTCTGGTTTCTGCTTCCACATCTTCAGCCTGCCCTGTAGAGGTGAGGGGAGCTGGCTGTCCAGCGTAGCTGGGTCTTCCTTGCCCGCAGGAGCCAGGCCCTGGATGCCCTGGGTGGGGACCGTCCCCACCAGCCTGGCAGGAGCTGGAGAGGGATTCGGGAGCCATCCTCCAGGCTCAGGAAGGCCGGCTTCCTCCTTCCGTGGCGAGATTCGGTTTCCCGTATCACCTTCTGGACGCCGCGTCTACCAGTGCTCGTCCACGTGTCGCTGGCCCTGCCGTTGGGTGTCGGGTTCGGTCGTGAGAGGCCCCCAGGTGTCAGAAGCGGGGCTCAGGCGAAGGAGAAGCGGAGAAGCGTTTCCCTCCCGGGCGCCTGGCACCCCCCAGTCAGACGCCCTGACCACCAGGTCAGACGGCACAGGGACCCTGACGTGCTGGCCACAGGGAGAGGATTTGAACTTGCAACAGACTGAGGGGTGGACCGTGGGACGGGGCGCCTGGGTCTGAACCTGTGTGAACGAGCACGAGTCCGGCCTGCTTAGGAAACGGGAGAGCCACTCCACAGGGGGCGTGTCTGGGGGGACGCTGGGGGCCGGGGAGTGGGGGTGGCTGTGCCCAAGTCTCCTTCACAGAGTCCGAGCTGCCCTCAGGGACCAAGCGGAGGGGGCGGGGCACGGGCCGCCAAACACAGAAGGACCACGTGCTGTGGATGCGCATCCTGTCCCTGGGAGCCTGGTCCCGCCAGCTGTGGGGGAGGCAGCCCCCTGGGCCCTGCCCAGAATCACAGCCGGGGGTGCAGCTGCTTGGGAGCAAACAGCAGGACCGTGGATCTCGTTCCCTCCAAAGGCGGTTTCGGCCGCTCCTGGATGAAAATGCTCGATGCGCCTCGTGGTGTGTGCGATCCAGTGTGACTGGTCGGCAGCTCCCCACAGGTGGGGACCCAGAGGAGATGGGGGTTGGTGCCCCATACGGGGTTCCGGCCCCGTCTCTCAGCCTCGGTCCCCACCCGCAGGACCGGTGTGATGCCACCGGGTCGGGATGGCCGTTGCTGCCTGGCTCCGTGGAGCGTCCACAGCCCCGTGAGCCCAGAGGACCCTACCTGGCTGGAAATGTGGGAGGTTTGGCGTAGATGCTGGTTAAGCTGTGCGGAAAAGACGGGGTGGAGTCCCGAGTTGAAATGCCCTCCGTGTCCGTCATCGCGTGGCTCGCGGGTCGGTGTGCGTCAGCTGGCCCGCTGGTCCCCCCGCCCCCGACCAGGCCCCATTCCCTCTGGGCTCCGGGTGTGGAAATGGTGCGTCCTGCCCCTTGGGGTGGGCCCTTCAGGTGGCTGCGGTTACTACTTTGCCTTTCTCATTATTTGGAAAAGTCATGCCCTGAAGTTATCATCGTGGGTGTTTATACTGACAGTAAAACTGGGGCTTTAATGTCAGGCAGCGAACAGAAAACAATCTGATCTTTGTTCTCTAGGGTTTAGAACAAAACCCCTTTTGTCCAGAACCGTGCAGGGTACCTGGGGAAGTGATCCAGGCCGACGCAGCTGGGGTCACTTGCACGCGTGCGTGCGCCGGGAGAAGGGGGTGGTGGGGGCGGCTCCCTGCACCGTGTGGTGGCTTCGGCATCCGGGGTATCTTGGCACGAGCCGTTGCAGATGAAGGGGTTCTGGGGGCTGGGACTCCGGGCCGGTGGGTCACATCTGGGGAGGGCTGCCCACAGGTGGCCGGCAGATGTCACCTTCTTGCCGTGTCCCCTCACGGCAGAGGAAGGTCTCTCTCTTGCCTGTAGGATCAGGGCTCCCCGGACTTCGTTCAGCCATCATTGCCCCCTGAAGGGCCGTCTCCAAATACCAGCTGTGGCGAGGCTAGGCCTTCAACCTATGGGTTTGGGGGACACGGTGTGGTTAGTCGCAGTGTCTCTGGCCTATCCGGGGCCAAAGAGCGGGGCCCTGACTCGCGAACCCCCACTTCTCCCAGTGCCAGCAGAGGCAGGGGTTTGCAAACGGGGGGCACGCGCCAGTAGCCCCCGCACGCGGACTGCCCATGTGGCCCCCTTGCCATTTGCTGGGTAGGTGGGACTCTGTCCTGGGGATAGGGAAGCAGGCCCACAGGAGTTATGCAGTTAGCCAGTGACTGTGCAGCCCGTGGGTCACTGCAGGACTCAGGCCCCCCATCCGTGTGTGCTCCCCGAGGTGCGGGCCTCTCGTCCCCCCTTCTGTGTGTGCAGCAGGCCGCACATCTAGGAAGGAATATTTTTTTTTTTAATTTTTTTTTTTAACGTTTTATTTTATTTTTGAGACAGAGAAAGACAGAGTATGAACAGGGGAGGGGCAGAGAGAGAGGGAGACACAGAATCTGAAATGGGCTCCAGGCTCTGAGCTGTCAGCACAGAGCCTGACGTGGGGCTCGAACTCACGGACCGTGAGATCATGACCTGAGCCGAAGTCGGACGCTCAACCGACTGAGCCACCCAGGCGCCCCTAGGAAGGAATATTTAAAAGGAAAGGCGGCAGATAGGAATTGTGCTTTCTGCTCACCAGCTTTGGGACTGGAGAGCATTTCACAACTTGTGTCCTGCTTCGTTAATCGAAATCTGAGTACTGGGTCAGGTGCTGGGGCCACGAGATCGCTGATGTTTGGGGACCCAGGACTCGAAGAACGGCTTTGCTTTCAGGTAGCTGAGGTGCTGATGGGGGGGTGGGGAGTTCCCCCGACGTTTCCATTACAAACGGGAAGCGCCTTTGTCTTCTCGGGCCCCTGAGCTGGAGGGTTGGCCCAAACAGCATCTCGAAATTGAATTGCTCGACTTTGCTCTTCAGCAAGAGGACAGGGTGTGTCTGATCATGGGCAGGACATGGGGAAGACTTGGGACGGCTGGTCTGGTGTAAGAGGGGACCGTGTCCCCCTGTCCGCTTGGGGGAGGCCATCACATGTGTCCGTACTGGCTCACAGGCCTCGGGATGGTCTGAGCATTTTCTGGAGGGAGTCCCGTCACGTTGCTCTGGGCCAGCTGTGGGAGCTGGTCCCGGCCACTGCCGTCTCCATCCAGGAGGGGTCCTGGGGGTCGGGGACTGCCTGGGGGCCAAAGCCCCGACCCTGCTGCCGGGTGCTGCTACATCACCTGCTGAAATTGTCAGTGGCGGCCATTTGGCACCTGCATGGAATCCCTAGGTGAGAGGGAGCGGCTGACCCAAAGGCCTGGCCGTCTCGGGGGAGACCGTGAGCCTGGCTGGGTGTGTGCACTGTGCACTCCGCTCGAGGGGCACGTGGATGGGGTGGATGGGGTGGGATGGGGCGGCCACACCTGGGGACCCACGCGTCCACCCTGGGTCCCACCCTGCGGAGCAAGGCGCACACTCACTGCTTGAGCTCCTGTGTGAGACACAACAGCACAGCCCATGTGCGAACCACGTGTGGGCCACGAGGCCTGTGCTTGGATGCCCCAAAGCACCCGAACCTGACGAGCATCAGGGAATCTGCTTGGAGCGATTCGAGGGAGGTGGCCGGCACTGCCTTGAGCCCCGCCTGACCTAACCTGGGGCTCTGAGGAGGGCCCTGCTCTGCCCACAGGAACAGGAAGCCGCTGCTGTGGGGCGGGGGGGGGGGGGGGGGGTCGGGCCCATTTGCCAGACATGGGGTTTCTTCGAGCCAGGCCAGGATGTTCTGGAATGGCCTTTGGCCCACAGATGGCCATTGCAGGGGCTGTGGGTGGAGCGGGGTCCTTGCGGAGAGGCATGCCTGCCACACGGCCCAGGAGAGAAGGCGCTGCAGCCTGGGGACCAGAGGTCCTGTTCGGGGGCAAAGCCCCTCCTGAGACAGCCGCCCTTTGCCAGGGCATGGGGTGCCCGGCTTCGGGGGGTCGAGGGGACGTCTGCTCTCTCCTCCGCAGAACGCGGTCGCTGCGCTCGGGGTGTGAACGCCAGCAAGGCCGGGGCGGCACCCCACCTCTTCCATGAGAACAGGCTTTGTGAGCGGCGGCCGCCTTCGAGATTAACACTAATCTCTCGCACGTTTGCTGTAACGAATCTGGATTATAAACTCGTCTCCTGTCCCGGCCCCCCGCCCAGGCCAGCGAGGTGGACGGCGGGAAGGAACCAGACATGGCGTCACACCAAGCGCCAGGTCTGGAAGGAAGCTGCTCTCGGCCGTGGCCGCGGCCCCCCAGCGCTTTCCGCACCGCCCAGGGCCCCGCGCAGGACGCGGCCCCTTTCTTCCCTCGCTAATAGGAAACAGGAGGCGGCGTCTTGCTCTGATTTACAGCGAGGACGCGCGTTTGCTTTGAAATCCAACACAAAAAGTGTGATTTAGACGCCGGATGTTCATGCTTGGAGCCCCTGAAGGTGCCACGGGGACGGCGGGAACCGTGGCTGCCGCGTGGATGTCCCGCGTCCCCGGGCCTGGTTCCCAGAGCACATCCGCCCCTGTGTCTGCTGCCCTTCGCCTGTGGTCGGGCCTGTCCTCCTGTGGCTCCCACCCCCCGGCCCTGAGCCCCGGGGTCTCTCTCTTGGTGGCTCCTCTGTCACCCGTGGTCCCTGGCCTGTGTGGGACCCTTGAGCACAGGGGGGCCACTGTGTCAGTTTATTCCCTGAGGGAGTCTGTCCAGGGGCTTTAGGCAGAGGTCAGGCCCACCTCATGGGGTTGGTGGGGTCTCGGCTGCCAACACAGGAGGGACGTGGGCACCGGGCACCGCAGTACCGAGGAGCCCGTGGGGGCCAGGCCGGCTGGACGGGGTGTGGTCCAGCCCCATGGCGTCGGTCCTGCCACGACTCTCCACTGCCCCCCCACACCATTGGACGGTGACCCGTGTCCTGTGGGGCAGGCCCCACGCTGCGAAAGCTTTTCCAGAAGGTCCTGGGGAGCCCAGTGACACGGGAGTTAATGCCGGTGCCACCGGGAGGCCTTAAACAGGTCATAAACAGCATGCACGAGCCAGCAGACCCCAGCTCGCCCCTGCCCGCCGAGGGCGGCTGCCGGGCCTCTGACCAGCCTCCCGGGGTCCCCGGTTCTGGCCGCTCGCACCGAGCCCCATCCCTACGTGGCGGCTGAGTCGCGCTGGCCGGCCTTTCCCGGCAGCTGGTTTGCCTGTGCGGTTCTGAGGCTCAGTGCAGACGGGATAGGAGTTTTTAAAGAGCTCAGGGGACACCTCGCGGGAGAGACGAGTGGGCCCCGTGCCTGGCTGGAAATCCAGTGCAGTGAAGACAGAGGTCCCAGTAGGGTTTCATTTAATCCGCCAGACACGTACGTGTTCTCAAGATCAGGAACTTGAAAGCTACCCAGCGAATTCGGAATTTAACCTCCGCCGTTCCGTTCGCCGGCACGTCGCCGCTGGACCGAGTTCCTGGGGCCCCGCCAGAAGGTGAAGGCCTGTCTGCCTCTCTGGGCCTGACTGTCGCCTGGGCCGTTCCGGATTCACAGTGTGCGGGAAGCAGGCCGGGGCGGTCCTGCCTGGGAACACTGTCACCCTGCAGGCCGCGTCCCCTGCCACCCGGCACTTTGGGTGTGACGTGAGCGGGGGCCCAGCACTGTGCCCTGTTAACCGCGGGGCAGCTGGAGGTCCAGCTCCCCGCCCCACCTCGGGGAGGCCGCGTCAGGCTGCGCCGCAAGGCACAGCCTCTCCCCAGAGGCGGGCTGCCGAGCCGGAGGCCCCGCGGCTGGGGGCTGGGGGGGGCTCGACGGCAGAAACCCCGGCCACGGCAGCTCCAGAGTCAGTGGTGGCCACTGCCGGGTGGACGGAAGTTAACAGAGAGCCCCCAGGGGCGCGAGCGCTTCTGAGGGGCCACCCGACACGGCCACTGTTCCCACGCACGCGCACGGACGCTGGAGCCTAGGGACGCACTGCGCCTCAGGTGGGGCCAGCGGGGGCTCCTGGGCCAGGGGCCCGAGGTCACTGTGGCCCCCGTGAGGAGCAAGGCCCACTCTTCCGCACGCGCACCCAGGCCCTCGCGGGTCCTGGCTCCTCCCAGAGACCCGTGACGGTGGCCCAGAGCACGTGTGATGGACACGCAGCGATAAAACGCCACCCCGAGAAGAGCTGCTCTTCCTGGGTCCCTCCTGCGGCCAACTGCGCTTTTCTCTGGACGCCCCCGCGCTGGGACTCGCCCGCAACCAGAGCCCTGCCCCCCGGGGCCCGCGGAAGAGAGTGCGCTCACCCGGCAAGAGTGCAAGAGCGGTGCGCGTGTAGCGGCCCTTGGGGACACGCGGCTGACGCACACCTGCCCGGCGCCCCCACGGTGCCCGGTGTGAACGCCACCCCTCGCTCTGCTGCTCTCTGTCCGGCCCTCCTGCCCCCAAAAACGCGAAGCAGAAGAGAGCGATCCTGTGGCGAGCCCCGGGAGCCGAGCACCAGGACTTGGCGGCTCTGAGGGGAACTAGACACCCGGGAACCTGCCGGTCACATAGCGCGGGCGCCGCCTTCGAACGGAGATTAGATGGAGCCGGTCGCCACCTCAGGGCCGTGCCTCGTAGGCGCTGCTGCGTAAGAAGCGGCCCTGCCGTCCACGGCGGCCGGCAGGTCTCGGGGCGCGGACGTGCTCTAGTGAGGGCCGAGGCCGGGGCCACGCGGCCCACAGGCTGGTCCCCCCAGTGCGGCGGACCCCACCGCCACGCGTCCCTCACGCGTCGGTCTCCCAGGCAGAGAGGGGAGGGTGGGCGGGAGGGTCTGGAGACAGCCCCTCACCCAGGAGACCTTCGGCTGCGTGGGTGACCGTCGCGGCACCAGCTGCGCCGTGAGCCGGCTTTGGGGAACAGGCGAGGAGGCGGGGCCCTGGGAGCGCGCGGGGGCAGGAGATGCGGGAAGGTGGGAGGACGGAGCGGGTCCCGCGAAAACCCACAGCACACCCGCCCCGTTTTGGAAGCCGGAGACGCTCGCGCCGTCTGGCCCGGGTCTGGCAGAGAGGACGGGCCGCTGTCCCGCTGTCTGCCTCGCGGCCCTGCTTCCCGGCGCGGGAGGACGGGACGGCCCAGAGCCGCGCCCCGGCTGCGTGGCCGGGGTGGCCTGCGGCCCCGAGGCGGCTGCCCCACGGAGCCGCCTGGGTGGGTGCGTTCTCCCCCGCACGTCAGAGGCTTCCCCCCGCCGTGTAGTCGCGGACCGTTTCTCTCGGGGTTTCCGGACATCTCCGCGCCACCTCGGTGCGTGTTCGAGTTCACCGAACGTGCAGACGTTTATCAGATAGGGCGTCGGTAGCAGGAGGAAGGCGGTTGTACATCCAAGTTAAAATTTTCGCTTTGATTGCTACAAATCCGCGGGCCCTTGGGTCCAAAGCTTCTACTGCAGTTTGCAAATGGATTTTTATAGCACATTAGTGCTGGGGGGGATTCCAAGCAAAACAGTGTTCTCAGTATTAGAACCAGCTGCAGCTTTCTGGAGACGGTGACTCACACCCTCCTCTTAATTGGGTGGGAGAACCAGGCGGAGACGCACGGGGACTCGGGACGCTGTTTATTTTGCGAGGGCGTCCTGGCCACAGCCCGCCCCATCCCCCACCCATCACGGCGTCTGCAGCCCGTGTTCATTCCTCTCCTTTCCTTCTTGCAGCTCCAACCATAAAAACAGAGCCCGCAGACGACCACGAGCCTGCCCTGACCTGTGCGCCAGGGGGCCAGGGCCTGAGCCCGCTCCCGCAGCCGCGCTTCAGCCAGCAGCTCGTGGTGCCACCCGACCCGGGCTCCTGCCTGGTGGCCGGCTTCCCGCCCTGTCCGCAGAGAAGCACCGTGGTGTCGCCGCCACCCGGCGCCGGCCAGGAGCTCCACGACCTGTCTTCCGCCGCCTACGGCAAGGGCACGGCCAGCCAGGGCCACGGCCACCTTGGACTTCAGCGGCCGGCCGGAGGGGTGCTCGCCGTTCGGGAGACGCCGAGGCCCGTGGGCGTGCACCCCGGGCCCCCCCAGCAGCCGCCCCCCGCCCTGCTGCAACCACAGGTGAGTGCACGGCTGAGCAGCGGCTGTCCCCTGGGCCTCCGGCCAGCTCTCTGTCCTGACAGCCCCTCCTCCTCACCACCGTCCGGTACCCAAGAGCCGACCTGTTTGCAGTCCTGCAGCCCTACCCGCCCATCCGAGATGGGCCGCCAGCAGCACCGACTGCCGAAGGCTCCGAGGAGCGAGTCTGCAGCCCCCCGGCCCCCGCCGCTGCCCGAGGTGCGTGAGGACAGTAGGCATAGTCTGGCTCCCTTTCCCGTAACGGTCAAGCGAGAGCCTCAGGAGCTGGACCAGCTGTACCTGGACGACGGTAAGTGCCCGTGGCCGTAGGTGCGCTCAGCCTGGCGCCGTGTCTGGGAGTGTGACGAGGAGGGGTGTGCGCCTCAGCCACCTGGCGGGGGAGCGCGCCCGGCGCGTGCGTCCGCGCTCCGGGCGCGTCCTGCGGCCGGCGCGCTGCCTGCCGCGTGGCTCCGCTCCGTCACCCCGCCCGGGTGTCCCCGTGGTGCCGGTGGCCGCAGACCCGCAGGCCCAACGCGGCACCAGGCGGAACAAGTTCTGTTTGAAGAGGCTGCCCCGGCACGTGGCTTCGGGTCAAGCTTTCTTGCTTCTTGGCGCCTTAAGGGCCTCCCGGGCTGCGTGAACGATGTTTCAACGGCGGCTTAGCCGAAAGTGGTGAACGTTCTGCGGCGCACCGCTCCGGTCAGGCGCCTGGCGGAAGGGTGATAAGGAGCCGGGCTGCCCCTGAACGGGGACTCACAGCCCCCCGTGTGGGACCCACCTTCCCCACCCCCCCCCCCCGCCAGGCACACGGGCTCTCTCACCATCCAGCGTGCCACGTCAGGGTGGTTCGGAAGGGAAGGGCCCTCAGGACGCCTGCAGTCAGGCTACGTGGCAGGCAAGTCCACGTGCTGGGGTCTGTCCACACAAGGAGGGCAGAAGACACCCCGTTGTTCTTAGCGCAATCACTCTGCAGAGTTCTCTTTCCTGCAGGACAAGGTGCTGCCTGGCCCAGTGCAGGCAGGTGGCACACTCGCACTCGGTCACCTGACTGCTGGTGGCTCAGGCACGTGCCCAGCGGCCCCGTGGTCTGCCCAGTACAGTGGGCCCGGTCAGTGCCTCCACAGGCCCTGCGTGGATTGCGAGCGGGTGCCGGGCCCGGTCAGCGGGTCCACGGGCCCTGCGTGGATTGCGAGTAGGTGCCGGGCCTGGTCAGTGGGTCCACGGGCCCTGCGTGGATTGCGAGCGGGTGCCGGGCCCGGTCAGCGGGTCCACAGGTCCACGGGCCCTGCGTGGATTGCGAGCGGGTGCCGGGCCCGGTCAGCGGGTCCACGGGCCCTGCGTGGATTGCGAGCGGGTGCCGGGCCCGGTCAGCGGGTCCACGGGCCCTGCGTGGATTGCGAGCGGGTGCCGGGCCCGGTCAGCGGGTCCACGGGCCCTGCGTGGATTGCGAGCGGGTGCCGGGCCCGGTCAGCGGGTCCACGGGCCCTGCGTGGATTGCGAGCGGGTGCCGGGCCCGGTCAGCGGGTCCACAGGTCCACGGGCCCTGCGTGGATTGCGAGCGGGTGCCGGGCCCGGTCAGCGGGTCCACGGGCCCTGCGTGGATTGCGAGCGGGTGCCGGGCCCGGTCAGCGGGTCCACGGGCCCTGCGTGGATTGCGAGCGGGTGCCGGGCCCGGTCAGCGGGTCCACGGGCCCTGCGTGGATTGCGAGCGGGTGCCGGGCCCGGTCAGCGGGTCCACAGGTCCACGGGCCCTGCGTGGATTGCGAGCGGGTGCCGGGCCCGGTCAGCGGGTCCACGGGCCCTGCGTGGATTGCGAGCGGGTGCCGGGCCTGGTCAGTGGGTCCACGGGCCCTGCGTGGATTGCGAGCGGGTGCCGGGCCTGGTCAGCGGGTCCACAGGTCCACGGGCCCTGCGTGGATTGCGAGCGGGTGCCGGGCCCGGTCAGCGGGTCCACGGGCCCTGCGTGGATTGCGAGCGGGTGCCGGGCCTGGTCAGTGGGTCCACGGGCCCTGCGTGGATTGCGAGCGGGTGCCGGGCCTGGTCAGCGGGTCCACAGGTCCACGGGCCCTGCGTGGATTGCGAGCGGGTGCCGGGCCCGGTCAGCGGGCCCACGGGCCCTGCGTGGATTGCGAGCGGGTGCCGGGCCCGGTCAGCGGGCCCACGGGCCCTGCGTGGATTGCGAGCGGGTGCCGGGCCCGGTCAGCGGGTCCACGGGCCCTGCGTGGATTGCGAGCGGGTGCCGGGCCCGGTCAGCGGGTCCACGGGCCCTGCGTGGATTGCGAGCGGGTGCCGGGCCCGGTCAGCGGGTCCACAGGTCCACGGGCCCTGCGTGGATTGCGAGCGGGTGCCGGGCCCGGTCAGCGGGTCCACGGGCCCTGCGTGGATTGCGAGCGGGTGCCGGGCCCGGTCAGTGGGTCCACGGGCCCTGCGTGGATTGCGAGCGGGTGCCGGGCCCGGTCAGTGGGTCCACGGGCGCTGCGTGGATTGCGAACGGGTGCCGGGCCCGGTCAGCGGGTCCACAGGTCCACGGGCCCTGCGTGGATTGCGAGCGGGTGCCGGGCCCGGTCAGCGGGTCCACGGGCCCTGCGTGGATTGCAAGCGGGTGCTGGGCCTGGTTAGTGGGTCCACGGGCCCTGCGTGGATTGCGAGTAGGTGCCAGGCCTGGTCCGTGGGTCCATGGGCCCTGCGTGGATTGCGAGCAGGTGCCGGGCCCGGTCAGCGGGTCCACAGGTCCACGGGCCCTGTGTGGATTGCGAGTGGGTGCCGGGCCTGGTCAGCGGGTCCACGGGCCCTGCGTGGATTGCGAGCGGGTGCTGGGCCCGGTTAGTGGGTCCACGGGCCCTGCGTGGATTGCGAGTAGGTGCCGGGCCTGGTCAGTGGGTCCACGGGCCCTGCGTGGATTGCAAGCGGGTGCCAGGCCTGGTCAGCGGGTCCACAGGTCCACGGGCCCTGCGTGGATTGCGAGCGGGTGCCGGGCCCGGTCAGCGGTGCTTCTTGTCTCCTCGGGTAGAAGCTTTACTGGGCCCAGGTGCGCACGTCCCCTGCTGCTGGACTCAGGTGGGGCTGAGAGCTCAGGGCAGTGCTGGGCACATGGCCTCCTGCCCCCCAGCCTCCGTGGTCAAGGCCTTGCAGCCTCCTTCAGTCGTCGTCCCTAAAAGTAACAGCCAGATATGGTAACCTCGTCCCTCTCACTGCAGCTGTTTCAGTGAATGTCCCATTTTCACCGTTCGTATCGTACGGGCTTCCCCGTGACAGAGCTGCAGGCATCCTGTCGGAAGAACGTTCCCTTCTGACGCTGCTGTTCCAGAAGCGGACGGTGCTTATGGGCCCGTCCCACCTAAGCGGCAGGTGCAGCCTGGCAGGGGGACCCATGAGCCTTCAAGGCAGTGCAACCCCAGCCCCAGCCTCCGAGCACCAGTGTTTGCCCTTGGCTCGGTGACCCGGGGCTTTGCAGACTCCTGTCCGCTGGGGTGACCCGGGGCCTGCCCTCTGTCCGCTGGGGTGACCCGGGGCCTGCCCCGGCTTCTCCATCCCCAACTTGGCTACGAGCTTTCAGGTACTTTTGTTCCATAAACGTTCCACCTTCAATCCTGGAGCCCCCTTGTGGTGTGTGCCTGCCGGCTCCTACGGGAGACCAGGCCCCTCCTCCTTCCCGAGGTGCAGGCCCTGACGAGCTCTCAGGGACACCCCAGAAGCCGGCAGTCCGTCCTTCAGAACCACACTCTGGGTCCACAGCTGCCCTCGGCAACCTCAGGAGGTTTATCACCGGCGGGAGGTGGCGCCAGGTCCCTGTGGGTACCTGCGCTGCATTCGGTCCCCTGAGGCGCATCAGGCCCGAGGCGGCCAAGCTCCCTGCCTGCCTTCTCAGTGCTCCGTGTTGTCTCGGGAGGTTCTGGCCTGGCCCTGGGGCCGGGAGGGCCCGAGGGTCTTGGCCGAATCTCCAGTGCCTTCGGGAAAGCGCAGAAGACCGGCCGGGCAGGCTCTCCAGTCGGCTTTGCTGCCCTAGTGTCTTGAGGTCAGAGGCGGTCTTGTTAGGGGTGAGGGGGTAGGGGCCACCTGGGAGGTGCGTGTGACGGGGGTGTCCCGCGCCCCGTGAGTCCACAGGCGTAGGATCTGTTCTCAAGAGGGCGCCATGGCCCCGGCGAGTCTCTGGGTGCCGCCCAACTAGAGCTCACCTGGGTGGGTGTTGGATTTGGTGGGGAGGGCAGAGCTGATGGGGGGGTCCTCCTCCAGGCCCCTGGTCCCACGGGGCCGCCGGCCGCACACGCGTAGCACTGACTCCCGTCTGCAGGGGCCCAGCCGTCAGCCCAGTGCTCGCTCACGGAGCAGGGCTCTGGGGCCACGCTCTGCAAGGAGCCACCACCTCCCTGCTGGCTCCCAGTCCTGGCCTGACTCCCTCCATGGCGCCTGCCCCACCTTTCCCGCACTTCCTGTCACCCACCCACCGTCATCAGCTGCTGTACCCTCACTGGGGGGCGGGGGGGTCTCACACCTCCATCCACTTTGTGAGGTCACTTTCTCAGGGATCTTGTCTTCTTCATCCAAACATCCTGCCTCGGTCTCCCTGGGCATCTCCTCCCGCTCTGAGCCTCAGCCCTGCCCCCCTGACAGCAGCCGTCTGCCCACTGGCCTTTCTTGGTGATGCTTGTGGTCCTGGGCCCCCTGGGCAGCGGCTCTGAGAGCCGGCCCGTGAGGCTGCACGCAAAGACGTTCCCTCTGCCTCCGTTTGGGGCTGGATTTATGGGTCCTTATTTCCACAAAGGCCCCGTAATCCGAGCCCGGCTATAAACAAAGCTTTTCAGTTTTAGCTCATGAGAGCATTCCCGGGAGATATTTATTGTTGTTGTTGTTGTCGTTGTTGTAATTTTTTGGTCAGAACTGGGATCGTGGTGAAGGCAAGGGCACCGCAAGCCCCCGTAGCAAGGAGATAACGTGTTTGTAGAAATACGCGCGCTTTTTCACTCGCGCACGCCGACGCGTGCTGTTCCCCCTCTGCCCTGGTGGTCCTCACTCAGACCTTGAGCAGCTGAGGAGTAGACGCTGGCCTCGGACCCCTTGCAGAAGTGGCCCTGAAACGTCCCCCTCTGGGTCCTTCCAGAACCGGTCGTGGGTGGAGGGGACGAACCTGGGACCCGCCTTTCCTGAGGCTGACGGAGGCCAGTGGGGAGCACGCACCGTGCTCCTGGGGCTCAGCCTCACACCGGCCCAGGCTTCCCTCCAGCGCGGCTTCTAGGCCCAGAGGCCAGAGTGGGCCACACACGCGGGCCCGGGAGGTAAGCACCGAGAGCTGTGGGCTCTGCGGCTTCTCCCTGGCAGTCCGGGCACACACGTGGCCTGGCCCAGGTGTCCGTCCGCCACCAGGAGAGCGGATGGAACGATCGTCACTCTGTGTGGCTGGAGACTATGTGCCCACAGGCCGTGAGGAGGCAGAGTGGGCCCAGCCCCTTCTTGCGGTCCGAGTGAGGACAGAGTGCCGTGTCCTCGTGCCAGGGTGAGTGACTCCGTCCACTCAGGTGGCACGGGCTCTCGGGAGGATCTGGAGGCAGGATCTCCGTGGCAGCCTTGGCTCCCTGGAACCCAGGACCCTCTCACGAGAGCCACGATACGAACGTGGTCGGAAGACGGTTTAATGCAGGGTAAAGGCCCACGTCGCGGGCACGGCACCTGAGCCCGGAGCCCCCCCATCGGAATGCCGAGGGACGTCTAGGGCCGGGTTCAAACAGGCTCCCTCCCGACGGGCCGAGGGGAGGGCACGCAGGTGTCGTGGGCGGGTGTGGGCCTCGACTCGGAAGGCTCTCCGCAAGCCTGCAGGACCTGTGTTGCCCCAACAGTCTGATCCTGTGCCAGCCCCCCCCCCTCCCCCCCCCCCCCCCGCCATTTTAACAGCTCGCCTGACGGGGGCTTTAGAGAATTAACTTGCCAAACGGACAGTGTCACGCTCTGCCCCTTCCGGGTTGAGGGAAGGTTGGGAGAGAGCTTGCGCACTGTCTGGGTGGGAGAGGGGCCACGCCCACCACAGCCGACCTGGGGCCGGGGACCCTGCCGGCCCCTCCCATCTGAGCAGCTGCCCTGCTGGCGCTTCCCCGCCTTGGCCCACGGGAGCCCCCCGACACCCCCTGGAGCTGCAGCCCTGAACCCAGTTGTGCCTCCCCTCCCCCCACGCCCGCCCCACGCGTGCCTCCCCTCCCCCCCACGCCCGCCCCACGCATGCCTCCCCTCCCCCACGCCCGCCCCACACGTGCCTCCCCTCCCCCCACGCCCGCCCCACGCGTGCCTCCCCTCCCCCCGCGTGCCTCCCCTCCCCCCACGCCCGCCCCACGCGTGCCTCCCCTCCCCCCGCGTGCCTCCCCTCCCCCCACGCCCGCCCCACGCGTGCCTCCCCTCCCCCCGCGTGCCTCCCCTCCCCCCGCATGCCTCCCCTCCCCCCACGCCCGCCCTACGCGTGCCTCCCCTCCCCCCCCCACGCCCGCCCACGCGTGCCTCCCCTTCCCCACCCGCCCTCCGCCCCACTTACTGGTGATTACACTGCCCTGGACCAGGCGTGAGTTGCCCTGCGCTTTGTTCACCCTGTGTCTTGAGACAATGGGACCCAGCGTCGCGGATTCAGCCCAAGGGCAGCTGTGACGATGAGGGTGGTGGTGCCCCGACCAGGTGCATCTTTCCTCTGTCTCTGGTCTGAATTTGTAGCCTGGAAATGGGATAAACAGCAAAAACCTAAATTAGAAAATCCGACACGTTGATTTCAAGTGGCCTTGAAGTTAAAGAGCAAACACCTAGTCTTGGGCAGTTATGCAGCCGGCAGGGGGGAGGCTGGGGCGGCTATGATGGCGGGATCCGCCCACTTCCCGGAGAGACCAGCAAGCCATGGGACAGTGGGACCGCGGGCCCGTGACAACCTGGTGGCAGTGAGGCCTTTTCCTAGAGGCCCACGGGCACCGTGGACTCCCACACCGCTCTCCGGGGGCCCCGTGGGCGGACAGGGCCTGGTCGGTGGAGGGCCTGCACGCGCCGGCCCCTGTGGTGACAAATCCGACAGCGGGGAGCACGGTGACGATCATTCCGGCCTTTCCCTCCGACCAGCAGAGCTTTCTGGAGCTCTCGCGTTCGCCTGATGGGGCCACGCAGGAGCTCTGACCTTCGTGTAATCACATTGGGCGATGATGGCATGCTGGCTTCTACACCACCATTCAGAAGTCAGGGACCGGGTGCTTCGGGGTTCTCTGCTGGCGTTTCGTTTGGGTTTTATTTTTGTTTTCTAGGAGCGTGTAATGAAAAAGCCAAGAACGGGGTTTCTGTCCAGTCGCCGGGAGTCTGGGGCACTAGCGGCACGTAAACGTCGCTGCCAGGGTGGCTCACGCTTGGGACCGCCCCTCGCGTGTGACCTGCTCTGTCTGCCGAGCGACGCCCTGGAACCTGGGAGGATTAACGCGTTACAGATTTCCGTTTGTCTTAAAGAATAACGTAAGCGTAAGAGAACTGGCCTGAAAACGAATCCCAACTTTTTTTTTTTTTTTTTTTTTTTTTTTTTAGAATTTGTTTTTCAGTTGTCTCTACTCTCAGGTTTTGTTTCAAAAGTATTTGGCCTGTAAAAGTATTTGGCCCTTCAGTTATAATTTGTTCTTCGGTGCAACACCCTTAGATAGGATTTAAGCTCTCGATTTAGATTTCTCAGTCATGGCAGAATCACAGGCATATGTTTTTAAGAGATCCATGTTATAGGCCTTGTGCTATTTCAAACGTAGATTTTTTTAAATCGGCCGTAGAAGCTAGCCAGGAGCCCTTTCTGGGGTACGACCCTGTGAGTTCCCCGTGTGCAGAAGGCAGCTCTGTGGCCGTGCGCCCCCTGCGGTAACGGGTTGTCCGTGGCTTACGCGAAAACGTGAGCAGCTCACACACGCGCACGTGTAACTGTCCGTGTGTCACGGCCTTTGGAAAGGTACCCTACACGTTTCTGGAGCACACGGCATTCACCGCGTGTTACGTGAACAGGACCCACACAAGAACTGCTTTTGCAGAAACGGGCATCTCCTTTGAGCTTCGCTGCTGACGCGCTTGCTCCCGAGGCGTTGGTGTGTCTGCGCCTTCGCCCCCGTTGTCACCCCCGCCCGCCCTGCAGCCTCAGCCACAATCGGCCCTTTCAGTCCCCGCCAGCGGCGCTCAGCCTTCCAGAAGTCTCCATGTCATTAAAACAACAAGCAGGTGGACCAGGCCGCCAGGATCGTGTCTGCCCGAGTCTGGGCTGTGAGTCCCCTGCTCTGCTCCCCCCCTCTTCCCTCAGCCCAAGCTGCTCTGGGAGAGAACAGAATCTTTCCTCGTGGAAAGTTTTACTGACCTGGCTTGGCACCCAAGGCTGGGGCCTCCCCCATTCCATTCGTGATGGAAAGAGTCTGTATCACGGTGATCAAACACGCGAGTCGTCAATACTGTGGACGGCGGCTACTGCGTGACGGGTAGAAGAATGAATTCAGCCACGCAAATGATTCATTAGAGTCAGTCCTGCATGCACGTGGATGTGCGCCTCGGAGTCTCGAGGCGTGAAAATCACGCCCCACGCCACTGGAGACAGGGTCTGCTGTTGGTGGGTTGCAGGCTCTGAGGATGGGTTCTCTGGAGACCCCGCAGAGGGCTCTCCCAGCGCAGAAGTGAGTCCCCCAGGCCCGGCCTGAAGCTGCTGACCCAAGAAGCAGGGCCTCTAACCGGTCACTTCCAGGTACCGGAGCGCCTCAAAGGGCCGTGGCAGGCTTTTCCGACCCGCGCGCGCTCCTCGCGGGGCCCTCGGTCCGTGTGTGCACGGAGCTGTGCGTCAAGGGACGGTGCGCCTCGTGGGGGTCAGATACACAGACGTTGGTGTAAATATTTTAGCCTTTGTCCAGATAAACCAAAGTGTGACCCGGCAACTAGCAGAGACTGTTGGTCAGTGTGACGAGGGTCTCTCAAGTGGACGTGGGCAGCGCCCCGGCCCCGTGTTTCCGCTATCTCAGAAGGTGTGTGCTTCCCCTTGGGAACCCGCTGCGGCCGACCCCCAGGGCAGCAGTGGTCAGGAGGCCGGGCCTCCACGAAGGAAGAGGGGAAAGAGAGCGGGGGGTCCGGGAGGCCTGCTGAGGAGGGCCCTCTAGAAGTAGCGTGCAGACACAGACCGGCACCCAGCCCGTAACCCGTCGGGCCGTGACGTCAGAGCATCTGCTCCTTCCGACGTGCCGCGGGGCCAGGCGGGCGAGGGGCCCTTCAGCGCGTGGGACGTGGGAGCTTCGGTGTCGGCGAGGTTCCGGGCGCTTTCCTCCATTCTTACCTGGTATAGACGTTACCTACAAGCAGGGAGTGCTTTGAGTTACCTTGTTTCTGATGACGATATCGTTCTAGAGTCTGCCTGCTTCCTGTGTACTTGGAGGGGGATCCGTGGGATTGCCGTCAGTGATGTTTCCGCCTCTCCTCGCCGTCACGGGCCTTAGCTCGTTTCCCTCTTAGTGTTAACTGGAGATGAAGAAATAGAGTTGGAGAAGGAAAGCAAAGGGAAGAGCCCAAGACCGCCATGGAGCTCAGCAGCCTTCCATCTGCTCCATACGGCAGGAGCGCAGAGGACCCGCCAGCTGATGCCCAGACGTGACTGTGCTTGTGGGCAGCGTGGGACGTGCTCGTGGTGCTTTTGTCCTTTGTCACGGGCAAGCTCTGAGTAGTCGCAGAGTGTGCGTGGACGAGCATTTCATGACTGCCCTGCTGGTTCTTTCTGACTTCCTCCCGCAGAGAGCAGGGCACCTTTCTGCGAGTTCTTTAAATGGCTTTGTCTCTGCCACAGACCAGGTTGTACGACTCGGGCCTGGGCTCCGTGCCTTTTCTTTCTCTGAGGCTCGCGGCGCTTTCCTACTTGAGAACGAGCGCTCTTTACAGATGCCTTCAGATCTGTGAGCCTGCGAATAGCACGCCACTGTGCCGCGTCACCGGAGCGTGAAGCTGTAAGGCAAAGCATTTGAGAGCATAATAGCCGCATTCAGAAAGCACGGTTGGTGATCGACCATCAGGGCCTGGCGGCTCTTCGGGGAGAGGGGTGACCAGGGCAGCGGAGGGCTCTGTCTACATCTGTCGGACAACCGTGTTTTTGTAAGAGCAGCTGGACTCTTCTGTAACTCAGGCCGGGCGCTGGGCTCTCCTGCCCCTGGAGCTGCAGGCAAAGAGACGGCTAGGCACGGACGCTCTTAAGCGATCTTCCTGACAGAAAAGTGTATTCTTACCTACGGATCCCTAAGGAACACGGAGTCACTGGCTCACGGGTGTCCGTCACGTTCGGGAAGAGAAGAACACGGATGCTTGGAATTGAGGCAACATTCTTCCCGTCGGAACTGAGAAAGTCGTTCCCGACCGAGCTGACGCATCATTGTCAACAGAGAACCCACGTGCCAGTAACAGCACGGCCTTTGGCGCTTTTCAGACCGACCGTCTGCATACGTTCTCTCAGTTCACATCTTCAGCCTCGGAACAGACCCGTGGCCGGAAGTGCCAGTGTTGGCCACACTCGGCAGGGGAGACGGGGCTCGCAGACGGGTTGGTTAATGTGCTCACATCACACTGAACGAGTGGCAGGCCAGGAGCGCCACGGGGCTCTGCCAGCTGTGGTGTAAGTGCAGCCTCTTTACCAGGGTCGGCTCCGTTGTGAGTATCTCCGCCCACTAGACATGTGACGTTTAAAGCGTCCCGCTTACAAGTCTGGCTTGCAAGCGTGAGTGGGCCTTGCAAACCCAGGAGGACCGTGGTGTGTCTTCATCGGAGAACCTCTGGTTCTCGCCGGAGGCACCTTTTGAGAGCTCGGAAAGGATGCCCAGACAGACAGGACTTGCAGAGTGTCGGAGAGAGGGCCTCACGCAGTCAGCACTCCCAAAGAAAGCAACAAAAATACTGACAGAACTACCAAATCCATCATTTCACAATCTGGAAGTTCACCGAAGAGGCGGAACAAACTGAAAAGCATTTACTCGAGAAAAAACGGACCCACGAAGAAGAGTGGCTCTGTGATGGTGTAAGCGGGGGCTACTCCCATCCCGCCTTCCCCAGCTCCTTGGAGCACAGCTGTGGAAAGACAGCAGCTTCACAGACCGTGAAGGACGACGTTGGCCTCTGTGGGGCTCTGTGAACACCCTGCCCCGAAGCGCAAACAGTGTCTCGACTGGTGGTGAAGCTCCCTGGAAGGGTCGTCTTCCCGGGCCATGATGGAAAACACAGACGGCTAGACTCACGCTTGCGGGAGATTGCCCAGGCTGGGACCTCAGCCGGGGCCAGCGGGAGACCGGCCACACCAGGTGACCGCAGCGGGGTTAACAAGCCCCGACATATTCCCGGGGACCGGGAGACCGCACGTGTGCACACAGACGCGCACATGCTCAGGAAAGACCCGGGGAAAGAAAGGACCGGGTCGTTGGCCGCAGGCTGGCCTGGAGACCCTGTGCGGAAGCAAAGTGGTTGCTGAGGCTGACTTGGGGATTGCCTGCAGTTCGATCTCATCAACAGAAGGTGGAGACGTAAGGCATTTAAAGAAACCTCCCGACTGACCAGTAACCCTGCTAACCTGAGGGTGACCCTTGGGAAGCCAGGCTTCAAGATAAAAACATGGTTTTCCAAGAGGAATAGAGAACTTAGTAGCCACACATTACAGAGAATACAGGATCCACAGAATCCGTCCAGAAAAGTCATCAAATACACAGCAGCAAGGGAAGGGGGAAATAAAGAGCAAACCCTATTGGCGGAGGAGTCTGTTTCCAAAGTTCCTCCAATATGTTATCTGTAATGCCCAGTTTTCAACTAAAACATTACGAAACCTGGAAAGAAACTTGAAAATATGTCCCTTACAGACGGGGAAGAAACAACGCACCAGACTAGACAGTGTCCCTGAGAGGGCTCAGCTGTTGGACTTAGCAGCAAGGGCTTTAAGTCAGCGGCTGGAGATCTGTTCAAAGAACTAAAGGAAACTATGTTTAAATAAGAAAGTATGACAACAGTGTCTCAGCAAATAGAGATTATCCATAACGAGATTAAAAGTTTTTTAAAGAACCAAGTAGACATTCTCGCCTTGCAGAGTACGATAACTGAAACGAAAAGTTCATTAGAGAGGCTCAGAGGCAGATTGGAATTGGCAGAGAAAAAGAGTCCACGAACTTGAAGAAATGTCTATAGATTATCCAGTCTGAGGAATAGAAAGAAAAAAGGAAAATGAATGTGTGGGAAACCATAAAACATGTAAATAGGCATACTGAGAATCAAGAAAGACGGGAGAGAGAAAGAAAGGGGTAGGAAAAATATATGAAGAGATAATGGCCCAAATCTCCCCAGATTTGATGAAAAACATTGTACATATCCAAAAACAAAACAAAACAAAAAATCAACAAATTCCAAGTAGAATAAATCCAAAGAAATACAGCTAAGCCCATTATAATCAGACTGTCGAAAGTCAAAGGGAAAGACACAATCCTGAAACCAACAGGAGAGAAACAAGTCCCCAGGGACACGGAGTCCTCAACAAGAGTAGTGGCTGACTTCTCACTAGCAATCGCAGAGGTCACAGAGGAAAAGACCATTGACCAAGAAGTCAATAGCTAGCAGATCTAGCTTTAAAAATGAAGGAGAAATGGGGCGCCCGGGTGGCTCAGTCGGTTGGGCGTCCGACTTCGGCTCAGGTCATGATCTCATGGTTTGTGAGTTCGAGCCCCGCGTCAGGCTCTGTGTGATGACAGCTCAGAGCCTGGAGCCTGTTTCGGATTCTGTCTCCCCCTCTCTGTGCCCCTCCCCTGCTCCTGCTGTGTCTCTGTCTCTCTCAAAAAATAAATAAACATTAAAAAAATTTTTTTAATGGGGAAATAAAACTGTCTTGGGTAAGCGACGATGTGGATATTTTGTTGCCAGCAGACCTGACCTAGGAGACGTTTTGAAGGCAGTACTCTCGGCTGTTGGCAACTCAGATACACGCACTTGGTAAAAAGTAATTTTGTAGACAAATTAAAAAGACAGCATACATATTTCAAAACTTTTTTCTTCTCCAAACTTGTTTAAAAGAAAATACATAAAACAAAAATTACAAGACTGTTCTGATTGGCTTATATAAAGGTGTCATTTGTGTGACAATAACAGAAAGGGAATGGTAGGGAAGGAAGCTATATCAAAGCAAAGGTTCTCTATGTTATTAGGAATAAGTTAATATTAGACTGAAGTGGAAGGCTTTAAGTTAAGCTGTATATTATAATCTCTAGAAGAGCCACAAAAAAAACTAATTGAAAAATTTACACCGTAAATGAAACCGAGCCAAACCAAACAAAAAAAGCATTGAAGTGATAAAAACATATTCAACACAAATGAAGGTAGTAATGAAAGGTCATAGAAACAAGAAAAACAACAAACAACCCCCTCCCAAGACATGGAAAACAAACAACAAAGTGGCAAATGTAATTCCTACAACAAAATTACATTAAATTCAAATGAACTAAATACTCCAATAAAAAGGTGAAGTTTGTCAGACTGGATTAGGGAAAAGAAAACAAAGCAGGACCCAATTATGTGCTGTCTACAGACAACATACTTCAGATTTAAAGGCACAAATAGGTTGAAAGGATGGAAAAGATATACCAAGCAAATAGTGACCAAAAGAGATTTGGAGACAAAATCAATTTAAGACCAAAGAAAATGTTGAGGCGCCTGGGTGGCTCAGTCAGTTACGTCTGACTCTTGATTTTGGCTCAGGTCACCATCTCATGGTTCGTGAGTTCAAGCCCCGCATCAGGCTCCGTGCTGCCTGGGATTGTCACCCTCTTCCTCTCTCTCTGCAACCCCCTTAAAACAAATAAACTTGAAAAAAATGAAAGAAAATGTTGATGGAGACAAAAAGGGACAATTTATAATGAGTGAAATGTAAATTGAGCAAGAAGATACAATAATTTTAAATATATTTGCACCTGAAAACGCCCGCATAAAACACGAAACAAAAATTGGTAGATTTAAAGGGATAAACGGAAAGACGAAAATAACGGCTGGAGACCTCACCACACTACTGTCAGTGATGGACAGTATAACTAGACAAAAAATCAGGAAGGATGTAGAACAATTGAACAGTGCTGTCAACCAGCTTGACCCAAAAGACGTGGATAGAACACTCAACAGAGTGGAATGTGGGTGGAACATTCTCCAGGGTACGTTTTCTATTCATACAGCGAGCCTTAGTAAATTTTAAAGGATTGATTCTCATCACAGTGGAATTAATGGAATTAATTTATGGAATCAGTGCAATCCCTATCAAAATTCTGGCAGGTATTTGGTTTTGCTTTTTTTCAGTAACATGACAGATGACAAAATGATCCTAAAATTCATGCGGAATTTCACAGATCCAGACTAGCCAAAACAATCTTGAAAACACAGAACGGAGTGGGACACACACTTCCCGATTCAAAATTTACTCTAAAGCTACAACGATGAAGACAGTGTGGCACTGGCGTAAGACACACAGGTCAACGGAACAGAATTTAGAGGAAAGAAGTCCCTACATTTATGGTAAGCTGATTCTTAACAAAAATGCCGAGCCATTTAACTGGGGCAAAGGACAGCCTTTTTAACAAATGACACCAGAAGAATTGGATATCCACGTGCAAAAGAGTGAACTTGCACCTTTAGCCTCATACCGTACACAGAAATCTCAAAATTGATCCTGGAATTAAACGCACAAGCTAAAACGATAAACACGTAGTAAATAACAGAAGAGAAAAATCTTCAAGACCTTAGATTAGGCAAAGATTTTTTAGATATGATACCAAAAAACATAGTCCAATATCTAAAAATGGGCAAATGAGACCCCATCAAAATGCAAATTTTGTTCTGCTTCGAAAGAACTATTCAGAAAATGAGAAGACAAACAATTGACTAAAGAATATAGTTGCAAAATACATATCTGATCGGGGGCTCGTATCCAGAACGTACCAGAAGTCTTATCTCAACAATAAGAAGACAGCCTAGACAAAAACTGGCATCTAGGATTTAAGTAGACGTGTGAATGGCCAGTAAGCACGTGCAGGTATGCTCAACGTCGTCAGTCATCAGGGAGGGCAGCCGTGACACCGACACGGAGGTGATTTTGTACCCGGTGGAGGGAGTCTAATAAGCAAGAATGGCAGCGGCACACTTGGGAAAAGGCAGAGGAAACGGGAGCACAGTTGTGTCCCGTGGCCCATCCGTTCCACGCTTCAGTATCTGCCCACGAGAAGTCAGCACCGACGTCCACACAAGGCCTTGCGTGCAGATGTTCTCAGCAGCATTATTTATAACGCCCGAACGTCTGAGACGACCGAGTGTCCAGCCCCTGGACCACAGACGGGAAAGGCATGTCACAACCAGACGATGGAGTGTTACTCAGCCAGAAGGAGGATTGACGTGCTAACGCGCACTCCAGCGTGGGGCACCTGGAAGACACAAGGCCGAGTCAAAAAAGCTGGACACAAACGCCCCCTGTTACGTGGCTCCGTCCGTGTGAACGTGTCCAGAAGAGCCAGACCTCCAGGGATGGCTTGAGGTCTGCATCTGTTACGGGGCTTAAGGAGCTTCCTTCCAAAGTCACCCACGTCTGTTAAGACACTCGATGCCAGAGGCAGAACGGCTCTTTTGAAGCTGAAGGCTTGTGTGTGTCACGTACGGTTTTTCCTTTGTGGAACACGGACGGCCCTCGGACTCCTTTCTTAAGGACAGCTGGGAGGCAGTTTGTGTGTGTGTGGCATAAACACGATGCTGGCGGTCGAATTTCTCGGGGGGCGCAAAACTGCGTGTGCTTCCACGTTGTCCCCCATTGTGCCGACGTAGGGACCTTTTGGGAGACACGGCCAGTGAGTGGTACCAGGGGCCGCTCCGTTGGTTGCCTCGTGGCGGCGTCCTCGATTTCCCGCCGTCGGGCATGCAGCCTGTCCATCGGTGTCCATGTCGGGTGGGTGCACGGAGCTGGGGGTCCCCGTACCTTTCTCTGCTTGAATTTTGAAGCAGGGTTCTTCCTTCCTTGCAGATTATAACGCGGACACTTACACACGCTGCAGAACAAAGAAGGCCTGTTCCTTTCTGAAACATCCGCCCTTATCGGGCCCAGGGGACCCCGGCTAATCAGAGCCTGATACTGCGCACAATGGGCCGAGTCAGCCAGACCACTCCCCGCCCTGGGCGCACGCTGTCGCCGCAGAGCCAGCGGCCGGTGTTCTTTTGTTCTGAAATGGGGCAGACAGTGCAGGATGCAGTCATCGGGCCTGGGGGCGGCGTTATCAGCCCCCCGGCCGTCCTCTCTCCCACCCAAGGGTGCAGGCTTCCCCAGCACTCGGCCCTATCAGGCCCCACAGCTGCTGTTAGTTTAGATACGGCAGGAAGTGGGCCCGGAGGACAGTGGCAGTTGATGGCCCTCGGCGGCGTCCAGAAACGCCTGTGATTTGCCTGGGGTCTGGCTCTAGCCCGAGTCCACCGCAGGGGGGAAGGGGGAATGTGCCACAGAGACACCGTCTGGCCACACAGATGTAGGGGAGCCTGGCTGCCCCCTGGGGCCTTGGCTCGTCACTCAGAGCGGGCAGCTGGGCCTGAGAGCCCAAAGTGGGACCCGCACATGGGCAGCACCCTTCAAACCAAAAGGAAGAAGCCCGGGACCCCGGACCTGTCCACTTCCTCCGGCTAGCCCGTGTAGCTCTTTGTTGTGGAAATGGCTGCAGACCTGTCAAGACCCCAGGGAAAGCCTTGTTGTCCGGCCCCTCTGTCCTTTCTGCCCCTGACACGGGCAGATGGTTCTGATGGGGCTGAGAGCCGTGGCCCAGAGACAGCTGGGCTGGAAACCGGGGGCAGGTCTCGGCCGGCGGTCCGCATCACGATGGGTTCCCCGTCGTCGGGGTGGCTCTGAGAAGTCCACGGGCTCGGCGCTGCCTGAGCCGGGACCCTCTGGGTGGGGCAGACCTTTCTCCCCCACCGGCCCCTCTCGGGCTTGTGCTGGAACCGGTTTCCAGAAGGGACTCCAGATAAGACGGTGGCGCCGTTACGGCCCTAGCCGGCATCTGAGAACGTTTCGCGTGAGAAACTGCATTTCGGGACATTTCCCCTGAATTGCCATCCCCAAACGAGATCGGGGAACAGGGAGCGTGCCCCTGGCCGCGGCACGGCTGCGTCCCGGGTGGGGAAGGCCGTGCTGTGCCTGCTGCTCTTGGCACACCTCCCCGCCTTCACGGTGTCAAACCTCGAGTCGCCTTTATTTGCACTTTGCTTTTTTTTTTTCCACGGTAGCTGTTGCCAGCAAGCCGTAAACTACCGTATATCACTCAGATTTAAGAACCTAAACTTTAAAACAAATTAAACTCTTGTTGACATTGTAATAAAAATCAGAATGGAACCAAGTGGCTCAGTAGAAGCAAACTTCAATTATTTTTGTGGATTTAAGATTGTTTTCTGGGATTCCCAGACTCCCAGCACAGCGAAGTTATTTCCTCTTGGCAGATGGCTGGACAGCAGAAGGGCGGCGGACGGAGGGAGGGCGGTGGCGCTGGGCCGCGCGGCCTGCCCGTCAGCGGCGGGCTCGCTCTGGCTTCGGCGGGGGTGTCTGCGGCCGCACTTGATAAAGCCACAGGACAGCTTGCAGTGCTGGGGCTGGGAGAGTGGCACGCCCACATTTTTTTTACGCACTTGAATTTAAGAAAAGCGCCCAAGACCTGCTTGTCAAGGTCTGGCCGCTCATCGAGTGTTTGTCTGGATTAAAAGCGTGGGAAGCACGCGTCGGACTGTCGTTGCGAACTTTGTCCAAACGCTGGAAAGTGCGCAGAGCGGCCGCACCCGCCCTCCGCTCCCCTGGTCCTTATCTCTCATCACCCGTTAACCACGGTGTTGATGCTCTGTCACTCTCGGAGATGGAAACGGTGGTTTCCACGGGACCAAGTGCCAGCTTTCCATCCTGCGTGCAGCTTCCTGTCCCGATAGGGCGGAATGAAGTATGGCACGGAGACATACGGATGGAAACTGGGTGATTGATCACTTTGGTGAGCGTTTCCCCGGAGGCGTGGCAGGCTCCCTGGGGGTGCCTTTTGACCTGGGCTTTCAAGCGAGCCTCTTACCAGAACCGGCCCTTCCCTGGCCTGCCGCTTCCTCCTCTGTTCTGCTTCCTGTTTCTGTGTTTTCAAGGCCAGGTGGGCAGCGGGGCCCAGTGCACGCGGCCTGGAGCCGTCCCCAGCTGCCGCCCTGCTAGGTCGGCAGAGCCTGGCGCGGGGGAGCCGGCGGGGGTGGCCGGGCACCGGCACGGCTCCTACCTGCCCCCAGGGCGCAGCTGGGAGGAGGCCCCTCTGCGCTGGGAGGAGCTGGGGCCTGGAGCGCGGGCCTTGCTGAGCAGACGGCATCCAGCACATTCATTAAATGCTGGGAAGGTGAGGAGAGCTTCAGGACGCACAACCCTCTGGGCGGTTTCTTCCCGGCGCCCCTCAGCGTCCCGAGCTGCAAAGAGCAGGGCCCTGGGCACCGGGAGCATCTTTGCAGACACTCGGGGGACTCTTAGAGCAGCTCTGGTCACCGTTGCATCGGTGACCTCCACTTGAGCAGGGCTTCCTGACGTCAGCACTCAGATGGGTGCGTGGAAGTGTGGCCAGACCTCTGGCCGCTTGTGAGGAAGGTGGAGCTGTGGTGGAGGGGCTGACCTCGGGCGCCTAGGCCTGCACTGTGCCCGGGGCCCCGGACCTGTCCACTTCCTCCTGCCGGTCCGTGTAGCTCTTTGTTGTGGAAATGGCCACAGACTGTCAAGACCCCGGGGAAAGCTCAGACACTGCTTTGCCGTAAAGTTACTCACGCCCGATACAGAGCCCCTTCGGTCTGAGCTAACATCTATTGTGCACACACATTTCTAAATAGCTCGTTCTCTGCACGTTGCCTCCTTTTGAGGACATATGTTAAGGCTTCTTCGGAAGCCAATGTAGATAAACAGAGAGAGAGTTAATGCCAGATTTTGCAAATGGATGGCTCGTAGCCCCACCAAAAGGAAGAAACCCGGCAGACGCGAGCCCGCCACGTGGCCGGGCGGTGACGTCGGCCCGGCCTGAGCAATAAATGCCCAGAAGCCTCCGGTGAGACTGTTACTTAGCTCTCGCTCGGTCTCCTGGAAACTCACGCAGAGGATCCGTTCAACTTTCAAAAGAGGACATAACAAACAATATCTGCAGATTCCTCACTCTGTTCCGGCATCGCAGGGCCTTCAAAACACACGCACACCTCGGTTCTCTGGCTCCTCGAAAATTAGAGGGGAGTGGGCAGAGGAGGTCAGGCAGCTGACGATAGTCACAGTTGAAATAGCGGTTCGAGAAGACAAAGCCAAGCTGCCGGACCGCTAATGACCGCGCGCTTGCCTTGAGTCTGGGGACCGAGAGATGGTTTGGGGAGGACTTTTCAGGAGAGTGAGACGGGCTGGGTTGTGACAGGTTGTAACCTGTCCCGTGTCTGCTCCCCGTGGACAGCTGCAGATGTGTGGGCCTCCGAAGGACGTGACCCGTCTCCAGGCTTGGGTTCCGTCGGGAGTTCGGAGCGGCTAGACTCTCCCCGGAAAGCAGCTCTGAGAAAGCTTGCAGACCCAGGCGGGGTGCTTCCCCGGGCCCCCCGCGTCCTTCCCGCGTTCGGGTGACGGCTGGGGTCTGTCCTTTCGAGGAGGGTCGGAAACGGCGGTTCCACCTGAGGCCTCAGGCCGAGAAGTGGTCTTCGGGAGCGCGGTGACACAGCCAGACCGCTCCTCTTGGTGGACCAGGGGCGCGCGGTTATTACATAAAGTCAATTAGAGCGCATACGTGCCGGTCCTGCTGATTTGATTTAGAACTAACGAAAGCTCCAGCAATGGGCAATTACAAGAAACTTAATGGCCCTTTATACTGAATGCAGCTTCCATGGCACCTAATATGCTGTGATGAATTACTCATTATGTGCAGCGTTGGAGTAGCTTCTATAAAGATGAATAATCAGATAATCGATACAAAAATTCAATCTTGGGTGTTTTTCCACTCCAGGGTCAATATGTCCTCCAGACCAGGGGCCTGTTCCCTGGGCTGTATTTGGTGGCCGCTCCCTCTCAGTTCGGTTGTCTCTTCCACACACAGAATCTCCGAGAGGAACTCACCAGCTCGGTTTTGCACACGGTTTTCTTCCTGCGTTCTGTGATTTTTCTGTTCAGATCTTCACAGAATAAAGAAGCAGGCTTTGCTGCTGGTCGGTTTTCTCAATACTCACAGGAACAATTCCTGCCCTCAAGGTGGGCTCAGACCAGTGGGGCCCGTGAGCACGGGAGTGGCAGCAGGTGGCCCTCCCCCGGGGGGGCCAGGAGAGCCAGGAGCGGGACGCGGGCGTCCCGGGTGGCAGGGTGAAAAGGTGTCTCGGTGCAGAGGACATCGCTGGGGGTGGGCGCCGCCGTGGGATGGGCTCGGCCGCCCAGCAGCTTCCCCAGGTAGCAGGCGAGGCGCCTCGGCTGACCGACAGTCACCGGCTTCTCCCGGGCTCCAGCTTGCCTCTGAAGACGGTGTTGGCGTTTAATTACGAAAGTTTCAGACGCGTGCAAGATACGATAAATGGTGCGGTGGGTCCCCAGGGCCCTCACCCGGGTCCACACTCGGGGCGGGCAGGACACGGCACTCTGTTCCTCCTCTGCCCTGTAGTGGTCGTTGCTGAGATCGCAAGGACGGGTCCTGGACCTCGTGTCTGCCGCCTGCCATCCCGCAGGTACAGACGGCCGTTTAAGCGACCACCTTCTTGTGTGATTACAGCAGGGCAGCCCCGCCTGACAGAATTACTCACGATTCTCTGGTAAGGTGAGGATTTACTTCAAACTCACATTAACCGACAAGGTGTGGTTTCACTTCCCCTGAAGCCAGGAACGGGTGGGCTTGCGCCTTTCCTCTGCCTCCGTGATGAGCAGCCTCTTCTGACCAAACCCGGCAGCTTCCAGGCGCGTGGAGGGCGCTTGGCCTGCGCTCGGCCGGCGGGCGGTCTGGTGCGGCCTGCCGAGGCCCAGCCGGTGCACCGTCGTGTGGACGCTGCCGATGCCCACAAAGGGTCGGGAGCCACTTGGTTCGTTAGCGCCTTTTGTGTTGAGGACACCGACTCGTGTCCCCGGACAGGGAGACGGGAGGCAGCAGCCCGATCGTCTCTCTGTCTCTCTCAGTCCACTTCACGTTGTTATTTTTCAATTAAAGGGAGCCTTTTTGGTCTTTTATTTTTTCATTTCTGTTAATTCTGCGTGAATAGAAATTGTATATTTCGGGGGAATGTGTTTTCTAGCAGCACAAAGAAAGCCCTGGAAAAACGCTCGTGGTTTAGTGATCCCCAGGAGCGACTGTGGGGTGCGTTTGGCGTGGAGACAAAAATGGGCCAGGTGATAGGGGAGCATACGCCCGCCGCACGCCCGCGGAACCCCCCAGTCACGTGGCCGGCCCGGTCCCCACGGAGGCTGGAGTTTCCACACGGGCGTTCGCATTATCTGGAGTATTCGGGCTAAATAAGGAAGCAGGCACTGAAGGCAGGAAAATTATTCTGTTTTAATGGCTGACAGTCCCGTGTGACAATAGTATCTGCCAGTGCCAGCCCCACACGCAGTCGGGAGGGTCATGTTTTATTAAAACCGTGACTTGTTGTCACTCAGACTTCGCCGTCCCGGTCCCTCCTTCCAAAAATAGCAGGCCCCGTGGCAGTGGCTTATTATGATTAAAAAGATAAAAATAAGTGAAGGCTGAAATGGGTCCAGGACACCCGAGGTAACACGGGAACTTACTTTTTAATGAAACTTGAGAGACGGCCTCATTTTCCACCGCCTCACAAAGCGTCTTTGAAAAAAGTGAGAAAAGTAAAACGGGGCTTCGGTGATGTTGCAACTCTGCATTTTCAGAATTGCCATGGTTATGACAGTCCTGCAGAAGGGCACCTGCTCTCGCCCGAGGCCGTGCGGGGCCGGGGACGGCACCGGCCACGCCAGGTGGGGCCGCATGGACGCTGAGCCCGCCGTCCACACCAGGCCACGGACGGAGTGCCCACCGGTGAACGAGGAGGTAGGGACGGCGGACTTTGTAAGACGCTGCCTCTTTTAAGAAATTGAAACCCCGCACGAGAGACGGCTCCAGCTTTCTTCAGCGCCAACCCGTGCTTGGGGGGGAACAAAAGCGTGTTCTTCTCTGCTCCTACCTTTCCAAGCGGTGGCTTTTATCGTGACGTTTTCACGCACTGCCCACACCTGCCGTAATGCTTTCGATCACCAAGGAGGTCTGGCTACATCTGTGCAGTGGCGCATGTGAACACTGTGTGTCCAGCAGGCCACCGACCGCATGGATCACGCCCTCCGCACGGAAGGTCTCGGAAGCGGGGACCCGCGCGCTCGTTAGGATTTGCGTCCGGTGGCCTCCGCGTCCCAGAACCACTGGCCGTGTAAAGGTTCGCACGGCAGACACTACCTGGCCAGCGATATTTCTGGTTGCACTGCTGTCTGGCTAAATTATCATCCTCTCGGGTTACAGCGCTAACTTTAGCTAACGGTGCATTTTCTGGGAAAGTTAGCAAATACTTTTTAAAATTATCTTTTAGTTATAGGAATGGGGAAAACGGCCTTCCTGTTTTGTTTTGCTCCTCACAAAGCTATTTTGGCTCTCCCTTAAAAATAAAAATGTCTCTGATGAAGGGCACGCATTTTGCTGTCCCTCAGAAAAAACTGAGTAAGCGCGTACCAACCACCCTTGTACGTTTCTTTACACGCGGTACTTAATTTGGCCGTGAGCTTCGAGCGGGCCCACGGGACGAGACGGTGCCACTGTGGCCACAGGACCTGCGCCCAGAACTTAATCCTGTGTGGATCCTTCCGGCCTGTTTGTTTCCCACGTGGCTTGTGTTTAAAGGACAGCGATGGCTTTTGAAAAGTCGTCCTCTTCGTGAAAAAGTGGCATCGTGGCCTGTCATCAAACCAGAAATGAAAAAGGAACAGTGACCCTGCCAGGCTGACTCTGAATTTTTAAAACTTCACAGGACAACTGTCTCCTTAGCAGAACTAACCTCACTATCGGAAAGGAGGAAGATGCTTTAAAAACGTGTTTTACGTAATCAAGTTAACGAGTACCGACGCAATCGGTATTTTTTTCAAACAGCAGACGCAAGAGTGTTACTTGTGAAGCATAGCCCTTAGCCATCTTCACTGAACTTTTTTTTTTTAATTTTTTTTAACGTTTATTTATTTTTGAGACACAGAGAGACAGAGCATGAACGGGGGAGGGGCAGAGAGAGGGAGACACAGAATCTGAAACAGGCTCCAGGCTCCGAGTTGTCGAGCCGACGCGGGGCTCGAACCCACGGACCGCGAGATCATGACCTGAGCCGAAGTCGGCCGCTTAACCGACTGCGCCACCTAGGCGCCCCTCACTGAACTTTTTTAAAGCAAAGATGACGCCGTGTGGCTGGGGGAACGTTGCCGAACTGGATTTCTTACTCCCGAGGCCCAAACCCAGCTCCCGAGGAAGTCGGCCCAGTGTCTGTGTGGACACCCGCCTCTCCCGTGTCCTCCCTCCCCGAAGCCCCGCACGTGGGCCCCACGACCCTGATGGGTGGGTTCCTGCCAGGGAGAGGGGACAGAGACCCCCGCCCACGGTCCCAGGCCTGTGGGGCCAGGCAGGGGCAGCCCGGGGGCGTCCGTTCAGTTGTTTCGCCCCGGGCGACACTCAGGGCTGCGTCCGGGGCTGTCGGCGCTCTGTGACAGACACGGGGCGCGCGGCCCGTGTTTGCGTTAGCCCGCGACACGCCTACACGGAGAGGTGCTCTGATCCTCTAAAGAATGCACACGCTGTGCAGGAAACACTGAAACTCAACACACGGAAATGACCCCCGCCTCTCGGCACCGTGGTGAGTCTCTGTGAGCGCGCGTGCAGCGTGGCCTAGCCCAGGCCTCCGCTGACGTGCCCGAAAGTCCACTCTTCCCACGGACAGGAAACTGAACGTTCACCAGAAAGTGCCAGTCCTGCGGCACGTCGGCTGTGGAAGCAGGCTGGCTGAACACGCGCTGGGCACGTCGACGCGTCCCTCTGCCGTTCAGAAAGCCGGCCTGGAGAGCCTGTCCCCAAGGAGGCCGTCGCTCAGGCCGCTGACGATGCTGTGTGAGGCCTGGAGCGTCCCCTGCCCTCTCTGGGCCCGTCTTCGAAGAACGATAATGACATCCAGCTCCCAGAGGGCCGGGGAGGGTGCTGTGCGGTTCACGCCTGTCTTACGCTCGGCACGCGCAACTCCAACCGGGAGGTTGGTTTCTCCTTTCGGCGTGATCACGGCATCCCCGACTCGGAGGGCAGAGAGGGGTCTCGGCCAAGCCCCCTTGTCACGGAGGACACCCTCAGGCTCCAGTCAGGCGCAGGGGCAGGGTGAGAACAGGACCGAGGTCGTCTTCCTCCGGCCCTCCCGCTGCTGCGTCCGCCCCGAGAGCGAGTGTCTGGGGCGCAAAGAGCTCACGTCAGGTTTTCCGGGGAAGGTCACAGGCCTCCGTTCATGAATCTCTGACCCGGCGTTTAAATGGTGCGGCAATCACGTGAAGGGACTTGAGTTCTGAGAAAGTTAGAGAATCGTGGGACCACGAGGAGTTGTTGGCTTTGAAGTGGCTTCATTCACGGCCCCGGGCACCCCCCACCCCGCACAACAGGGGTCGGGCCGCCTTTCAAAACAAGCACCACCTAGATGCTGGGTCGTTTCTGTCACTTTCTGGGGATTGCTTTCCCTCCCAGAGTCTGTTTCTGTTTTAACTCTGCTCGCACAGCGTCCTCTGGTTCTTAGGATCTAAGGGACACACTGTCAGGACCCCGGGTCTCCTTTCTAGTCTTAGGGTGCCGTCATCACTTCCAAGCCCCTGTTATTTAAAGTCAAGCACAGATGCACACACCATCACTTCTTCCCTCAGGGTAGGAAGGAGGGCTGTCGCGGAGGAAGTGTGGGGGCCGAAAAGATGGACGGCACCCTCCTCCCCAGGCCGGCGGTGAGCAAGCTGCCTCAGAGGCCGAGAGAGGCCCCCACGGGCAGGCAAGGTGTGTTGACAGCGGGCGGCTGTGCTGGGCCGTCACATCGGAAAAACAGACTTAAAACCGGTCGAGTGGGCGCATGCGGCGAGAGCGGGGCCGTGTCAGGCGGGCAGCGTCGTGTCAGGGCCTCCGGCAGACCGTCCGTGCGGTGCCTGGAACCGCCGTGCCACGCCGCTGGGATTTCTGAATGAAGTTTCCCATACGGCGTGTCAGCAAACCTCTGGCTTTGATATCTGTGTGATCGGGTTGAGGGCGGTCAGTTCCCTTTGCTGTTTGTTTCAGAGCAAAGGAAATGCTGATGTGCGGTGTTCGTTCTGACGATGCAGTGGAAAATTGGTGGCCGTACAGACACCGAGTGGTTCCTGGTTCCTCCGGTCGCTTGCTTCTTCTCCTCCTTGAAAAAAACTTTTTTTTTTTTTTTCAAGGCACGGAACAGCTAGTACAGGAGAAATGAATGAAAAAAAGTAGGTGTTTTTAGCACAAACGGAACAGAATGCCACGTCTGTGTGCATGGCGCCAGTGGGGGGTGGTGTTTTAAGAGAAGCCGCGGAAGAGGGGAACGCGGCCCTGCCTTCGGCCCTTCCCCACCCTTCACGCCGGGTTCTGAGCCCCGAGCAGCCCTGCGGGCACAGAGGGGACTAGGGGCAGGGGCAGAGTGGAGGCCAGGCTGGGAGGAGGGGGCCTGGAGGGCGCGGGCACGGACCCTGGGCTGGCGGAGCTCCTCACCCGTGAGCCCGAGGGCCGCCGTGGCCACTTGCCCAGCCTCCCTCCCACTCTCTGCTTCCAAACCTGCGACTGTGGCGTCTGCCTCCCCTCCCTCCTGGGACTGTCGCGGGGGACGGCAACGGCGCGCGTGCGTGTGTGTGGGGAGCGGGGGGCCGCCTACCTGCGGGGCCGACCTGCCCCGTGCTGGTTCCTGACATTCTGATTGAGATCCTTGGCCGCTTTCGAAAACCGGGAATTCCGAAAAGGGGGGAAACTGGGCTTATAAGTGAGGCGTCAAGGAGGAAAACATGTTCAGTGAGGTTCGGACCCTCGCCGCCCCCTTCGGTCACGTTGTCTCAGGAGCGCCCGACAGAAGCACAACAGGGGTAAACTGAGGCCATTTCACTACAGCACGAGGCTGTAAAGTCCGTTTTTTTCAAAATGGTGTTGAAAAGGAAACTCGTTAGATGAACATACAAAAATTTTACTTTAGAAAGTACCCTTCACTGATTACTTTGCGAGCTTATTTGTAAATCGCCGCGAGATCTGTGTGTGTTGCTGGAAGGTTCCAGTGACTGTGGACAGATAACGTGAGCGGAGGTGAGAGCGCGTGCCTGTGCTTTGTACATTTTAGACTTTAAATGTTAGAAAAACACGAATTTCCTTTTCACTCCGTCTCAGACCTGCACATCGAGGTGGCTCGGGTGTGTGTGTGTATCCTGCACACGTATCCCAGAGTAAAACAAGAATTCAAACTGCCACAGAAGTTTCAGGAAAAAAACAGTAGTTTCCACCTTGGGAGCGCTTGAGAGAAAACTTAAATACGAGGGAAAAAACCTTTCTCATTAAATTAAATTGTGGTATAACAGCTCACCACATCCTGCTGCAGGGACATCTGACACTAAGCACAGCAAAGGTTCCTCTTTTAGGTGTCTGACAAGCTGTGAGGGTCACATGTTACCTGCAGTTCAAAATACTTGTACAGAGAAAAAACCCTTCGTGTCGGTGGAAAAGCTGAATAAGAAGATGGAAACTATCAGCAGAGAGGAGACACTGTAGGAAACCGTAACAGAGAGAAAACCGCCCCCAAAGTCACCAGCACAAGCCCCTGGGGGCGGCTGTGGACTCACGGGGCCTCGGAACCGTGACCTCACGGAAGACAAGTGGGAGGCCGTGGCCGGGGTGAGGCCAGGGGCGACGGGACCCCGCGTTCTCGCCCTCAACCCGGCCCTCGGAGCGCTCGGGCCCTGCCTGAGGTCCGTCTGGGAGTGGGAGCCAGCGTGGCTTTCCCCGCAAGGCCGAGGCACAGATTGTGAAACAGCGTGGCTGTGCCGTCGTCCCGCCCTCAGTTGTGCGGCCGAGCTGTGCGGGGGACCTGGTCCACCTGCCCCTTCTGTCAGCTGCGGCTGCCCCGTGCGCTCCCGAGGGGACCTCAGGGCAGGTCCGAAGGGCGTTGGCGCGTGCGCGTGGGTCCTGAGCGCGGTGCTAAGGTGCCTGCCGCGCTGTGACGCTGCTCGACGGTGCCGGGCCTGGAGGACGGGGGGCATCGGATGACCGCTCGCTTCCGGCCGGCCGTTGCTGGGAGGCAGGCGGGGCCGGTGACTTCTCAGGAGCCCACGGACGCCAGTGACGGGCCAGGAGCACGGCCCTCCCAGCCCTCCTGAGACCCTCCTGCCGGCCTGGGTGGGGGCAGGTGCCAGGACAGAGGGCCGTGACGCGCTCCGCCGGGTCCCTGGGCCGCTCAGGATGCGCTGAGTGATTTCCCCACCCCCACCCACCTCGGGCTCCCCCTTCAAGGTTCAGGTGACCCGGTGGGCAGCAAGGGGAAGCCCGCTTCTGAGGCTGCTTCCCCTTTTGTCGTGTCACACAGATGTTGTTTTTCCTGTGCTCTGTGTAACCCGGGCGAACTAGAAGATTCGTGGCCGCTTTACTTCAGCCTCCCTTCTATTGGTTGCCTTTATTACCCGTCAGACGTCCCCACATTCCCAGATATGATTACCCCTCAGGTGTCCCCACGTTCCCTGCCATCGTTACCCCTCAGACGCCCACACATTCCCAGATGTGATTACCCCTCAGACCTCCCGACGTTTCCCTGCCATTATCACCCCTCGGACCTTCTGAAATGCCCCGTCACCGCTACCTCTCAGACCTGCCCAACTTCCCCGATACAATTACCCCTCAGACCTCCCCACATTCCCCATCGTTATTCCCCCTCAGACCCTCGCACTTTCCCATCATTATTACTCCCTCTACCTTCCCACATTCCCTGGCAGTATTACCCCTGTGCCTTCCCCGCATTTTCCCTCGTTATTAACCATCAGGTCCCTGCAGGTTCCGTCATTTTTCTTTGGCTCCCTCACATCTCCGTCATTAGAGCCCCTCAGAACGCCCCAACTTCCCGGTCATTATTGCCCCTGAGAACTCCCCCCCCCCACCTGGTCAGCGATCTCACTAGGGTCGCATCTCTGGTCTGAGACTTCGCTGTCCTTGGCAGCGGAAGGAGCAGTGACACCCAGACCCCCGTGTGTGTAACTGACAAGTCTGGCCCGTCCCTCAGGGCGTCCTGTCCAGGAGGCTGAGTCTACTACACAAGCTGTCATGGCTGAGTGTTGCAGCCCCCGACCCAGGCAGGCCCGTGGGGGCCGGACCCCCCGTCCCACCGTGCCGTCACCTGCTGGGCCCGGAGCCCAGACGTCGCCACGGAGGCCCCCCAGACTTCCATCTGAAATTGGGTCAGGAAGGGCTCCTGGGCCCACGGGCCCGGTCAGCGTAGGAGGATGTGAGACTTTTAGACTTCTAAACCGCCCGGTGCCACGCCGGCCGTGGCGACGTGCTCTGTGGGGGGGGTGGCGGTCGCCGCCTCTGCCAGCTGCCACCGCGGGGCTGGGCTTTCCGCACGCGGCTTCGTGCCGTCCTGAGGATGTCCCGCCTGCCCCGCGTGGTCCGGAGACACGCGAGTGGCAGGAGGACCTTCTCCGCGCCAAGGCAGGGCCCCGAGGAAGCTCGCGCTCGTCATCCTTCTCTGTGCGAATGTTCTTCTGTGTCACGCTCTTCTGCAAAATACCAGCTGGACGCGCGCCTCTCGAAACAGAAGGCCCAGCAAGTGAAGCGGGAGGCGGAGGGGAGCTGTCGCTGGTGGCCCAGGCCCTTGTGCCCGTGCTCCAGGGGCCGGTGGCACCTGGGACCTTGGGAGCGCAGGGCAGTCTCGGGGTCAAGTGACGGGGGAGGCCGTGTGGTCCGGACGGCGGAAGCGGGGAGCGCCTCGCCCTGCCTTCCCAGGTGCCTCGGCCGCGCGCTTCTCAGGGCTCTCTAGCGGGCCTCGCAAAGCTGGGCGGCCAGAGTGTCGCAGAGAAACTGCGTGTGGCTGACCCCTGGGACGCTCCAGGGACGGGTGTTGTCCTGAGAGCCGGCCTGAGCAGCCGGGCCTCGTTAGCAGCTGGGAAGAGTCACTCGCCCGGCCCCTCCGGTGTTTTGTGCCTGAAGGTCAGTGCCATCTTCAGAGAAGGTGTGGCTCGTGCATCACGTCCGTGTCCCCGGCAGATGTGTCCTCTGCAGGCATGCTGGCCTGGCGCCCACTCTGGCCTGCTGTGCTTCTGGTGTTTGCGTTAAGTGACTCATTCCCCCCCCCCCCCCGCCCCATGGGCGGCCCCCTTGCAGGCCGCGGGTGGGCCTGGGCACAGTGTGGGACGCCATGGCCCTGGGTCTGAGCCCGGGCTGCACCTTCGGGAAGAGCTGGTGGCCTGGGGCTTCGCGGGCAGGCTCCCACCTGTGAAGCCGGGCCGTTATCAGCACCCATATGACACAGTTCCTGGTTCCCCCAACCCCGTTTTATTATTGTTGTTCTTAACAATAGTAGGGGTGTCGAAAGGGCATTTAGGGGAGGGGTGGGGGTGATGACAGGTGTGCCAGCTGCCGGCTGCAGGAAGCCGCCCTCGGACGCGCTGGGGCCTTTGCAGAAACACGCGGAATTTATCTGGGCGGCAAAGGGAAGCCCGGGCAGTTCCGTGACGTGAGCATGTGCTCCCCACCCCCCAGTTCTCTTGGCAAAGTGGGCCGTGGGGACGCGTCCCCTGCCTGGGGGCCGGTCACGGGGTGGAGAGAGGGATGTTGTGCAGCTCGCTCACGATGGCCTTTGCCAGCTTCGCTCATTTCCTCTCCTGCTGCCAAAAACCACACGCTGATAGTGGACACGGACGAGGAAACAAAAATGGAGGAAGAGCCACAAACAAAGGGAGGCCCAGGCCGCCCGTGGTCGGCCCTCCTCTCGGACGTGGCCTGTCCGACGACGAGAGCGAGGAGGGGGGTTCTCTGAGCATGGACTTCGCGGGGGTGCCTCCACCTCTTCCCGTGGAGACGCCAGCTGTGCGCTCCTGCCCGGAGAAGACGCGCTCACGGCACCCGGACCGGCGCCTGGCGCCTCTCCCGGAGCCCGCCGTCGCGGGGCCGGTTCGCAACCGTGCTTCTGGACTAGAGCGGTAACCCGACCGCCGCCGGCCCCTGGAGTCATGGAGCTGGGTCCCGGGCAGCTGCGTGCTGCCGGCTCAGGGCACCCCAGGCCCGCGGTGGGGTGCAGGAAGGAATTCCATCCCGCCCAGAGACACCCCCCCCCCCCCGGTCACGGGCTCCACGTGACCGGCCGAAAGCATGGCTGATGGGATTTCTGGTTCTTACATACGCTTCTGGGCAGAGCAGCGTTTCCCTAATGATTTCTCCGTTGTGTTTTCTTGCAGTAAATGAGATAATCCGGAACGATCTCTCCAGCGCCAACATCTGATCGTAGCTGGCGACACGGAACTCGCTCCGAAGCCGCGTGGTGTCGACTCGGCCGCTGACCGTTGAGCTTCGGCACCAGGACTTCAAGTAAACTGAGCAGAGCCCTGGTGCCGGTCAGACCCCCGGCTTCATGAAGATTTGCATCGTCCGCCCACAGAAGCTGCCCAGCGGCTGGTGGGACGGGCCACTCCTCCCGTGTCAAGACCGAAAGGGGCACGCCTCCCACGGGGGGACTCCAGTGCTGGAAGTGCCTTATTACACAGACCCCAGCATCGGGGCGCCACGGGGGAGCCCTGAGTCTGCTACCAGGAGAGTATTTGTAGGAGCAGAAGCTATAAAGACACTTCATCCTGAGGCTTTCTCTTGTATAAATTAGGAGAATACTGGCAAGCTAGGTAGGCATTGTGAGAAATACCTCCCACGTGCTTCCTGCTTTTTTTCTCGGCTTTCCTCGGGCTGCAGCGTGCAATCTGTTGCCTCATTCGGTGCATCGTAGAGGTCTTCTGCTTTGTCCTCGCTCTCGTCACCTGCCCCCTCCCCCGTGTTACTGGAACCATAGGATCGTTAATTGTAGCATGCTAGGGTTTTGTTTTTAATCTGGCTTTGAGCGTAGCGCGAGTAAGATGATAGCACAAGATAGGTTGCTGGACGAACAAAGAAGTCTGTCTGCCACACGACAGCTCTTGCGTTTGCATGTATGTACAGATTTGGCACATATTTAAGTACAAATAATAACGACAGAGGCGGTGGCGTCCGGTCTTTGCCCAGTGAGGGCTGCCGTGTCAGCAGCAGTAACCAGCGTCCGTTCCGGAAGGTGCATCTAAGACAAAGCCTGGCTTTTCAGCTGCGTGCACCGGGGCCCACGTCCCTCCAGCGGGCCTTCGTCGTCTCGTGCCGTCAGCCGAGCACTTTAGAAAGCCAGGAGACGTGTGTTCTCAATGCCTGGATGCTACCAAATGGCAGGTGGGAAAGTCACTGTAAATAACATCACAAGAGGAGTGTAATATATTCGTTCGGCTGTAAGATTATTACTTCACAGAAGCCTTATATCTCTGCTTCATCTAAGACAACGATTACCAAAAACGTTTTAACATGTTTTCCGACTAGTTACTGTTAACGGATAGGTTGGTGTAAGCTTTACTACTGCGTTTGTGCAATTAACAGCTTATTACACGTTGTTACTAGCAGTGACCTGTTGTTCCGCGTAACCAAAAAGCATGGTCTAATTGGCTGACCTAATAATTGTGCCTTAGGAATTCATGCCCCCTCATGGAACATGCCTGAATTGCACCCGCCGGCGGAGGTCGTAAGTTACAATAACGAACCATAGCGTCACGGTAGAGAACGCTCTCCCACAGGAACGATGATTTTAAAACTGCTCTTCAGTGTGGTTATGTCTTATTCCTGTCTGACTCCCAGAAAGGACACGGCCCCGAAAGCCACATCTGTAGCATTTGCACACAGCTGTCACGGGCGACGGTGCATGGCTCCTCGTAGACCTGACCCCGCTTCTCCCAGGCTGCTGCCCCGCCCGTAGCCCAGACCGCAGCCCGCAGTTAGCGCCCCAGGACTCGCATGGAACACTTCTCAGTAGGCTGTCCTAAGGAGAGGAGACGTTTGGTATTCGTGTCCGCTGTCTGTGCTTAGGAAATAGATCCAATAAAGCAATATTTTTTTGCTGGACGATCTTAGTCTGCCGGTGATTCATTGCGTGCGCGGACCACCCTACCCGGCCCTCAGTGACTTCCTGCGGTACGTCCTGGTTCCGTTGGCATCTGCACGAAGCGCTGTGGGGCAGAGCCGCCCCGGCACGACCACAAAGCACCGGCTGCCCCTGCAGTGGGGTCCCCTCCTCCACGTCCGAGGAGAGGCCTGCACGGAACACAGAAGAGGCGGCCGTGTGGCCGCGGCCGCAGATGCTCTAAACACCGCGCTTCAGAGCCGCTCACCCGGGCCGGGGGGACGGGGAGCTTTCACTCGAGCCAAATGCTTCCGCTCCGAAGGGTGGCCTGGGCGAGGCTGTGGCCACACGCACGCCCGCGTGCAACGCGGCCGTCACTTGGGAAGGTGACGTGTGTCCGCAGACCTGTCGTTGCCCTGCTTGCTCCTCCCGTCTACTCGGCCCCTTTCCCCACCAGACCCGCTGCGGCTCAGGTAGGGAAACGCTGTCTAGTTGTCCACGAAGCCAGCGTGAAACCCAGAACTTCTCCAGCAATGATGATTCTGAACTGTCACAAACGCTGCTTTGATTTTAGGACTTCCTGAAATGCAAGATTTCCTGTTCGTTTTGCTGAGACGAGGTGGAGTGTTAGAGAAACCTGGGTCACCTAGCGAGCGGGGTTGGCAAGCACCTGCTCCCTCCGAGGGGAGTGCGGGGGGTGGGGGGGCCGTGGACAGGAGGGGACCCGCGGGGCCCGTCACCGGCCAGGAGCCCCGAGCCCGCTGGACGCAGAGGGGATCCGGAGTGCCGTCTGCCCCTCCTGAGAGCGGACCCACGGGGCCCCAGACCGGACTGGCACCCCTGAAGAATGTCCTGGAAGCTATTAATTTCAAAGCGAGTTTTTATAAACCCGTCACACCCCCCTGCCCAACAATAGGATTTTATATTCCAGAAACAAAAATACGAATCCACGAATTAAGGGATGGTCTCTGCCGAAAAGGTGGGGTTTCTGCAAATACCTGTTGACTTAGTTTCGTTTCTTTTGGGTTGATTTTGGGTAGTAAGGGAAGCGTAGTGCGGGCTCGCCTCTAGCAAGGCGTTTTGCCGTCACACCGCCACGCTGGCCGGGCCCCTGGAGCATCGGGGCCACTTGCAGGCCAGCCACTCGTCTCTCGCGGTGACCGGGATCGGGCGGCACGTGCCCCAGAACCGTCTGCTGTGGCACAAAGCGGGGCCAGCCGTGCCCGGGGCCCGTAGGGCAGACGACTCCTCCCTTTGCCGCCGGTCCCGGCCCTTCCCACGTTTGAGACCGGGTGGTATGGAAAAGTCCGGCAAACGTCCAGTCTCTCCTCGTAACCATTCACAACCTAAGCAAAAATCTGGGTACTTTAGCTCCCCCATCTCAAGGGCGTCCTCTGACCTGAGCAGTCGGAGTCCCAGCTGGGGACGGCTCTCCATGCCCCCACCTTTCCTCCAAGGAGGGTCTGTGACCTCCCTGTGCGGTGTCCCAACAACATCGCAAGGAGGGTGTGTCCGCACAACTGTCGTTACGTGTTTCCCGAGAAACGCGTCCCGCGTTGGAGCACAGAGGCTGTGCTGAAGCTGCTGTACCTGGGGAGGAGGTGCAGAGCCCGAGATAAAGGGCCTGTGTGAGAGCACGGTCTTTAAAGACATGCACACAAGATGAAATTAAGCTTTTAAAGTAGACAACTCAGTGGCACCGAGCACGTTCGCGGTGTTGTGTAACTGCCGCCTCTGTCTCCGAGTACGTCGTCGCCCCCGAAGGGACCCCTGGACCCGTCGAGCGGTCGCCCCTGCCCCAGCCCCTGGTAACGTCTGTGAACTCTGTCTCTGGGGCCCTGTGCCTTCTGGGGACTTCATATCCGTGCACCCGTACAGCGGGTGGCCTTGAGTGAAAGAACTCAGCAGAATGGTTTCACGGTGCGTGCACATCACAGCACTTGTCAGGACTCCACACCTCACTCACTAGGTGGCCAAAACCCACTCCGCTGTGTGGCTAGAGCAGTTTGTGGACCGCTCGTTGGTGGGTGGACATCCGGGCCGCCTCCACCGTTGGCTGCTGGGAACACTGGCTGGGTCCCTGCCTGCAGGTCTGGGGCCCGTCCCTCGGAGTGCGTTTCTTGGGTACTTAGGGAATTGCCTCGCTCTTTTCTTTACGTTTATTTGTTTATTTGGGGGGGGGGTGCGGAGGGAGACAGAGGATCCCAAGCAGGCCTCACTCAAGCTGCCAGCGCAGAGCCCGACGCAGGGCTCGATCTCACCAGCCGGGAGATCCCGACCTGATCTGGAATCAGGAGGTGGACGCTCAACTGACCAAGCCCCCCAGACGCCCCTGTATGTGTCACGTTCGGAAGAACGGTTTTCCCTTGTCCGGTTTTAAACGTACCCGTCCCTGACACAGACCCCGGATCACGAGCCCAATCTGCGGTCGTGTGTGTGAACCGCATCGCGTTCGCGGGTCTTCCTGCCAGGAGACATGACGTCAAGTATAAGATGACCAGATGCTCACTTGTGTCCAAGGGGAGGGCGGGTCTCGCCCTCGTGCCCCCACCGCCGCCGGGTCGCCAGCGTCCCAGCCGTTCGTGAGGTGCCACCGGAGCCCGAGTTACGTGTCGCTTTTTTACTTGCCACACACAGAGGACGCCGCGGGGAGAAGAGCAAAGACGACCGGTGTCGCCGGAGGTGCGCGGCTGTGCGGGGCTCCCGTGAGCCCCCTGCCGGCCCGGCGCTCGGTGTCCTGACCTTGCCACGAGGACGACTGCCATTTTCTGCCCCGCGTGACCTTCTAACGGTCGCGTTCTCGCTGGGCCCTTGTGTCTGTGACCGGCGGGTCGCAGCCGAGCGGCTCCTTCCACAAGGTGCCCAGCACGGGAGTTACTGGCAGTAACGACTGTAATTATCAGGGCCTTTTGTATCATTTTCCGTTCCTCGTTCTCCCCGAGTCGAGGAGGGGTGCCGAGGAGGGAGGAGGACTTGATCTGGAGGAAGCCCCAGTCACATCTGGAAGGAGGGGGCGGCGATCGAGCCCTTCCCCCCTCGCTGCCCCTTCTGGAGCCCGGCCCGGGCTGCACAGACCGTCCCTGCTGCCTGTCAGCCCCACCCGCCAGGGGCACCCTGGTCCACACACGCTCCTCTGGAAGAGGTGCGTTTTCCAGACCATCTGTGGTTTGTCTCTGAAGGTCCTGAGCCGTGAATGTTGTCACCGGCGCTCCCTCCCCGCTCACTCCACCCAGTCCCCGTGCGGCGGCCCTGGGGTCCCGTCTCTACGGCACCGGGAAGGCCCAGATGCCGCCATTAGAGAGTCATTCCTGCGGTGTGAATTCCTGCAGTGTGAATAAAGCTGTGTCCACCATTTAAAGGTGACGCCCTGTGGTTGGAGGGTGCCACTGGCCCCGGGCTGAGGGTCTCCACGTTTGCCTGGGAAGCAGCAGGAGCCCTGAATCTTGAAGGGAGAAGGGTGCCGGGACCGCCCGAAAACATTAGCTGAGCCCGACGAAGCCACTGCCCCCTGCCAGCTCCCTGAACTGGCGTCCCCGGCGCGGCCCTCTGGGGACCCCCAGGCCCAGCCTCCTTCCGCGCCGGACACCCCAGGCTGCACGGCAAAGCCACGGGGCGCAGAGTTTCTTTGTGATTTGGGGAGACCCCTCCCTTCTCCTCCAACGGAGCAATGATTCCCTTCTACGGTGCAGTCAGCAACGGGGCGCAACACAGGCCAAGTGCCACCTCTGTGCGGGGCATGTTCTAGAAGCTTGGTGTAACGGCGGACAAGACTCCCTCCGGAGGAAAAGAGCCATTAACCTCCGTGCCCCGTGGAAGGGCCCACGCGCAGTCCGGCAGGCGGGCGGGCCGTGCGGAAGAGGGGCGCCAGCGGGGAGCAGAGCGGGGGTCAGGGAGACCTCGCGGGAAAGTGCCGGTCGAGCCAACACTCGAAGAGGTGACGTTGTCCCGAGCAAGAGTGCCCCATGGGGGCGACCACCAGCCCAGAGATCCTAGGCCAGGCACGCCGGGCGCTCGCGAGAGGCCGGGAGGGACGAGGGGGCAGCGGGCAGGGGCAGAGTTTCTTTCCCATGAGGGCTGAGCCGGTGTTTCTGACCCTCACGTGGCCAGGCCCTGGGCCCGGGCAGACGCCATCACAGTGGACACGGCTGTCCTCGGCTTCCAGGTGGCCCAGCCTCTCAGACGCTCCCCTGGACGCCCGGATGCCAGGACGTAAGGAGCACGCCGTGGGGAGGCCGCGTGCGGATGTCCCCGCAGATCCCCGGACGTGTGAGGGGGAGAGGACAGACAGACGGCCGGCCGAAGAGACGCGGAGAGCCGCCCCCTCCCCCCCCCCCCCCACTCAGGGCAGCCGGGACCACATGTCCCCGGGGGCGTCGAGCCCCGTCATCAAGCGGCTGCGTTACCAAACTAATAATCCACGAAACAAAGAGTTACAGCGGAACAAGAAGAATCCGGGTCATACCAGCCAGGTTAGTTTGGGCGAGGAAAGGGGTGGGATCCGGGGCCCAGGCGGGCGCCGCCGGGAGAGGAGACACGGTGGGGGCGGCCCCACGTTCGGCTGTGCCCCGCTTCCTCCTGTCGCCCTCCCGGCTGCCCGGCCAGACTTGCGTCCTGGATGGAGCCCTCTGCTGCCCCTCCTGCTGCCCTCACTTCTCTCGGTGTAAGTGTGGTGCACGTCTCGCCCCGCTTGGCACTGTCTCCCCGGGGACTCGGCTGACGGCACGCTAACGTCCCCGTCCGTAAGATAAGGGGCTGTCCTCCCCAGAGCTGATGCACTCGTGGCATCCGTGACGGGCGGTGTGCGTGTCCCCAGAGTTCCTGCACTGGAGCCCCAACCCCCAGAGCGCCGACGCGGGGAGGTGGGCCTTTGGGAGCCGGTTACGGGAGCCCGCGCGGACAGAGGGGGCCCTCTCGCTGTCGGCAGCCGCTGCGTGGGGAGGACAGAAGGTGGGTCTGAAAGCCCGCGGCCGTGCCCGGAGGCCGCCACGCTGGCGCCGAGCCGAACCTCCCGCCCCAGCACTGAGAAGAGAGTGCGCCCCGGCTGAGCCCTGGGGCTCGTCCCCCCGGACGGAGCGGAGACGGCACCTCCGGGCTCCGCCGCTGCCCCGCGTCTCCCGCATCTCAGCGGCCACGGCCCTCCCCGGGGGGGGGGGGGGGGGCTGCCGGCGGGTGGAGCGCTGCCGGCGCGGGCGCCCCCTTCCAGCGCGAGGACAGAAGATGGGGGTGTCCCATGTCGAGCGGAAAGAGGCGGGAATTGAAACACTCCTTGAGGAAGGGGACCAGGGTCGGGGGTGTGTGTGGAGTGCGTGTGGTGTGGGTCGAGCGTGCTGCGTGTGTGCGCGTGTGTGTCCTGCGTGCTGTGCGTCGAGGGTGCGTGGTGAGTGTGCAGTGTGCTGCCCGGGTCGCGTCCGTCGCCCCCGCCGCACACATCTGTGTTCCGTATCTGCGGCCCTGCCGTTTCTTTTCCGTGGCCCCGTGTGTTCTGTGGGCGCAGCCAGCCGTGCCTCCGGGGTCCGTCCCCTGTGCTCCCCGTCGCCGGGCACCCTTCCGTCCACGGGTGGAGCCCGGCGCCTGTAAGTCCTCGCCCGCTGAGGGCGGCTGGGCCCCCGGGGGGCCGCCGCGAAGGGTGCCCGCGTGAGTGTTCATGGCGGGGAGCACGGGGTTCCCGTCCGTGGGGCGGGGGCCCGAGGCAGCGGCCGCGGGCCGTAGGCAAGAGCGCGCTCCGTTTGCCGAGCGCCCCAAGTCCTCCGGGGAGTCGCTCGCTCGCTCTCAGCACCCCTCCAGCAGCCCGTGAGCGATCCTCGGCCGGCCGGCCATCCTGGTCGCCGCGCGCTGCCGTGGCACCGTGGTTTGCACTCGCGGTGCCCGGTGGCTGCTGGTGGCGAGCACTTCTCACGCCCGGCCGCCATCGGTGCGCTCTCTTTGGTGACACGACTCTTTGTGCCTTGGCCTGTTTTCTACCAGGATTGTTTTTGTCTTGGTTTAACTGTCAGGTTTCAGGGGTCTTTATAATGCACGTCGTCTGTCAGATGGTGGTTTGCAAATGTTTTCTCCCAGTCTGTGGCTTGTCTTCTTAGCCTCTCGACAGGTCTTTAGGAGAGGAAAACTCGAATTTTGGTGAGACACAGTTTGTCAGTTTTTCCCTTGACGGGTCATGCGCTTGGTGTCGAGCCTGAGAGCTGTCTTCCTGGCCCTCGGCCCCGAGGAGTCCCTTCTACGTTTTGTCCTGAAAGTTTTAGAGGTTTGTTTGACATTTGAGTCCATGATCCCTTTTGAGCTAACTTTCTGCATGAGGTGTGAACCTGGGGTTCACGTCCCCTCACACACCCGATTGCTCCGTCCGTTTGGGGATGGTGTGGGTCTGTTTCCGGGTTCTGTCTTCCTTCCCGGGATCTGCAGGTCGAGCCCCCCGCTGGCCCCCGCTGCCAGTGCTGCTGTAAGTCTCGGGATCCCCTCGAGTAATTTCTCCCACTGCATCTTTTCCAAGATCGCTGTAGCTGCCCAGGCCCCGTGTCTTCCCCCGTAGACTGTACCATAAAGTTGTCTACGCCCCCAGGGAGCCGCGCGGGGTGCGGATGGGGGTCGCGCTAACCCCGTGGATCGACTTGGGAAGAACTGGAAACTTGGGAACTGTGTTGGGGGTCCAGAGCGGCGCGTGTTCGCTGCATGTCCTGGGCTCTTCCTGCCCACTATTAAGGCAAAACCCTTCTGGGGACACTGCCCGCCGCCCTGTGAACTGCGCGGCTTTCCGCCCTGGGGTCTTATGTGAGGGCCAGTGCTGCCCCCCTCGGATCCTCCAGGGCGGCTCTTTGCCCTGAGGGGCCTCACGCCTGCAGGGGTCCAGGCTCTCACCTGGGCTCCCAGCTCCGCTTCCGCAGGCCGGCTGGGTCCCCACCTCGTTGCCTGGGGTTGAATGTGTGACCCGTTTCCTATACTTCCCCCCCTTTTGCTTGTTTGGTGAGAGGGGGACTCTGGTTCCTGTTACTCCGCCTTGGCTGAGCACGGGCGTCCTGGTGCCTGACTGCTCACAGCTTCTCTGGGAGGGGAGCATCGGGGCAGGGACCCAGCCTCCGTTCTCGCTGCATTTTGTACCCGTAACAATGATGCCATTCACATGAAACCTGCGCTGCTCGCCAAGAGAGTGACTTGCGATCACGAGATATGCCTTGGGGCCCCGCTTAATTTTAATCGGAAGGGAAAGCGTCAAACCGAGGCTGAAAAGCAACTCCAGCTGCCAAGAAGGCTTTTTACCTGGAGGAGGAACAAACAGAACCCAGGGAGGCGACAGAGAAGAAGTGTGTCTGTGTTCAGGTGGGTGGGGACACCTCCCACGTGGCCGTGGTGTCGTGTGCTCACTGTGACGGGTTGTCCAGGCTGAGCTCAGCCCGCTACCTTCCGCCCCCCTGCACGACGCCGTCCTCCCCTGGAACCGGCACGGAGACCCGGCCAGGCTCACGCCGCGGCCTCGCCAAGGTCAGGCTGCCTCTCAAGGACGCCACTCTCCGTCTCGCCCCGAGTGACACACACCCAGAAACCCACAGGGAGCCGTCGGCACACCTAGTTCTATGCCCCGAAAATGAAGAATGAATTTCTGTGAATTCTGTTTTCATGGACTAAACCTGAAGACATTCTAACCAAGTCCACCTTAATTTGGAAAATAAAATGATTGGACATGATGACGTTTCACTGATTCAGGTTCACTTTTCAACTTTTTAGTGAGAAAGGAGTTTGCCAAGCAATTGAATCCCTCAAAACAAGTTGTAAGTGCTAGTCTTACAGAGCAGTTTTAAGGACTTTAGGAACACTCATTGTTTGCGTGCAAATAAGGCTACTAATTATGAGACTTCTTTCCTATTCACTGAAGTGGGCCCAGCAGGACTTCAACTTGAAAATATACTATTAGCAATTAGTCCCTGTAACTACATATACTTGAGAGGAATAAAGAATTTTTTTAAAAGTATGCCCCCTAACCCAAAATTTTCACCAATTTAGACGTCACTTAATCTAGGTAATAGTTGCACACGGCTCCTGTACATAATTCAACTGCAGTTTTCCAAGTGTTTTTCAGCTGTGTTGTTCCTCGTTTGACCTCAAAGCCATCCTGTGAGGAAGACAAGGCAAATCAAAATCCCCATCTATAGATGCAGTAACGGAGGTGGGGTGGGGGCATCGCAGTGACTTGTAGGGCCACAGGGCTTTCTCATTTTGTGCTCATGCTTTGACGAGAGATAACCTGACACTCATTCAGTGATTCATCCACCCATCCATCCATCCACCTATCCATCCATCCATCATCCTTCCGTCACCCATCCATCACCCATTCACCCATACGTTTATCTATCCATTTATCCATCCATCCATCCAACCATCCATCCACCCATCCATGCATCCATTCATATATCCACCCACCTACTCACCCATCCGTCCATTTATCTATCCATCATCCATCCATCATCCATCCATCCATCCTTCCATCCACCCACCTACCCATTTATCCATTTTTCCACCCATTCACCCATCCATCCATTTATCTATCCACTTACCCATCCATCCATCTATCCATCCACCCACCCACCCATTCATCCATTTATCTGTCCACTTATCCATCCATCCACCCACCTATCCATCCATCTATCCATCCACCCTCCACCCACCCATCCATCCATTTATCTGTCCACTTATCTATCTATCAATCCATCCATCTATCCATCCACCCACCATCCATCCATCCATTTATCTATCCATCATCCATCCATCCATCCACCCACGCACCCATTTATCCATTTTTCCACCCATTCACCCATCCATCTATTTATCTATCCACTTACCCATCCATCCATCTATCCATCCATCCATCCATTTATCCATCCATTTATCCACCCACCTACTCACCCACCTATCCGTTTATCTACCCACTTATCCATCCATCCATCCATCCACCCACCCACCCACCCATTCATCCATTTATCTGTCCACTTATCCATCCATCCACCCACCTGTCCATCCATCTATCCATCCACCCTCCACCCACCCATCCATCCATTTATCTATCCACTTATCTATCCATCCATCCATCCATCTATCCATCCACCCACCCATCCATCCATCCATTTATCTATCCACTTATCCATCTATCCATCCATCCATCCATCCACCCACCCACCCACCCATCTATCCATTTATCTATCCACTTATCTATCCATCCATCCATCCATCCATCCATCCATCCATTTATCCATCCATCCATCCATCCATCCATCCGTCCATCCATGCATCTACTCATCCATCCATTTATCCACTCATCCACCCATTCATTCCCTCACCCACTCACCCATCCATGTATCTATCCATTTATCCATTCTTCTATCCATCCATCATCCATCCATCCATCCACCCACCCATCCATCCATTTATCTATCCACTTATTCATCCATCCATTCATCAACCCACCCATCCATCCATTTATCCACTCATCCATCCATCCACTCATCATGCATCCACCCCTTCACCCATCCCTGCCTCCATCCATTCCCACTGAATTAACATATTTTGCACATTTCCTCACTTTTACATCCCACCACACAGCTGATGTTGGGAGTCTGTCATCATTGTACAGCAGCGTGTGCCAGCCGAGCAAGGGTCACTGGCTCACAGTGTCGGCAGGCAGGCCCTGAGAGCAGCTCCACCGATGTAATTAATTCAGGCTGTGACTAAGGCACAGTCAGTGCACGGAGACAGCACTGACCATCTGGCATAGGAGCTGAGTGGTGGAGGGGGAGGGACCCAGGACAGCCTGGGGTGACAGATCTGGGTTCAGCTGTCTCAGGAACCCTGCCTTCCTTTCCCTGTCCCTGTAGGCTGCCCGCAGCCCTAGCCACAGGGGCCCCTAAGGTTTGCTCTGCCCCCTCCGTGTCTCACCCCCTCTCGGGCTCCATGACTGTTCTCTGCTGGGAGTCCGGGGCCCCTCCTTCTGCCCATCCAGTGGCACCTAGGTTTAGGTTTCCTTGTGTCTTTTGGTGGTAGTTTCCAGGCAGATATGAATCTCAGCCGAGGGCCGCTGGTCCCGCAAGTCTGGCTCTTTCTGCCCCTCGTGTCCTCTCGTCGGGCGCCCTTGGCTGGGCCGCCTTCCGCTCCTGGGTGCTGGTGACAGGTGGCCTGCTCTTCCCCTTGGCTTGGATTTCCTAGTTGCTCCCGAGCCAGCTGCCCTTCCTGGGGCTTCCGTGAAGCCGGAGGCCCAGACGGTGGGGCCCTCGTGAGAGGGGTGGCCTTCGGGGCAACTCCATCACACTGCACACGGGGGCATGGGCGCCAGGCTGGGGTGGGGGGGCAGCATGGGAAGGGGGCCCTGAGAAGCCGCTGAGGAGAGGGAAGTCCCACAGTAGATAGTACCCCGGGCTTGGGAGCCTGAGTTACCAGCTGTGGCACTTTGTCTTCCAAGTTCTCCGTACTTCCACACTTGTCATTCACGACCCACAAACACAGAAGCTATGTTTGTGCGGGGGCCCCAAACCTGACACATGGAGGTGACGTGGGCGCCAGCCCTGTCCTGGAGTGGGGCTGGCCCTTCTGTGGGGCTTGGGCGGTCTTCTGAGTAGAGACTTGGGGAGCCGTCCTCACACCCTGCCACCTGGCCCGTATCCCGGTCACTTCGCCGCCTCCAGACCCCCGAGGCCTGTGACGCCCCGAGTCAGATCTGCCCCAAACTCGTCATCTCCTGGGGCCGGGCTTGGGGTGGGCTGCAGGGTGCCCGGTGGGCCCCGTCCCTGACAGACCCTCCCCGCAGCCCACACCCAGCCCCACCAGGCCCTCCTCAAGAAGGCCCCTGGTAAACCGGTGCCATGCTGACACCTGTCTCACAGGCCAGGGAGTCCAGACCCTCGCTTAGTCCCCAGGCTGTGGCCGGCTGGCCCCGAGCAGCTGCAAACCCATCGGTCCCCACGGGCCCTTCCTCCTCCTCGGGGAGCCGGGTGGGAGCCCAGCCAGCCTGAGCCGGGAGGTCGGCCGCCTGCCCCCCCCAACTTTGGGATGGGACACGTGGAAGGACCAGCCTGATGACCAGCGCAGAGAGGGCTCTCGGGCCAGGGGGTCGGGACAAGCAGCGGTGTGGAGGACGGGCCACGTCCTGCACGGGGCGGCGGCCTGCACCTTGGCTCCTCTGCCCGTGAGGTCGCGGCCCCGTCCCCGCGGTCTCTCCTGTGAAGGGGGAGGGCGGGAGGGCGCTCTGCAAGTTGCCCTGTGACATAGTCGAGCAGGAGGCTCTAACCTTTCTGACTTCAGCCCTGCAACCTCTCCCCCTCCTGCTCACCTCCTTGTGGCTCCTGGAGAGGCAGGCCGGGCTCTGCTCCTCCCCAGTGCCCCCAGCAAAGGAGCCCGCCGCCCTGCCGCGGAGGAGAGACAGAGCCTTTTCTCTCCAGCTCGTTCTCTTGTCCCCGGTCTGCTCAGGCCGTCTCCCCATATGGCAGTCCGTCTTCGCCAGACTTCAGCCTCCCTGCCCCGGGGACCGAGCGGGGTTAGCTTTCCGGGTGATTCACAGAGGCGGGAGCAGCCTCGCCGAGCCTGCAAACCTGAACTGTGCTCGGCTCTTTCTGTAGAATGAAAAACGGCCGCGGTCTCATCTCTGAGCTGCGAAAGGCCATGCGTGTCTTCGGGGTGTGGGGCTTGTAGATAGGGTAATAGGGCAGCAGGAGTGAAGGTGGCGGTCCAGGGACACGTTCCGGGAAAACCCTCCAACCTAACAGTTTTAGACTCCTTTAACCAGGAAACCCATTGACCAGACTGTTTCCCGGTTACTCCATCAACGAGACGTTTCTGGATGATGTTTTGATGTCTTGGGATGAAACCCCAGGCCACCTCTTCTGTGAGGAGGCGCGGGGTCTGCTGCCCGGAGGGCCGGAGCGCCGGCCGCACGGACTGGCTGAGCGAGGGCGGTCGTGGTCCCCGCGTCACAGAGTAACACTCAACGCGCCAGTCGGGGGACCCGGGGGCACCTGGCTCCAGAGAGCTGGCCGAGGACATGCCCGGAAGAGAGGGAAGCCGGGAGTCAGGTTTGGACCCCGAAGCAAGAGGCACCCCGGCTGGGGACGACGGGCGGCCGCGGGTGGCAAGCTGAGCCGGTGTCGGAGGGCGTCCTCATCAGAAGCACCTGTGTTTGTGCGGAGACCCTCTTGGCTCCAAGAGAAAAGTCTGGTTTTGTTCAGCCTGCGGGACCCCTTCGTCGATAAAGAAGTCCTCGCCCGCGGCTGGGAGCCCGGCTCGCTCGCCCAAGGCCTGGAGCTGGACCAGGCTGACCACACGTGGGGGTTTAGCGGCCCCCAAGGTACGACCGAGCGGACAGAACGGCCCCGCCGGGTGTCCCTGCTCAAACCTGAGTCCCCGCTGGGGTCTGCGCGCGGGGGAGGGCCGGGGTGGGGAGGTGTCATCACGAAAGCAAGGGTGCAGCGGCCCCCGGCCTGGGGAGCACCCCGAGAGGTGGGGACACGTGGGACTGGTGGGGACTGGAGCCCGGCCCAGGACACTCTCTCCTGCTCACAGACGGGCGGCCAGCGTGGAACAGGTGCCCGTGGGTGGGGAGTGTCAGCCGTAAGTCAGGGACAGGTGACTCGGGACACATCCTTCCTCTGCCTCGATTGGCCGAGCTTTGAAGCCCTTCCTGGAATTGTGGATAGGAAGCAGTGCCGTGCTTATGGGCCGTGACAGCACAACCACTTTTCTTTCTCCTATTTCAAAGCCACACCCTTTCTGCAGCCCTTTATCTTAGCCAGCTTGACGCTCCCCCGGGCTCCGCCAGCCCCGTCGCCGTCCAGCGGGCCCCACACCCACGTCCTGTGCCTCCACAGGGACGCGTTTCTGCTAGAGGGTGCTGCTTTCCCCCGCCGTCCAAGTGCCCCCTTCCCTCTGTGCCGTGGAAGAAAAACTCACCATTTCGGGGCCACGCGTTGCCCCCAGTGACCTCCGGTGACTGCGGGTACGCGGCACGCCAGAGTTCTGTGCCAGGGACTCACCTGGTGGAGACGGGGGCAGCAGCGGTCAGGGCGAAAGCCAGAGCCACCCGAAGCCGTTGGTGGAGAAAGGGGAGGCTGGGGCCGGGGCGCCGCGGGCCATGCGGCGGGAGCTGGGTGCGAGGACAGGCCCCTGCCCCGCGGAGTCCTGGGCCTGGGGCTCCACAGAAGCACGTCGACAGCAAGCGCTTGGCTGCCGTTGATGGCCAGGTGTTGATCGGACGGTGACGTCCTCCCCGGGACGCTCTTCCCCGGCGTGCCCTGACTAGACCCGTCAGTGCGCGCTTTGTTCCTAACAAGGGTGCGTTGTCTCCCATCTTTCGTCTCGGTGGGTGAGCGGTCTTGTTTTAGCACTAAGGCTGTGGTTTGCGGAGCAAACTCACCCTCGATTGCAGCAGAGGGCTTGGGCCGAGATACGATCTGTGTTGTGAGCCCCCTGCGGAGAGATCTCAGCCTAGCGTCAGACGTAAGCTTAGAAAATTGAAGCCCTCAGAGCCCACTGTGGAACCTGTCAACACTTTAACGAAAGCCCCCAGGAGCTCCTCACCAACTGTGGTGACCGTAGATTTAAGGATTCAAAGACGGAAGGCTCTCCCTCTCTCGCGCTCTCCGCCGCCCCTCGACCTCCTCACGAGCTGCCACGTGGGGAGTCAGGGGCCGGGTTTCTCAGGATGGCCCTCTGGGGACAGACGTCCACCCACTTGGCCGTAAGCTGGGGAGAGAAGGCCCGGGAAGGGTGAGCGGCGTCCGAGGTCACGCGGCCAAGACCGGAGTCTTCCGTGAGGGAGCCGGGGCCTGTGGCCGTCTGCCCGAGGTGGCACCGGCGGTGCCCCCCACGCCTCTGCGGCGAGCCCTGCTAGCCCCTCCCCTCGTGCGCGTCCCCAGGAAGCGCTGGCCGGTTGCACACCGCGTCCTCGTTTACTGCCTCTCCCTCGGGAATGAGGGGCCGGGAGCCGCACGCGTCCGCTCGCTGCCTCGGCCGGCAGGTGCCCCGCAGACACCAGCTGAGGAACCAGGGAGTGGGTGGGGACGGGGAAGCCCCGGGCTGGGACAGCCTCCCTCCAGCAGCCCCGCCTGGGAGCCCGTCTTTGGTTTTGGCACAAGGGACATAGACGAATCGGTGTACGTTCAGCCGAAAGGCCGGTGTCTCCGCTTCCGCGTCCGTGAAAGGAGAGCTGGTCTGCGGGCTCCCTCACTGCCCTCCGCTCGGTCATTCTCAGGAGGGGCTTCCAGCCCTCGGGGTCGTCCTCTCAGGCCCGCCCCCTCAGTGCTGCCCCCCTCAGGCCCCTCTGGACGAGGGCCACCCCCAGCTGCCGGAGGGGGAGGTGGGGGCGGGTTGGATCGTCACCCATCTTGCGCTCAGGCCCATCCTCGTGGCCGATGGAGCCCAAGGCCAAAGGAAACCTGCGGGGGAGGAAACGGCGGGGGTCCGCCGTTGGCTGTACTCCCTCTGGGCTTAGGAGCGAGAAGCAAGCCGACCCTCCCGGGAGCTCCAGCCCGGCCCCCGCCGGGACCTCCACGAGCCGTGGGCAGCCCGCTCTGTGACGGGTGTGATCCCGTGCGCGTCAGCCGCCAACGACCGCACCCGGCCGCAGGACCCGGTGTCCCGCCGCCGAAGCGGGGACCCCGGGGAAGCAGTGCCGTCGCGGCCTCAGGGCAGCGGCACCCAGGCAGCCAGAGGCCGCTCGGCGCCCCGACCGCAGAGCCAGCTGGAGCGCCCCCAGAAGCGTGCATGGGCGCCCGGCCAGCCCCGGCGGCCAGCTGCAGTTTCATTTAGCCAGTGGAACAGTCTGGGCTCCTGCGGGAAGGTGGCTCGGCTCCAGCCTCGGAGGGTCCCTGCGTCTGGCGGCTTCTGTCCTGACTTCCCTTCCTGCAATCACAAGCCAGTCAACTCGGCTAAAACCACTAAAGAAACAGTTACTCCGAGGAGTGCACGGCCTCCCCGGCATCTGCGCAGAACGCGTTCCGGGCACCGTGCTCACTCCTGGGGAGGAACAAGGGCCTCTCAACCTCCCTCGGGGCAGCTAGGTCACGGTGGCCCCTCTGCTGTCACGGGAGCACCGACGCGGCCTCACCAAGTGGTGGCAGTTTTGTTGTGCTCGGCAGTGGTGACGACCTGGGTCTTGCTGGCTTCGCCCGGGTTGGCCGCACCTGCCTTAGGAGTCACCCTTAAGGGGGCTCCTCCACGGCCCTGGTGCTGTCCACACGGACTGGCATGGCTGAGGGCCCGCTAGGGGCCCTGTGGCTCCAGGGAGTGATTATGCTTGGTACCTCGGGCGAGAGAGGACTCCAAAATGTCCTGCAAAGTGTCGCCCCGGGAATTTTCGTATGCACCATCTCCCAAACGCTGAAGCGGGATGTAGGCCTGTGTAGACGAGTGCTTTGCTGCCCACGCAGGCCCAGTAGTCCAAGCACCTGCCCGTCTCCCGGCCTCCAGACGAAGCCGGTAGCGGCTGGAAGGCATCATCCCTCCGTAAGGGGGCACACGTCCAGAGGGAAGACTGAACACACGGTTGCAAACTGCGTAACGGCCCCAGGGGCCCACACGCCCAGTCAGGACCCGGAAGCCTGAGCCGACGGACCTCGCTGACGGCTGAGGGGAAGAAGGGTTTCCCCTGACAGCAACGTGGGGACGAAAGGCACCAGGACGTGGGGCGCCAGCACCCCCGCTGTGTCTGCACAAAAATGACGGTGAGACTGGGGAGGAGAGGCCCCACGCGCAGGCCCCGGGGGTCTCGGGAGGAAGAAGCAAGTTGGGACATCTTAATGAGAGCTCGGTGTGCGTGGGACCCGGGCACAGAGTCCTCATGGCGGCCGACGCCCGCGCAGATAGGCCACGCGGGCGCGGAGATGGGACGCTGGGCACTGAGTAACCGGGGTCGTGGTACCCTCTGTGACCCTGGGGTCCTCCCTCCAGCCCGGGGGCCCCGGCAGGCGTCCCGGAGCCGAACGCCCGCCCGGACTGGGGGAAGGGCACCGTTCTCACCTGTGTTCCAGTCCTGCTCTACCGCTGCTTGTCACGTGAACGTCTTGCCTCCCCTTCCAGCACCTCCTGTTGGGACCTGCCCGGGAACTTGGGCAAATTAGTTCCAATTAGCAGGATTGCAGTCCCCGTGGCTCCCGTCTTCGCCCACACCCAGCTGCCGCGCTGGGCTGTGAAGGGCAGTAGGGAAAAGACGGCAAGAAGGAGGGCTTGCTGGAGGCCGTGTGAATGTCCTGGGGCGGCGCATCGACGTCCCCACCCTGGGCGGCCTCGGCAACAGATATTCATCATCCCACACTCCGGAGGCCAGCCGTGGGGGTCAGGCGTGCACAGGGCTGTTCCTCCCGAGGCTGCAAGGGAGAGTCTGGCCCAGGCCTCGCCCCGGCTTCCAGTGCCTGAGATCTTTGGGGCGCCCCCATCTGTGTCGTCACATGGTCACCTCCCTGCGTGTGTGTCTGTCTGCGGGTTTCTCCTTTGCTCTGAGGACACCACTCATGCCGGACGGGGACCCATCTTAACTAAGCACATCTGCGACAGCCCCGTCTCCAAACAGGGGTCCGTTCGGGGGCCCTGGGGTGGGACTCCAGCACATGCATACCGGGGGGATGTGGCTGGACCCTGACAGGGGTGAGGCCGGCCTGCTGGGCTCACCACCCCCCACCCCCACCCCCGGCTGACGGCCGGTCGGTCGCCGCGCAGCCTCCTGGCAGGCCCTCCCACCTCTGCCTCCCTGGCAGGATTGGCCATGTGTGGCGGGTTTCGCTCCTTCTTCTCCTGCCCGGGGACCCCACCGGCCGCCAGTGCGCAAGCCAGTGCCTCCTGGGTCCCGCCCTTCCTGCCTCTCCTCCCGTTGTCTCCTTGCTGCTATCAACGGCTTCTCACAACGAGGCAGACTGAAGCCAGTTTACGCAGAAGACAGACGCGAGTTTATTGCGCAGCACGGTCGCTCTAACATCCTCGTCGGAGCTGAGGAAGGTGAGCAGGGAGGCAGGACTTCTCCAGGAAATTACGGAAACACACGCTGGCCTGCTGCCGCCTCAGGTGCGGCCCCCCCCCCCCCCCCCGCCGCCCGGGGCAGGAGCGCGTGGAGGCACCGCCCGGTCACTCGCACTGGGGCGAAGGAGCGATTCTCTGCACTCGCCCCCTGACCGTGCAGCCCCCCCGGCCCCGTGGGTGGGAGCCAGCCTGTCCCCGGCCGTCCCGCGTGCCTCGCCGGGAGATGTGGCCCAGCGCATCCAGCGTGCCGGTCCGCTCTCTCAGCCCGGCTCACCTCCCAGGCGCACGGGACAGGCTTCCCTGGAGGAGCCCAGCATCGGCCCCCCGAGGCCCGAAGATAACGTGACTGCTGCCCCGGGGCTGCCGGGGCTCCCGCCGCCAGGAGTCCGGCCGCCCCAGACGGCGAGGGTCCGCGGCGGCTGCGCGTCCGGACGGTCGCATCCCCCGCGCCTGGGGCCCCCCCGCGCTGCGCTGCCCCTGCCCCAGAGCTGCCCCGGGCACCGCACCACAGATCACGCGGCTCGGAGAGCGGCGCCCGTGACTCAGTCGGGGAGGAACGTGCTCTCTGGCACTCGAGGCCGACGAGCCAGACTTGGCAACCCAGCTGGAAGCCCTGTCTGCACACGTGTGCATCCGGGCCAGGCCACTCGCGCTCCGGCTTGTGTCCGAGGGGAGCGGCCAGGGCGGGGCCGGCGAGGGGAAGGGGCCGCAGGGGTGGGAAGCCCTGACCCCCAAGGGCTCGTGGAGGTTTACCCGGCGACACCCGGGAAGTGGGAGCGAGACGTGGAGATTCCGGGTGGATTTTGCCAGGAGCCGTGTAGGCTTTTGTCTTGTGAACCTGAAGTTAGTACAGCGAGTGCTAGGCCTGCCACACCGTTGGCGGGGCCGAGTGTCAGCGGGCCACACCCGGGGAGACACCTTCGGCCTGGGTGACGCGCGTGGGGGGCGGAGCCTCCTGAATCACCCGGTCTGCGCCCCGCACCTGCCCAGCCCTGGGGCACGGGCCCCGGAGCCACCAGCCCGACCCGGGCTCCCCGTGGGGGTGCAGAGAGCACGCGGGGCGGCCGGCACTGGGCTCGGCCGTCCGTGACCAGGGCTCGACGTCCGATCAAACAGCCGGTCGGTGCTCTTGCGCGCTGACTCAATAGCCTGACTAGAACGTGTGTGAACAGCTGTACGAGGAGCCGACCTGGAAAACAGACGGTAGGACAGAGGCCTGCCCCCCGCGGCCCACGCCCCCGGGGGCCCCGGGCTCCGCCCTGTGTGGCCGCTGCCGTGTGCCCGGCGACCACGGTGCTCTGTGCGAGCTGGGGGTCAGGCGTCGCCCCCATCACTCATCACTACGAGGCCTGACGTCCTCAGCTCTGTGCAGGTCTGCCCCTAAACAGGACGCGAGTCAGGGGTCGTTCACCCCAGGCCCCCTCTTGTCCCTGTCCGTCCGCGGCCGGCGCCCCGTTCCCATTGCCACGGACTCAGTGCCGCACCCAGACCGCCCTGAACCCGTCACTCCAGGAGCCACCGCCCCTAGTCAGACACACAGGCTGACCGCGGACTTCAAGCCTCAGCCAGCGGCCAGGGGGCCGTCAGGACTGTGCGGGCTGACGTCTGGCTCTGAGGTTAGCTCTGTTCCAGGGGCGCCACAGAGATGCCCACACCCCGCTGGCCGCTGATTCACTTAGAGGAGTCTCCAGATCGTATTAGATTTCCTTCTGCAAACGCACGGCATGAGCTGCCTCCTGGCCTCGCGAGGGAGGCGGGCCCGCCGGGTGAGGGGAGTCGCCACCATGGTCAGGATGATGGAAACCAGAGCGGGCCGTTTCTTGCCTAGCCCCCGGTAACTGGTTTCACGTGTCTGCAGTTTGGCTCCAAGAGCCCAGGAAAGAGCCGACTGCGCCCAAAAGCAGCGCGCGGCCACATTTACCTTCTGAGCCCCTGGTGGCCGGCCGGGTGGGCCCCGAGGCACCAGACACTCGGGAAGTGACGGGTGGCCTCAGAGGCCGGCCCACAGCCGCCCGTACAAGGGCCTGACGTGTGGTGGGGCTCCGCCGAGGCGCCCCCCCCCCCCGGAACTACAGCCCCCGCGGTGCTGACCCGACCCTTCGCCAGGCGCTCCGAGACACCCCCCAAACTCAAGTGCCGCTTCAGCCACACCCTGCGTATCGCCCTAAACGCTGCGTAGTAGACGAAAGCCCACCTCCGAACACTCGGTGTTCACGCGGACCCTGGCTGTCTCCTGATTTAGTCCCAGCTCCAGCCGCCAGCGCCTTGGAAGTTGCCCGAGATGGGACCCGCGGCAGGGGCGGGGCCTGCCTCCCGCCCACTCCCCACCCTGCGCAAGTGTCTTTCCCTCTCCCCACCCCGCTCCTCCCCCCCCTCCTCCCTCCTTCCCCTGCTTCTCTCCTCCTCCTCCTCCCTCCCCCTCCTCCTTCTTCCTCCTCCCCTGCTCCTTCCCTCTCCCTCCTCCTTCTTCCTTCTCCCTCCTCCCCGTGCTCCTCCCCTCCTCCTCCTCCCTCCCCTCCTCCTTCTTCCTCCTCCCCTGCTCCTTCCCTCTCCCTCCTCCTTCTTCCTTCTCCCTCCTCCCCGTGCTCCTCCCCTCCTCCTCCTCCCTCCCCCTCCTCCTTCTTCCTTCTCTCTCCTCCCCTCCTCCTCCTTCTTCCTTCTCCCTCCTCCCCCTGCTCCTCCCCTTCTCCTCCTCCCCTCCCCCCTCCCTCCTCCCCTGCTCCTTCCCTCTCCCTCCTCCCTCCCCCTCCTCCTCCCTCCTCCCCTGCTCCTTCCCTCTCCCTCCTCCCTCCCCCTCCTGCTTCTTCCTTCTCTCTCCTCCCCCTGCTCCTCCTCTTCCCCTCCTCCCCTCCTCTTCCTTCTTCCTTCTCCCTCCTCCCCCTGCTCCTTCTCTCCCCCTCCTCCCTCTTCCTCCTCCATCCTCCCCCTGCTCCTCCTCTTCCCCTCCCCCTCCTCCCTCTTCCTCCTCCCTCCTCCCCCTGCTCCTCCTCTTCCTCTCCTCCCCTCCTCCTCCTTCTTCCTTCTCCCTCCTCCCCTCTCCTTCCCTCCCCCTCCCCCCTCCTCCCCCTGCTCCTCCTCTTCCCCTCCCCCTTCTCCCTCTTCCTCCTCCCTCTCCTTCTGCTCCTCCTCTTCCCCTCCTCCTCCCTCTTCCTCCTCCCTCCCCCTATTCCTTCTTCCTTCTTCCTATTCTTCCTGCTCCCTCCTCCCCCTCTTCCCTCTTCCTTCTTCCTCCTCCCCTGCTCCTCCTCTCCCCCTCCTCTCCATTCTTCCTTCTCCCTACTCCCCCTGCTCCTCCCTCCTCCCTCCTCCCCTGTTCCTCCCCTCCCCCTCCTCCTTCTTCCTTCTCCCTTCCCCTCCTCCTTCTCCCTCCTCCTTCTCTTCCCACCTCTCCCTCTCCCCTCTCCCCTTCTCCCCATCTTTCTCCTCCCCCTCCCTTCCCCCTCCTCCACCCCTTCTCACTCCTCCTCTTCCTTTATTGCTGCAAAGCCATATTGCTTCAGCGGCTTAGGAGAAACCTTGTGGCTGCAGGAGAGGCTCAGGCAGGGGCCCCAAGATCCTGGGCTGGGACAGCTCCTGGGCGGCCTGAGCTACTCGCCCAGCTGTCACCGGAGCGTGGCCAGGGGTCTCGATCTCCTCAACGAGTCTCCCGTCCTGGCTCCAGAGTGGTTGCAGGAAGTCACAGAGACGAGGTCAAGGCGTGCAGACCAGCGGGGCCTGGTGTGGGCTCCCTGTGGCCGGCTCCCGGGGTGCAGCCCCACTCAGGCCGTGACACCTGAGCGCCTGGTGCAGGAGGCTGGCTGCTGAGTGGGTGCTGCCGTCCCCCGGCCAGCTCCAGGGAGGGCTGGCCCACGTCCCGCAGGGCCCTTGGTCGCAGGGGAAACAGGCGGAGAGACGTAGACAGACGCGGCCGCCTGGGCAGCTGGCGGCTGCCTCCTGTAGGATGGCTCTCGCCATCCGGGGGCCTCACGGTGGTAACGGCAAGCAGCTCACCGTGGAAAGGTGCCAGCGGGTTCTAGAAGCAGCGGCAGCCGCAGCGTCCCGGAGGCCGTCACTGGACAGCAGACCGGCAGGTCCCTTGGGCCCATTCCTCCCGCCACTGTCGGCGCAGGGGACAGGCCAGCTTGACCGCGGGGTGCGGTGGGCAGTGACCTCTAGGACCAAAGCGGCTTCTTCTCTGCCGCCTGGTTCCGTGGGGCCCCCGTGGCCCCCACTCGACCTCGACTGACCTTGGCGTCTGTTCCCTCTCGGCTCTGGCCCTTCCCCGGCGTACGACCAGAAGTCAGACTGTGCTGTTGCCCGGTTTCTTCCCAAGACGGTGACGTCACACCCTTACCTGCACTCCACAGCTGTGCGTCTTCTTACGCGTTAGGGGCTTTATGTCACACAGAATGAAACCCTGGAAACGTGTTTGTGTCTCAGCGCTCCCCAAGAAGCCGAGTAAAATTCTCTGTGGAATCCAAAACAGTGAATAAGAAATAAAGTGCAGCCTTGACTCAGATGAGTGTCGGGGACCTAGGCGTTGGGTTTAATCGGATTTTCTGGTCAGTCACGATTGACCGCAAAACCCATTTTCTTGCAAATCTTGTTTTTAAAACTTGGTACAGTTATGTCTGTTGTCCCTCTTAGTACTCGGTAGCGGGCAACCCAGAACGCTTACTTCTGCAGGCGTCCTAGCCTGTGTCCCCGAGCGGAGCGGAGCGCGGACGGAGACCGCGGAGGGCGGTGCCCCCGCGGCAGGAGCAGGGAGGAGCCTGGGCCCTGCAGGGATGCCCCCCACGTCTGGCGGGTTCACGGCTGCCGCCTAACGGACTGCTCCACAGGCCGGCAAACACGAGGTATCTCGCGGCCTTCGAGGGTCAGGAACCAGGGAGCGGCTCGGGGTCCTCGGGGACGCAGGCGCAGGTCACCTCAAGGCTCCGCCTGGGGGGCCCACTTGCTCTCTGAAATGCTGTCTGGAGGCCTCACGTCCCTGCTGCCAAGGCCAGAAGCCTCGGTGTCTTGCCGGGTGGGTCCCCCCGGAAGACAGACCACGCACAGCAGCGGCACGTACTCGGGGCGGCCCGAGGCCCAGGCTCACGGGCCGCAGCGCAGGGGGCGGCCGAGCACCGGGCTCACCAGACCGGAGCGCGTGCCCGGGAAGAAAGCCCCAGGAGAGGAGGCTTGTCTGGGAACGCAGACCATTGTCGGCGGGAGAGCTGGTGGTGAACACTCTGGGCCGGCATCCCCACCCTGCAGGCCGCCTTCCCTCGAGAGTGTTCCGGAACCCGGGGCCGCGCAGAGCGCCAGCTCCTTCCCTGACTGGGGACTGTCTTCAGTGGGGCCGTGTGCGGGGCCCTCTCCTGCCCTGTCCTGTGCCGTCCTCCTCCGGGTGAGAGGGGCCGGCGGAGACACAGCCACGGTGTTGTCTCCACGGCCTGCAGCGGGTGGGAAGGCACCCAGCGTCGCGGGGCCGTGTGCCTTAGGCCCAAATGTCGAGTCGTGCTAAGTCAAGCCAACAAATTGTATAAAATGTGTGTTTCCCCTAACTTGACGAACGTGTCTTCACAAACGCCCAGAGGCCGAGGCTTGCATGGAGAGTTCTCCCCGGTATTCCTCACCAGACTGGCGGGCAGCGCAGGAGTGGGGGGGGGGGGTGCCGGATGGTGGGAACTCTGCCTCCTCGCCCCCTGGCTCCACCCCTGCACCCACGACAACTCGGCTATGCCCCTGGAAGGAGGCTGTTTGGGAAGCAGTTCTGACCCTGGGGCTGCAGGGTGCGTGCCGGCTCTGGGAGGGAGCCCCCTGCCAGAGCGCGGGCTGCTCCTGGCCCCCAGGCCTCCTGCTCTAGACGGGCTGGGTGGGGGGGCTCGGGCCCCCCGTGTGGTGCTGCCGTCACTCACAGTTTGGCTGCACGTACGCAGGGGCGAAGCACAGGGGCTGCGTGCAGGCGGGGGGCCCGGGGGACAGAGAGAAGTCTGCGGGGAGTGCCCTCTCCTCTGCCCCCCTGCTCTGTCTGCCTTGAGAGGGTCCCTGTCCCCTCGGTGCTGACTCAGTCCCCCAGACGCAGCCGGCCCACCCGGACACCGGCCCCCTGCCCACCTGCTCACCACCGCCCCACGCGGGGCACCTGCAGCCTGTCCCTGGACCCCGGGCCCCCCACGGCCCTGCTTCTGGCGCACGGCACCCAAACACTCGTCTCCTCACCTGCTGACCCTGCTCGGAACCCTCCAGGCAAACCCAAAGCCGACAGCCAGGGCGCGTTTGAGCATTCCAGAATACGGTCCGTCTCCACTAGCCTGAAGCACTTGGGAATGACGGGGCTCGAGGGCCAGGAACAGGGGTGAGGAGGGCTGGGGGAGTGGAGGGGGGCCTTCGGCCTCCTGCCCCGACCACGCCCTGTGGCGGCCCGGCGCTCGCGGGCCCGGAGGCTGCGGGTGCGCTCTGTGATGGCAGGCGTTCCGGCCATCCGGGTCGCGGGCCGTGAGATGATTAAACACGACAGCCCAGGGGCTTCGGGGCGCATGGCACCGGCATGTTTAATGGTGTTCCGGAGGAAGATCCTAATTACCTGTGAAATTGAGGATCTATTTTCAGACAGGGCTCCAAGAAGCGATTCTGCCAAACGGGCTGGAATGTTCCCTCTGTCCCCCATATCTGGGCGGTGGGAGAGCCGGCCGGTCACGCACACCCTGTCCGCTACACGGCCGGGGCTGGCGGAGGGTCACCCCGGCCCACAAGGCCGAGAGCCGCCGCCTCCAGCACAGCCGTGATCACTGTACAGCGGCTCACCGCGTCCCGGCCTGGGCTTGCGACACAAGTGTGAGGCTCCCACCGCAGGCCCGGGAGGGGGCTTGCCCTGTGGCCCTGCAGCGTGGGGCGGCTGTGCGCTGGGGGCCATTCTCCATAGCTTCGTCCGCTGCACATTTTCCTGGAAAGGGTGGCGCCTTGCCTTGGCTGTTGGCCCGCACACCCCTCCCCCGGCCTCCTGACCAGCTTCCCTGGGGGGCTGCCCGTGGCATTTGTGGACATGGGGGGGCTGCCCGTGGCATTTGTGGACGTGGGGGGGCTGCCCGTGGCGTTTGTGGACGTGGGGGCTGCCCGTGGCATTTGTGGACGTGGGGGGGCTCCCCGTGGCATTTGTGGACGTGGGGGGGCTGTCCGTGGCATTTGTGGACGTGGGGGGGGGCTGCCCGTGGCATTTGTGGACGTGGGGGGGCTCCCCGTGGCATTTGTGGATGTGGGGGGCTGCCCAAGGCATTTGTGGACGTGGGGGGGCTCCCCGTGGCATTTGTGGACGTGGGGGGGCTGTCCATGGCATTTGTGGATGTGGGGGGGGGCTGCCCATGGCATTTGTGGACGTGGGGGGGCTTCCCGTGGCATTTGTGGACGTGGGGGGGCTGCCCAAGGCATTTGTGGATGTGGGGGGGCTGCCCGTGGCATTTGTGGACGTGGGGGGGGCTGCCCGTGGCATTTGTGGACGTGGGGGGGCTGCCCATGGCATTTGTGGATGTGGGGGGGCTGCCCGTGGCATTTGTGGACGTGGGGGGGGCTGCCCAAGGCATTTGTGGACGTGGGGGGGCTGTCCATGGCATTTGTGGATGTGGGGGGGGGCTGCCCATGGCATTTGTGGACGTGGGGGGGCTTCCCGTGGCATTTGTGGACGTGGGGGGGCTGCCCAAGGCATTTGTGGATGTGGGGGGGCTTCCCGTGGCATTTGTGGACGTGGGGGGGGCTGCCCGTGGCATTTGTGGACGTGGGGGGGCTGCCCATGGCATTTGTGGATGTGGGGGGGCTGCCCGTGGCATTTGTGGACGTGGGGGGGGCTGCCCGTGGCATTTGTGGACGTGGGGGGGACTGCCCAAGGCATTTGTGGATGTGGGGGGGCTGCCCGTGGCATTTGTGGACGTGGGGGGCTTCCCATGGCATTTGTGGACATGGGGGGGTTGCCCATGGCATTTGTGGACGTGGGGGGGCTGCCCAAGGCCTTTGTGGACGTGGGGGGGGCTGCCCGTGGCATTTGTGGACGTGGGGGGGCTGCCCGTGGTATTTGTGGATGTGGGGGGGCTTCCCGTGGCATTTGTGGACGTGGGGGGGGCTGCCCGTGGCATTTGTGGACGTGGGGGGGCTGCCCATGGCATTTGTGGACGTGGGGGAGGCTGCCCAAGGCATTTGTGGATGTGGGGGACTGCCCGTGGCATTTGTGGACGTGTGGGGGCAACGCACAGAACTAAGTGGAGGTGGGGGGCATCCGGCAACTTCTCCACATTCACATCTGATCCTACAGATACTTAGAGGAAGGCACCGACGGCCATCGTCTCACTCCCGTGTGAGCTGACGGGTGCGGCCACGTCTCACGTTGGATCCCGTCCGCCGCTGACCTTTGCCGTAGGACGTGTGCGCCTTCTGCCTGGGCATCACGGTGGGTCCCTCGTTCCATCGTGAAGGGGCGGGAGCTCTGAGTCCACCCTGCGTAGGGGGCAGCCCGCTGCGTTTGCTCTTACCACCCAGGCACCCAGGCTTTGCTGCAAGGAGACCGCGTGGCCTGAAGAGCGTGACTTCAAATTGAGGCCAGACACGAGGGTTTAGGTGATTAGCCTTCAGTCTAAAGCCTCTCCCACCACCTCTGTGCGTCCGGGCACTTGTCACACTGCGCTGCCCCCAGACAGCAGGCTACGTGACGCTCAGCCACAGGACTAAGGACGGGGTTGGGGACGAGGTGACGCCCGCGGGGAAGCGCGTGGCGGCAGAGCAGGGGGGAGGTTTCTCCGGGTCTTACCGCCTCGAACTAAAGCACCACCAACCTTCTTTCCCGCACGGAGGGCGCCCGCAGCCTGGACCGAACTTCATTCTGCAACACGGACGCTTCCCCGGCTGGTACCTCCTCGGACCCACACCCGCTTTCTGTTCGCTTTTCATACCGCTCCCGTGGCGAGGCCAACCAGGACCCCCACAGGAGGCCCCTGACGCCACGGCCAGCGCCCACGCGCAGACGGGAGGCCGGCGTTGCTGAGACAGCCCTCGGCGTAATGAGCGATGCCCTGATAGAAATCATGACTTCTATTATGATCGTAGAAATGGATACTTCTTTCTTGATTTTCATGCTCGCTGGGGCTCATTAAATTGATTTCACAATCCGCTGATGGGTTGTGACCTGCGCTTCGTAAACAGCCGCCTGGTCTCGGCAGACCTCACACGGGGTCTCATTCTGCCCTGTGCGGCCTTCCTTGGCCCAACCGCCCCGTGTGACATGAGTGCCCTCGCCACCGTCCGCCCCCCAACGCCCCGTGACCCCGGGGCGGCTCCACACAGGCTGGCCCGTGGGGCAGGGGCACCCACGTCTCCGTTCTCCAGAGCCCCCGTTGGCCTGGAGGCCAGGGCGTGAGGTGGCTTTACAGTAGACGGGACCTGAGACCCAGGGTCACGGACCATTCTGAACGTGTCCTTTATGTGTTTTTACCGCATTTTCCAAATTGTGTCCAACGGATCCCATTACTTTTAGAACCAGAAATAATATCAGTAAAAGAAAAATGAATCCCCCGACTGGGGGGTCCGCCCACGAGCAGTGGGACGGGGGGGCCTGGCTGTAGGGGAGCCCCTTCTGGGCCGTGGGCACCGCGGCCCCAGGCCACCCGCCCTCCGAGGCGGGATGCTGCTTGGGCCCCCTGTGCGGGCCGCCCTGCCGGTGGCCTGTGTGGACGCACTCCTTCCGGACAGAGTCTGGCTGGGGAGAGAGCGCCACGTCCCCTCAAGAGCGGTCAGCCTCCAGTGCCAGCACGGCAGAGGGTCCCTGGCAGAGATGTGGGAGGGACGCGGGGGGGGCGTGGAAGACGCAAGGCCTCGGGCCCCACCTGCCCCCGTCAGCTCCACTTGCCCGGAGGGAGGAGAGCAGAGCTCGGCCGTGTGGGGTCAGCCCCGGCCGTGGGGCACTCGGGACATCCGAGGGGAGAGCCTCTCGCACAGCCGGCGGTAAGCGAAGAGTGCCGAGCCAGGACGTGGGAAACTCCAGCAAGGAAGGGAAGACGACTTCGCCTGACTTCAGTAAGATGAGGAACCCTTGCTCGCGGGACGACCGTGCTCGGAAGCGAGGAGCATGCCTCTGTCACAGGGCAGAGGTCACGGTGCGGCCAGCGCACACCGGCAGACGTGCAGAACTCGACAGATGGACCGGGCAGGGGCTCTGCAAACACGATGTGCAAACGTCTCTCGGCGTCTGAAAAGACGCTCGCCGTGACCACTCGTTCGGGGGACACCCGAGCGACGGGCCGACCCCGTCGCACCAAGCGCTGGAGCAGAGGGGTCCCGCACGCGCTGAGGGCAGCCGTCCGACTGGCCGCCGTCGCCACCCTGCACGCACACCCAGCAGGTCGGGCGCTTGCGTCCGCCCGGGACGTGCGTCGGCATTCAAAAAAGCTTTGTCTGTAGGGGCCAGACGCTGGGCCCGACCGGGCTGTGCGCCGAGCACAACAGGCAGTGAGTGTGGTGGATGCAGGCAAGGAGCACGACGCAGCCCCGCACACCCGTGCGCCTCGCCGGACGGCGCTCACGGCCGAGGGTGGGATGCGGGACCCCAGGCACAGCTTCCCGAGCAGACAGCAGAGCGCCCTGCGCCCGGGGAGGGCATGAGGCCGGCGTCTGGGGCGCCACAACGATCTGTACCTTGGTCTTGGGGTCTCGCGGCAGGTCGCCGGGAACACGCTCTCCAAGGGGCACGCGTCCCGTCGCACGCTTGGCCGCGCGCGGGTCGTACCGAATTCGAGGAATCGTGGGCCTCGGGACCAGGCGCCCTCGGGTCTGAGTTGGGGCCTGCCGTTCACTCTGCTCCTACGTGGGGCTGCCGGAGCCACCCACCCCCCCTCGGGGCCTCGGCTTCTTCATCTGCAGCCGCGTGGTGACAGCACCCGCCGCAGGGGCTGTTGTGAAGGTGCCCCCGACGGGCGCCGACCAGGGCGCAGGGTCCCGCCCGCCTCGGCGAGTGCCGACTGCTCCCACGATGCCACGGCTCACCCTGTCCGGGTGGCCAGAGTCGTCGGCCGCGGGCTGGTGCGATCCTTGCCCCGTTTCTCCATTCTTCCCATCGCGTCGCCTCGGGCCGCGCTCGGCGTCCAAAGCCAGGTCTCAGGACGCAGCCCCGCCTGAGAGCTTCCTTTCTGTGCGGACGGGCCTGCTGTCACCTGTGGCGCATAAACATCGCTCACAGTTTGGCACCAGCTGCCTCTGTGCCTCCCGGGCGTTCCCAGCCCCTGTGACAAGTGGAGGTAAAGCCGAGAGTCGGGAGACTTGGATTCAAGCTGCTTGTTACGCTCACACCTTCTCCCAGCGTGGAACGGAGAGGGGAAATCCGCGTGGAACGGAGAGGGGAAATCGGATCGCGAGCATCTCAAAAGCAAGAAAAACACAAAACCCACGAATGCCTCTTCAATAATTAGCGACCCCGGATCTGAGCCAGGGCGCCTCTCAGATCCAAACCGTGTTGGAGTCAATCGCCCCGCATGGAGTGAGGCACACGCCCGCAGGAGCCCCCCGCCCCCCCGCAGCCCACGAGCGCCGTGGGGCCTTCGTGCAGCCACACCAGCCTTGCCGTGGCCTTTTGCGGGATTCGCCACGAACCTCAGTTGTGTCCTCAGGTAAGCTTTGACGAAACGACACCAGCAAATCAGGCCGGCGGCTGCTTGCTCTGGTCTTTGGGGAACTGGGTCCATTTCCGGATTCTGCTGAGGGGGAATAATGTTGATGCGTCCCGTGTGAACACACGCACGTCAGGACGAATACCCACACTGCCCTCGTATGTGAAGTCACAGGGGGAGGGAAGTGAACCAGGGAGGTTTGAGGCTCAAATGTGGGCCTGATAACTTGACCTGTGCTCACGACAAAATGCCTCATCTTCACGCCTCCTGGGAGCCTGGGGGAAGGCGTCCCAGGACGCTGGGGTGGGGCTGGGACACGCGGCCACCAAGACCATGCGCCGACTCGACCAGAAAGGCCGACGCCGAGGACGCCCCGTCGAGCCCGGGGCTCGGCCACAGGCACCGCCGGGTTCGGTTCTCAGCGACGTCTAAGTTGGAAAGCCTCCTCGCCGTCAAGCCTCCGCCGTAGCGCGTAGGAGCCTCGGTCCAGGTAAACATTTTACATTTTTAATTGCTCATTATAGCGGGCAGCAATTAAAGCTGTTGTGGTCACATAATTAAGAGGCAGACAAGGAAGGTTCTCAGTTTCTGTCAACCTGAATGCTGGTCTCCTTCCCGCCCGCCGGGGTGGGGCGGGTGGGGCGCCCGCTCCCCGGCTTCCCAGGGGCCCAGGCAGACGCAGAGCAGCCATCCCGACTCCCACCGTCGTCCCGGGACGGCGGCGCGTGGGGCCCCACAAGGACCCGCGGGCGCCCATCTTCTGGGCGCGTGGGGCTGAGCAGCGCGGACCAGCATCCCTCTGGAATGCGTTCTTGGCACTGGGCGCTGGGAAGGCGTCCTGGAAACGAGGCAGGAGTTAGTCACCCCTGCGTGACTCATCTGGCGGGGTCGCCTGACACTGGAGAGATGTGGTCTGTCCTTCAGAAACACCAGCCTGCCGCCCGCCCCACTCTCGGCTGCTGGTTTCTCCCAAAATTACAGGGAGGAGTGGTTTGCATGCAGATGAACGTGCAGTTTTGAGCACCCCCGAAAATGACTCAACCAGAACATTCTCGGGAGTCTTGCCCATGAGCCAGCCCCTCGCTCCCTGGTGGTCTCACCGCCGTGCCGGGCTCCCTGCACTGCCGCCTCCGACCACGTGTCACCAGCTCCGACCGCCCGTCCGGACCCACTGCCTTCCACTCCCTGAGCCCAGCCGCGCGGTGGGACCCGCCAGCGCGTCCGAGGGAGGAGAAGGCGAGTCCCTGCCGGCCACGCGGCACGGAGGACGCACGGAGGACACACGGCGGCCTCTGCCTGCGAGGACTCTGGGCTTGGGGTGGGGTCTGTGGCCCTCCCGCCCCTCAGTCAGGGACCTAGGCCTCCTGACCGTCCCCTTAAAGAGTGGTTGTGTTTCCTGCCACCCGTCCCGCGCGGGGAGGTCAGGGACCCGAGAGTGAGAGTCAGTCTCCTCAGAAGAGAAAGGGAGTCTCCCCACCGAGTGGCCGTTGTCCCTGAGCTCAGAGGGTCAGAGGTGGCCCTCTCTGGAAAGGCGAGGCTTTCACCACCGCAGTGACAGGATCACTCTAGGGGTCAGTCCTCTAAGGGATCTGGGCTGGGTTCTTCTAACTTTCCTCCTGACTCTGCGAGCAGGACAGCAAGGGGGACACAGCGGGAGCCCGCAGGGACAGAGGAGACAGAGCTCACGAGGAAGCCGGCGGCTCGGCGGGAGCTCGCCCGGTGTGTGAGGCGCACGGCGTCGCGCTCAGGTCCCAAGACGGGGAGGCCCTCGGCGCCCCCACAGCACCCGCAGCTGTGCGACACGGCCGAGCCGGAGAGAATGCCCGAGACCCTCCGCCGGCACCTCCTGGACGTGCTCCGGCTGCCGGGAGGACCGCGGGCCCGGCACCTGCAGGGGCTGCGGCCGGCCCTGGACGGGAGCTGCCTTGCGCCGGCCCCTCAGAGGGATTCGTTCAGTTTTCAGGAATCTGGGCAGCCAGTTGCTGGTAACTTGCAATTGTCCGTGATGAGAGAATTTACACTATGGAAATTGGACAGCATCCTAAGTCAGGCTTTTTCCCCCAGAGGGCCAACCGCCAGACCTTGCCAGCAACGGAAAATCCAGGGAGCAGGGGAAACCCTCATGATTGTGGAAAGATACGAAAAGTCGTCATAATCAGAGAAAACACAGTCGAGGTAAAAGGAATTGTGCAGAGTGCTGAGCTCCTGGAAGTTAAAAAATTAAAGAAATTAAAATTAAATTAAATTGGAAACTTGAAAAATGACGGCACAAATAAAAATTCACAGGAAGAGCTGAAGGCAAAATTCAAATACCCTAAGGCAGCTGGGGGGCTCAGCCAGTTAAGCATCTGACTTCAGCTCAGGTCACGATCTCACGGTCCGTGGGTTCAAGCCCCACGTCAGGCCCTGTGCTGACAGCTCGGAGCCTGGAGCCTGCTTCCGATTCTGTGTCTCCCTCTCTCTCTGCCCCTCCTCTGCTCTCTCTCTCTCTCTCTCTCTCTCTAAGATAAATAAACATTTTTAAAGCTTTAAAAAAGTATGCAAATACCCTAGGAAGCAGAGTGAGCTCTGGAGAAGCAGGAGTTCACACAAGTTAGGGGTCCACATCCACACGGCCCCACGTCTGACCCAAGGAGTTCCAGAAACAGAAAGCAGAAAGTGAGCTCCCACGCACGGAAGCTCCTGGCTCTCCAGGCAGCAAGAGCAAAGCCGCGGGCGCCCCGAGTGGACCCTCCCCCGCGCGGCCTGCTGGGCTCTGAGGCCGAAGAGAAAACCAGCAGCTGCCTGAGTTTGGATGTGGGAATGGCCCTGGAGTCCCAAATAGCAACACGGAACCCAGAACACTGTGAGCAATGCCTTTCTGGTTTTTAGGACAATAATTTCCTACTGGAAGTTCCAAACCAAACACTTTTTCAGTCCAGCACGAGAGGAAGAAGGTATTTTCAGATCTGAATGAGGCTCCTCTAGAATGTGAGGTGCCCGCTGGAGAGCACGCCCACAGGGCGGTCCGCATCCTGGACACAGGCTTGCAGAGACCACATCCGGGCATGAGCGCAGGGGCTCGGGTGGGCGTCCCCAGGAGAGCGCCGGAGCGCGTCAGCTGGACGGGGAGGGGGCAGAATCCACAACAGCCCCGTGAGCTGAGCACTTGGAAAATCGAAAATCGAGGCGGTCGTTGATCCGCACAAGGCAGGATACGAACTCACAACAAATTAGGGTGCAGCTTTGGGAGCAGTGTGGGCAGAAGTCCTGCACACCTGCAGCCCGTGGCTGCGTCCACGAGTGCCGCCAGCCCCAGCCTGGCCCTTCCACGTGCCGTGCCACGCTCGAAGGAGCGGCCCCGCCAGCCGGAGCCCGGTTCCCCGGGCGAACCCGTGCAGAGAAGCCTCGGACTTGGATCCACGCACCCGGCGACACTTTGCTGGAGAAGCTGGAGGGGTGGGGGCTGGAGAGGCGCTGGGCCACGTGGACAGAGTCCCCTCTGTGACGGGCGGACCAGCTCACCCGGGGTCGGAGGAACCCGGTGCCCCGGGCCCCTCTCACTCGTGCCGTGGGAACTAAGTCTTAACAAAGGCAGACTTGCTCCTCTGGTGGGGGAGGGACGACCAGCCCGGGGCCCCACGGCTGGGCCGGGCCACCTGAGCCGGGGGGTGCCTGACGTGGAAGAGGCTGGGGGATGGGGTCTGGAGGCAACACCGAGGGCGACAAAACCCCCACCTTCACCTTCGGAGTCAGGAGCGGCAGATGACGCCTAAACCCTGAATGTCTTAAAACAGTGGTGCAGACTGAGCCGAAATCAGCCGGAAGTTGGGAGGCCCGCAGTGGGTCCTTTAGGGAGCGAGAAGCAGGGTGTGGACGGGCGTGGCCGAGCACACTCTGCCGGCTGGTGGAGGCTGAAACTGTAAGAACACATCCAGGTTCCTAAAAAATGTCTTAACTGTAACAGAAATAAAAACTAAAGACGACGGCAAAGTAATAGACAAAATCAGTTTTGCTGAAGCGGAAGAGTCTGTGCGCAGGGGGACGACTGGCGAACCGCTTGGGGGGACCCCCAGCCCGGCGCCCCGAGCCCGGCCCAGGCCTCCGCTGGAGGGAGTGGCGGGCGCTCGCCCGGAGCCCTGCTTCCTGGGGACCCAGAGCTCCTCAGAGATGGGCTGATGCCAGGAAAACGGGTGCCCTCGGGTGGGCCCCCTCCCCCGGTTCCAGAAGAGCCTGCCCTGCTGGGCACCAGCCTCTCGGCCCCCGTCGGCCCCGAGCTCCTGGGACGTTCACAGAGTGGAAAGGAGGCTGCAAGCTTTAACCCCTGAATGCTTACGATTTAAAAAAACGGGTCTGGCAAATGATTAAACTAAACCGAAGACCTAATTGCTTTCGTTTAAAATAATATGAAAGCAAACGTGATATTGTGTTGAACTTGGACGAACGGTACCTTTGGCAACAGAGTCCTGTCTCCCCCACAGACCGCTGTGCAGAAACACTACGAAATGAGGTCCTCGGTGCCTGTTACGCCGAAGTAGTTTGCAACGGAGCAAATGGCCGCTTTGGGGAATGGTCCAGCCCATTTCTGCCTTCAGCCCTGGGAGCAAATCCCACTGATGGGGCAAGAGCAGAGAGGGCCCACATTTTCGCTGCGATGGCCAAATGCCGCGTGGGCTGCGGAGGCCGGGCCCCTGAAGGACTCCCAGCCCTGACGCAGCCGTGGGCCCGGAGGCCAGGGTGCGAGATACTGGAAACCGTGACTCAGAGGGGCCTCCAGCTCCTGGGCCCTGTTCCAGGTGCCGGCGCGAGGCTGTGCCCTGCACAGAGCTCGGGGCAGCAGCTGCCAGCGCGGACACGTCCGCGCCCGGCCGGGAAGGCGCGGGGGGCCGTGTGCGGGCCGTGGGCACAGTGCTGACCCGTGCAGCGGACAGGGCCCCCCCCCCCCCCCCCCCGCCGAGGAACACTGCGGCTGGGCCAGGCCCAGGGGTGGAGAAGGGAAATCCTGTTGGAAGAGCCCGAAGTGCCCAGATGGGGCCTCGGGCCCGGCCCGGAGGCAGAGCAGGGGTGCGACCCCTCCCCGCAGAGCACATACTTTGTGTTCTGGGTTCACGTTCACTCCCGAGTGGATCTGTATGCAAAGCTGCCCGAACATCTGTTCGCACGGTGAGGGTGGGACTCCAGGGGCTGGGCCCCTCCCGGTGGCCCACCCACAGCGAGGCGGGGGCTCCCATCCCACCCCGAAGTGGACAGCTGGTCCCCAGTCTCCCCAGTTAACTGAGAGAGAAATCGGGGGCAGGGGGGGGCGGGTTTGGAACATGGTCATAAATCTGGGATCTGTTTTTACTGGTGCTTCTATTTCAGATTTTCAGTTTGGAAAAATACGCTTTTATGCGTTCCAGGCACCCCAGTGATGACCGAGAGGTGATGATAAATGGAAAAACTAAAAAAACAAAAAAAAAAAAAAAAAAAGAGGAAAGCCCTTTTCTGGGCCAGGAGAACAAGTCCCTTCGTCGCATTCACACTAAACTTCACCTGTCTGGTTTCGTGTCATTTCTGTGCATCTTGCACGGGTGCAACTGCGCCGGGAGCCCCCCTCCCCCGTGCAGTCCCGGGGCCCCCGTGCGCGGAGTGACTAGAGGAGCCGGTGCCCCAGGGCGCACGGACGACGCGGGGCAGGAGGGCTGGGCCGTGCGGCGGTGCGGGGCACAGAGCTCATTGTGTGTCAGTTTGCACGGATCCCGAACCAACACGGGAGGCTTTTTACGTGCGGCTGTGGTTTCCTTCCTGCCTTGCCACGAAAGGACTGTTTTTGCCGGGCCGTGGAAGTCTGCGCGGCCGGCCGGTGGGGTTGCCAAGCCCGAGTAGGTGGGTTTTAATTTGCTGCAGCTGTGCTGGCCGGCCCCTCTCCCCGCCGCGATGTGGCAAATGAAGGAACGGGGTCTGTCCCTTGGAAGCAGCTGTAAGCCATTCAGTCGCATAAACTGAAATGAGAACACGGGGGAGAAACCAGACCTGCAATTCCGCCTTGTTCCACAGCTGCCCTCAGCCCAGCGAGACAGCCGCCCAAACAGAGCCACCTCCCTGGGCCTTGGCCCGGGGACAGGAGGCGAGAAGGGGGTTACTGCAGGCCCCAGGTATTTTGGTGAGCCGGAGGCCGGCTGGGGAGGGTGCGGGCGCCAGCGACACCTCCAGCTGGCGGGCGTTCTTGGCAGCCGTGTCCCCAGGATCGCGTCCCGGCGGGTGAGGCGCACGTCAGGCCCTCCAGCCTCTAGTTGCCCCGGGGGCCAGTGTGGCTGCGGAGGGGGCTGTCGGGGGGAGGAAGGGGGGGGCCCGGCTGCCGGCACCGGGCAGGAAGGGCCCCCCGGCCCTGAGGTTCTGCTGTGCATCCCGCCAACCCAAACGACTGCCCGGGCAAGACACAGCCAGAGAGCCGAGGAGGGAGAAACGCGGGCTCTGGCCAGGACTCCCGAGCGGGCTGTCGTGGGGGATGAGGTTCCCGGGGGAGCAAGGGGCATCCCCTGCCCACCGGGCCTTTGGGACAAGCCTCTGGCTGCCCTCACGGTCCACGTCCCCGAGTCTGACCCGCGAGCCTGCCTGCCGGGCCGCCAGGAGGGCACGGTCCTCGGTGAACTGGTCCACGCGTCTGACCACACGCTCCCCTTCCTTCCGTGTCTGGCCTGCGACGGCGAAGATTTCGAGGCAGCGCGTCCTCAAGGAGCTGCTCCTCCGCCCGGATTCAGACCCGAGCGCCCAACACCCTGTGACTCGTCCACGCGGGCGCACGGGGCACACACGTGTGGCCGCCGCAGACGTGGACCCGTGCGGCGTGGCGGGAGGGATGCGGTGGGCGCGCGGGTGCGGCGAGTCGGGACGGGCCGAGGTGGTCCGAGGGAGCGCGCATCGAGCCCGTGTCACCACGACCAAGCGAACAGGCCGTCCGCACCCCGTCACTGCAGCACGGGCCCTGCTGGGCGCCGGAGGGCACGGGGCACAGGGAGGCCCCCCAGTTACTGTCACGCTGTCAGCCTGCTGGCAGACAACGCGGAGCAGGAGGAGGCCCCTCCCCGAGCCCTCCTCTGTCCTGCAGTCCCTGAGGAGACCCCGAAAGCACTAGGTGTCCTGTGACACACGGCCCCCGGCGGTCCTGGGAGCCCCCTCCTCTCTCACCCGACACCCGCCGCCCCCTCCCTCTGCCCCCACCGCAGCCGGTGCGGGTGGTGAGGCCCACCGGCGCACCCTGGGGGTGGGGGGGCTCAGGAAGCGAGGCCGGGAGCCAGTACCAGCTGTGCTGCAGGGCGTGCTGGCGTGTGAGGTGGCCTGGCCCACCCCGATCCCGTCTGGCCTCAGTGGCCCCTCAGGGAAACAGCTCAGACCCCTGCAGGGTCCAAATTCAGGGGCAAACGGACCGCGAACCCCTGGCCTGCACCCCAAAGGCCAACCTGGAGGGTGGCCTGACGCCGTGCCCCCCGGGGGCTCCAGGCCGGACAGCCCATGGCTCTCAGAGCCCCCACCCCCCCACCCGACCCCTGCCCCTTAGCCGGGAGCAAGTGGGAAGCTCAGACTGGGCGCCTGGGCTCTGGGTCCCCAGCGTTGCAGGACCTGAGGCGGCAGAAAGAACGAAACCCCCGCCCCTGTGGGACGCACACTCCTCCAGGGAAGTCTCAAGATGGGGTGACCGGGCCCTGAGCCCCTGCCCTGCGGGTCTCTAAGTTCCGGCTCTGACGGTCTTCAGGAGCCCCTCTGCCATTGCACCACCTTCCTTCAAGCGTGCAGTGCACCCTGGCTTCAGAAGCGGGGGATCCCGAGGGCCTATGGAGCTGATTCTGCCCCCTCCCCCCTGCAGTGTCCGCCCCCTGAAGTTTCCACTTAAACCACAGGGAATGAAACCAATTAGAGGACTATTTGGGTTAATAGGATCCTATTCTAAAAGTGCAAATGTATGTGCTCTGTTAAAAGGCCATCAGTCATTCACACATTAGTGTGAACAAGTCCAGAGGCTTGTTCTAACCCAGCCTTTTCCGAGGCGGCTAAAGTGCCGGTCCGGCTCTTGGACCGGCTGTGAGCGAGAGGCCGGGCACAGGTCAGGCACGGCCTGCAGGGCCAAGGGCCTGTGCCTCCCTTTCCTCTTCCTGGGAGCCACCCGGCCACCCAGCCCGCTGTGGGCAGGACAAAGCCCAGCACAAAGGCCTGAGCCCTGAGTAGCAAGGAGGTTTTGGAACCAAGTAGCTCTCCCTTAGAGAACTTCCTGTTCAGTTCGAGCACACATCCAAGCACTCCCGTAAACACAGCACCCACAACACGCGGGCTGTTGCAGAATCAGAAGGGAGCCTCCCACAAGGGTCTGCGCTCGCTCGCGGGTTTCTCGGAAGGGAAGGAGGCAGCAGCCGCAGACACGGGCTGACACCAGAACACGGCACACGTGTGCACGCGCCAGCACCCACACCTCTGCCGCACTCGTGTGTTCGCGTGAGCACCCACACCTTCCGCTGTATTCGTGTGCACACACGAGCACCCATGCCTTCCGCCACACACGTGTGCACACACTAGCACCCACACCTGCCGCACACGTGTGCACACACGAGCACCCACACCTTCCACTGCACTTGTGTGTTCACGCGAGCACCCACACCTTCCTCTGTATTTGTGTGCACATGCTAGCACCCACACCTTCCGCCGCACACGTGTGCACGTACCAGCACCCACACCTTCCACTGCACTTGTGTTCACGTGAGCACCCACACCTTCCGCTGTATTCGTGTGCACACACGAGCACCCACGCCTTCTGCCACACACGTGTGCACACGCTAGCACCCACACCTTCTGCCACACACGTGTGCACACACGAGCACCCACACCTTCTGCCACACACGTGTGCACACACGAGCACCCACACCTGCCGCACTCGTGTGTTCACGTGAGCACCCACACCTTCCACTGCTGCACATGTATGCACACGCCAGCACCCACACCTTCTGCTGCACCTGTGTTCATGTGAGCACCCACACCTTCCGCTGTATTCGTGTGCACACGCAAGCACCCACACCTTCCGTCACACACGTGTGCACACGCTAGCACCCACACCTTCCACTGCACTTGTGTGTTCACGCAAGCACCCACACCTTCCACTGCACTTGTGTGTTCACGCGAGCACCCACACCTTCCTCTGTATTTGTGTGCACATGCTAGCACCCACACCTTCCGCCGCACACGTGTGCACGTACCAGCACCCACACCTTCCGCTGCACTTGTGTTCACGTGAGCACCCACACCTTCCGCTGTATTCGTGTGCACACACGAGCACCCACACCTTCCGCCACACACGTGTGCACACACGAGCACCCACACCTGCCGCACTCGTGTGTTCACGTGAGCACCCACACCTTCCACTGCTGCACATGTATGCACACGCCAGCACCCACACCTTCTGCTGCACTTGTGTTCATGTGAGCACCCACACCTTCCGCTGTATTCGTGTGCACACGCAAGCACCCACACCTTCCGCCACACACGTGTGCACACGCTAGCACCCACACCTTCTGTCGCACACGTGTGCACACACGAGCACCCACGCCTTCCGCCGCACACGTGTGCACGTACCAGCACCCACACCTTCCGCTGCACTTGTGTTCACGTGAGCACCCACACCTTCCGCTGTATTCGTGTGCACACACGAGCACCCACACCTTCCGCCGCACACGTGTGCACACACAAGCACCCACGCCTTCCGCCGCACACGTGTGCATGCACCATCACCCACACCGTCCGCTGCTCCCTGCAGGCCCTGTCCCACCCCTCCCACCTGTGCCCTCAGAGCCCAGTGTTCGCTTCAGGACCCCTCGTTCCCACCCTCCCTGGCACAGCCCCGGGAGCGGAGGGTGCTGACTCCTCCCAGGGTCCAGAATTTTTGCCTCCACCCTTTTCTGCAGCAAATGTTCTTCATGACAAGACGTAATTGGGAACAATAAGGGTAACGGGATGAATTAAGCTCCTGCCTCAGCTTTCCGCCCGCGTGGCCCCTCAGTAGTCAAGGCTCGTAAAATCTCAGCGAAGTGCCCAATCGGCCACTACTTGCGGCAGACCCTTTCTTGTCGCCGGAGGAGCCTGGAACAACAGAGCCCAGAGAAAAAGCGAACAATAACTTTCCCTTGAAAAGGAACATGGGATGAGGAATCCATTCTCGAGCCTTTCTGGAGACGATGGCGGAGGGGCCACGGGGCTGCCGCCGTGTGGGGCTCGGACTAGTCCCAGGGCGCCCCGGAGCCACGTTTCCCTGTCGAACTGTTGGGTGAGCGTCCCGGGGCGGCAATGACAGACTATCACGGAGCGGGTGGCTCAAAACAACAGACGTGTATTCTGTCACAGCTTGGCAGGCCAGAAGTCCATGACCGGGGTGTCCCCGGGCCAGGCTCCCCCCAGAGGCTCTAAGGGGGCCCTTCTGGCCTCTTCCAGCTGCCCTGGCCTCCTGGCCGTGTCCCGTCCGTCTGTGCCTCAGTCTCCAGCTGGCCTCCCCATGTGTCTGTTCCTCAAATTCCTCTCTTCTTAGAGGGACACGGTCATAAGGGGTTGGAGCCCACCCTAATGGCCTCATCTTAGCCTGAACATCTGCAGAGACCCTATTTCCAGCCAAGGTCCCATCCACAGGCCCCGGGGATCAGGACGTGGTCATACCTTTCTGGTGGCTCAGTCCAACCTGAGATACCCAGTCCCCTGCTCACCACGCTTTCCCTGCAAGGTCAGCCCTGTAGCACGTCCCCCCCTAGAGCGTCAGGTCTGCGAGACCCCGTCCACTCGACACGGCCCAGGGGGCCTCACCCCGGCTGCTAGTCGGAGGCCCTGGGGACCGGGAGAGCCCCGGTGCCCAAGGGCAGCCAGACCCCGGCTCTCCCGGACCGGAGGGCCCAGCGTTGAGTCTGGGTGGTCCTGCCCCTGTTCCCACCGCCCCGCGGGGAGGCGCCACGGCGGCCCCACACTCACGGACGAGGAGACGGGTTGGGAGGGCCCTGCTGGGCGGGCCCGGGCCCAGGCCCAGGCCCAGGCCCACCCACCTCATCAGTCCACATGCACGTGGGGGCTTCCGTGGGAGCTGGGGCCACGTGAAGACCAGCGAGACCCGGCCCAGGCTGAGGCGTCCCACACACGCGGTCCCCTCCCACCAAAGCCTCCCTCCGGGGCACCCGCGTTGCCTGGTGGTGGGGGTCCACCTCCTCGCCGTTTGGACGGTTAAATCCTGGTACCCCGGCCGCCCACGAGTGGTGCCTCGCTGTCCTGGGAGCCAGCAGGGGACCCGTCCAGATCGGGTCACTGACACACACCACTGGTGAGGAAACACCACCTCTGTGGACACACCCAGTGGAGGAGTCAGGACAGCAGCGTGGCCCAGCGGTCTCAGAGCCGCCCGGAGGGAGCCCAGCCCTGCCGGAGGACAGATGGCCGTGTCTGCCGGAGCACGAAGCGGTGGCCGGCTCCTGGGGCTCCGGCGATAACTGAAGGGAGCGCTGCTCCCCGTTAGGGAGCAAGGCCATCTGTCCGTGTCCCCTCTCCTTCAGCATTTAATGATGCTTCCAGTGAGCCCGGCTGCAAACCTTCCAGACACTTCTGTGGATTTGCTGTTCTCTTGGGCTCTGTCCGGTCTGGGTGCTTCTGTTGGACGAGACTGTCCTGGGCATGCAGTGTCACAGCACCGCAGCCACACGGGCACCTCCCACGTCCCCGTCCTCGGGAGACTGGAACGGGGCCCCTGTGGGCTCAGCGGGGCCCCAAGGACCTGGACACAACCGCTTTATTCGGGAGGTGATTTTAGGTGGGAGGGGAGGAAGCCAACATCGATGGGGGTCCCTCTGTGGATGGCTCGTTCCTGTCAGAATAGCCGCCCCTGCCTTGTCCCCTGAGGAGCCATTACACTCTGGCCTGTCCCTTGGGCAGAAGAAGACACATGTCCCCAGATCCCAAGGCCCCTAGGACGTGTCCCCAGAGCTCAGGGCCCCAGACACAAGCATCGGTGAGACATGATCCATGGACAGATCTTGTCATGGAGATACTCTGGGTTTGTCAGGAACCTATAGCGGGGTCAGAACAGACCTCCTTGAGAAGGAACATTTTAGCTCAAAGCCCACAGGCTCTCGTAGTTCAGACAAGCGTAAGTGGAGAGGTCTACACAATGGGAGGTGGACACAGAAGGCTCTGGAAAAGTGGAGCCGGTGCAGGGAGGGAGGGACGGTCAGTGAGGAGTCACCGAAGCATGGAGATGCCCCAGGAGACTTGAGACCGGGCAGGGCCAGGACCCTGTGGTCTGGGGGTTGCAGGCCCATGGGACCGCGCTGGCCGGGACAATACCTAGGTGTGAGGTGGGCTGCTGCGGGCCCCTGGGTCCCAGGGAGGCGCGGGGCCAAAGCCGGGGTGAGCGGTGCCGCAGAGCCCGGGGGGGGGGGGCAGGACTGCCAGGACTCGGTCCCCGAAGTGGGGAGGCTGGGCAGAGGAAGCCAGGGTGGCCGCCGCACCCACTGTGGGGGGAGGGCACACCAACAGTGAAGGTCGGGACTAAAAAGTCCTCAGAAAACAGAGATCACTGGGAAGCCAGTTCCGAGACTTCTGTCTGGGCCCCCTACCCTTGCCTGTCTTCCAGTGACGACCTCAGCCTGCGGTGTCACCAGGGACAGAAGGCCTCGGGAGCCCGGGCCAGGGGAGCCACGTGTTGCTACACTTGCCAGAGTGCCTGTCGCGGGTGAGGGGACTTTCAGGTCTAGTGCACGGTGGCCACCATGTGCTCTATGTGACAGAGATGTCGCTGCCATGGTCGGGGTCTCCAGCGCTAAAGGATCCGGACCTCAGGGCTCGTGGAAAGGGTGAGCCTGGAGGCTCGAAGGTGAGCTGTGGCCACGCAACCTGGAGGACACGTCTCAAGTCCCCCCTCTGTGGCATCTAGAACCTCACTCTGGCCCCTCTTCAGGAGGGCTGGGTCTTTTTTTTTTTTAATCTTTATTTATTTTACTATTTTTTTTTACTTTTTTTTAACGTTTTATTTATTTTTGAGACAGGGAGAGACAGAGCATGAACGGGGGGAGGGCCAGAGAGAGAGGGAGACACAGAATCTGAAGCAGGCTCCAGGCTCTGAGCTGTCAGCACAGAGCCCAACGCGGGGCTCGAACTCACGGACCGCGAGATCATGACCTGAGCCGAAGTTGGCCGCTTAGCCAACTGAGCCACCCAGGCACCCCTTATTTTACTATTTTTGAGAGAGAGAGAGAGAGAGAGAGAGAGAGACAAAGTGCAAGCAGGGGTGGGGCAGAGAGGGAGACACAGAATCCGGGGCAGGGTCCAGGCTCCGAGCACAGAACCTGACGCAGGGCTTGAACTCATGGACTGTGAGATCGTGACCTGAGCCGAAGTCGCGCGCTCAATCGACTGAGCCACCCAGGCGCCCTTGTTGCCTTTGCTTTTGGTGTCACATCCATGAAATCACTGCCAAATCCAATGTCACGCGGCTTTTGTCCTACGTTTTCTTCTGAGACTTTCGTGGTTTTAGGTCTGCGATCCATGTTGAGCTGACTTGTGTGTGGCGTGAGGCAGGGGTCCCACCTCGTTCCTCTGCACGTGGACGTGCGGTTTTCCCAGAGCTGCCCGCGGAGGAGGCTGCTTCTCCACCAGCACGGGGTCGTGGTCCTCTCGTCGGGAACGGCGGGACCGCACGCGTAGGGACTTGCGTCCAGGCTCTCTGTTGTCTGGGCTGTGGGGCTCCTTGGGCCTAGGGCCACACGGTTGGGTGACTATACTCTGTAGCAAGTTCTGAAATCGGGAGGTTGCACAGGGCGTGCTCTAAAGCCTCAGTGGAACTGTAGCCCCTGGCATCGAGGTGGAAACAGACCCTCAGAGCGGCAGCTAAATGCGCCTGCTGAGGGCACGGAGTTGGCACAGTGCCCCGGGGATCGGGCAGGCCGCGAAAGGCACGTTAGGAAGCCGAGATTTCAAGGCAAACGTGACTGACAGGCTGCGGTGGTTGTTCGTCCCGACGAGAGCCAGCCTCGTAAGAGGGGCTCCCGGCAGCTCTGAGCACAGGCTCGCAAAGCCCGGGTCATGGTGCAGAGCTCTGGGGGGCATTCGGGCTGGGCAGCATCAGCCCCCGTGGAGGCTTCACTGAGCGGGGCGGCCTCAGCGGCCTCAGCGATCCAAGGACATTGCGGAGGGCTCACCACGTATCCGGTGGGGCTCTGACGGCTGTCACCGCTCCTTTAAAGACGACTCCAGACCCTGGGCGGGCTCGGATTCTTCTCCTGTTGCAGAGGAGGAAACTGAGGCACAGGTAGGTTCCAGGAGCAGGTTTGACCTTCACGAGGTTCCCGTGAAGCCACCAGAGAGGGTGGGTTTGCACGGCCGTCGGTGCCGCCGGCCGCAGGCTGGGCCCCCACATGCCAGCCTCCCGCTGTCCCAGCTCCGCTCACGGTGAAGCTGCCGTACCGGGGGTGCCTCCCAGCGTGGGGTCCGCGAACTTCGGCCGCAGCCCCGGCAGCCGTGAGCGCCACACCCCTCCCTTCTCAGTAGAGCAGGCCCCCCACCTGGGCGCTTGGGACATTGGGGCCGTGTAACTCCCAGGGGCGCTGTGCCCGCAGGAGGTGAGGCAGCACCCCCGGGCCCCCCCCCCCGAGGGGTGCCAGCGCCCGCCTGCCCCCGGCCTGACCGCCGCAAGTGGCTCTGGACGGCGGCCACCGGCCCCAGAGCCCACAGCCTGAGGGGAGCCTGGGCGGGGGCAGGGCTCACAGTGCGGGCCACCCCTCACGGGATCGCCCAGGCCTTCCGCCGGCTTCGGCCCCGGCCATCCTGGGAACTGCCACAGCCGGTGGTCACCCCCGACTCGGCAGGGCCGAGGGGCCCCTGCCCCAGCCCGATCGATGCTGACGCTCCGGCACCAGGTTCGGGGGGAGAATCAGTCCCCTGCTGTGCAAAGCCAAATGTTCGCACCACAAAGGACGTCCCCCTGCCAGCCAGCCATCTGCACCAGGCGGCCTCTCCGAGGACCGTGTGCACGGCTGGCTGTGCTCGGGGCCCCGGCCTCCCAGCAGCAGCGCCAGCCGCCGGGGCCCCTCCCAGCGCCTTCCAGGAGAGCCCGGGGCCGACCCGCCTTCCCCTCCCGTCCGCGCAGACTCTGGGGGCCCGCTGGCTGAAAGTGAGCTCTGTTTGTCGGCAGCCCTGCGGCTTTTGCACTTCACACACTTGAGATCAGTGCTTGACGATCCAGACACGCATCGCAGCTCAGAAACCACACAGGAGCCCTGACGGTGACGGCAGCCGCGCGTCGCCGCAGCAGCCAGACTGAAATTTATAACAGTGACCTGGGCCTCGTCAGGCCCTGGTGACAGGGTGCCGCGTGAATCGCTGCTTACTCACCAGTGAGCTTGGCGAGGTTGGGCGGATTATGAAATACAGAAAAGGTCAGACAGTAGGAGTTTGTCTAGACGTTCTATTTTGATCCTGCCCTCCGTGTCTCTGCGGCAGCCTTGCACACGCCGATATTTTAGCGATATTATAAAAAGCATCGTTCTCATCTCTCATCGGGGACACACCAACACCGAGGTGCCCAGGGGAGACCCCTCAGGAGGGCAGTCTCCTCTCAGGCCTCTTCCGGCCACGCCCGGCTCCTGGGAGGGACGCACGCCGGGAGGAGACCAGGCCTTCGGGAAGTCTGTCCAGGCAAACATGCCAAGACACAGGAGCGGCTTATCCTCCCCGGGCCTCACGAGCAGGCTGGCCGTGGTCCACCGCGGTCCCTTCCGCGGGCTGAGGAGGGGACGTCTCCCAGTGCCCGCCGTCCCATCATGAACTGAAGGAGACACGGGGGTACAGAGAATGGGGGAGACGGACAGAGTGTGGAGTCCCGGCAGCCCTGCGCCCGGCCGAGGTTCCTGGGGGGCTGGAGGTCTCCGCCCAGTGGTTCTTCCGCCCAGGACGTGACGCCCTCTGCAGACAGTTTTGGTTGCCCAGACTTGGGTGGGGTGGGGCGAGGGGGCTGCTGGCCTTAGAGGGCGGAGGCCAGTGTGCTCAGCACTCCGCAGGGCACGAGACGCCCACGGCGGCCACCCAGGCTGGTCAGCGGTGCCGACGTGCGAAGCCCCAAGTCGGGAACCAGTCCAGGTGACAGAGGAGAAAAACCGTCTGCCCGCGAGACCATCTTGGAGGGCGGATCTCGTTTCTGACGTTTCCGTGACCGGTTTCACTGCTACGCGCCCCTTCCCCCGGACCTGCCGCGACACCGTCCCCCCAGGCCGCCCCGGACTCCCCGCCCACCCGGCTGCAAACCGACAGGGAACGCAGGCGCCGTGGGGGCCTGGGGAGGCGGGCCAGCACTCACCACCTGGGAGCGCTGAGAAAACATGAGGCCCATCCAGGCAGAGTTGAGGGACCCGGTTTGGGTTCGTAGTCCTCACGCGAGTGGCCACCAGGGAGTCTGTTCTCTGCGGGCACCCTGGCCCCCTCGTGGCCCTCTGCAGGGGGGCTCTCTGGGCCTGGGGAGGCCCACGGGAGGCCCACGGGAGGCCTCATGCCTTTGGAGACCAAGAGGACGCGTGGCCTCGTGAGCACGGCCACCGCAGAGCTCGGCCGGCACCTTCCCTTCACCCCTCTGACTCCGGCGTCCCTGGGCCGCGGGAGCCCGGTTTTCTGAACAACTCCAGGCAGTGCGCGTCTGTTGTGAGGCCTGCCCCGCGAGATCCCCACCCGGTCCCTGCGCCATCAGCAGGACGGAACTTCCCCAGGCCACCCGGTTCGAGCACACGGTGCGGGGCTCCGTGCAGGCGCAGGCAAGGAGTGTGAGTCTGGGCCCCACGCAAGGAGCCCCTGAGATGAGTCCGCGGCCAAAGCACTTTGTGGGGCATCCGGGGCCCCAGGTGGTTAAGTGTCTGTCCCTTGATGTCGGCTCAGGTCATGATCTCACAGTCCATGAGTTCGAGCCCCACGTCAGGCTCTGTGCTGACAGAGTTGAGCCTGCTTGGGATTCTCTCTCTCAGACCCTCCCCTGCTCATGCGCTCTCTCTCTCTCTCTCTCCCTCTCTCTCAAAATAAAAAAAATAAAACTTTCAGAGCACTTTGGGAGGTGACCCCACCAACACTGGTAGGGGAGTGAGGCCGTGGGCCAAGGAGGAAAGGAAAGGCAATACACCACGTAGGTCATCAGCGAGGAGAGTAGGGTTGCATCAGTGCACAGCCGGAGACTGTATGCGTCCCCGGGGAGGGGCCGAGGCGTCTCCAGCCGGGTGGGGAGGGGATTCCACGGCACGGGGGCCCCCGCACTATGCAGCCCCATCCCTGAGGACCCGCCTGCAGTGCCCCTGTCCCCTCGCTGGCCTCTCAAAGCCCTGGACTCTGAAATCCGCGTTGGCTGAGCCGGGAAGCAGAGGCAAGGGCTTGTCCTCTGTCCTGTTGCCTGTGGATGGCCTCCCTCCTCTGGACCCAGCTGATACAGATGATGGGCCACCCGGAGGGTGCGGGGCTCACGGCTCGGGGCTCGGACAGCTCCTGTGATGCCTCCCCCGCCGTGGTTCGGTCCCCCCACGCCCCCGGGCCTCTGCCCGGGCCAGACAGGTTTTCATCTGAAACCGTCTCATTTCGTGAAGAATCCTGCCGAGCGGCTGGCGGCCGCCCCCGCCCCACGAGTACTCACCTGCCCGCTCCCCCTCCCCCTCAGGCTGCGAGGTGCCCGCCCTGGGCAAGCTGCCAGCAGCCCTCGAGCCCACGTCTGCTCTCGGGTGGCCACGTGGGCCCCGCTGAATCTGGAAGGGTCTGGCCCAACTTGGCCGTCAGCCAAGCTCCTGGCAGACGCCCCCTCCCCTCCAGGCGCCCTTGGAAGGGCCTGGAACAAGCGGGCCTCCGGGAAGGGGGGGCCCCAGCTGCCCCTGCACCTGGTGGGAAGGGGCCATGATTCAGAACTGCGGCCAGACCCCGGTGGCCGCTTCATCGAGGGGGATGAGAGGCTGCCACGCAACCTCTTGCGGTGACACACACACTCCCAGGGAGCCCCAAGACCCTCAACTGTCCCCCCACAGGCTCCTCTGCTGGGACAAGTGGGGCCACTGCCTCCCACTGTGTCTGAAAGGGCAGAGGGTCCACAGCAGGGGCTCCTTGGAGAGGCCAGCCCTGTGGACACAGGCCCTGTAGATGCAGGGCCCGTGGATACAGGCCCCATGGATGCAGGCCCAGTGGACGCAGGCACCGTGGATACAGGCCCCGTGGACGCAGGCCCTGTGGACACAGGGCCCGTGGACGCAGGCCCAGTGGATGCAGGGCCCATGGATACAGGCCCCGTAGACGCAGGCCCCGTGGACGCAGGCCCCATGGACACAGGCCCCATGGATGCAAGTCCAGTGGACACAGGCCCTGTGGATGCAGGCCCTCTAGATGCAGGGCCCATGGACGCAGGCCCCGTGGATGCAGGCCCCATGGACGCAAGTCCAGTGGACACAGGCCCCATGGACGCATGCCCCGTGGACGCAGGGCCCGTGGACTCAGGCCCCGTGGATGCAGGGCCCATGGACGCAGGCCCCATGGACGCAGGCCCCGTGGACACAGGGCCCATGGATGCAAGTCCAGTGGACACAGGCCCCGTGGATGCAGGCCCTATAGATGCAGGGCCCATGGACGCAGGCCCTCTAGATGCAGGCCCCATGGATGCAAGTCCAGTGGACACAGGCCCCGTGGATGCAGGCCCTCTAGATGCAGGGCCCATGGATGCAGGCCCCGTGGATGCAGGTCCCGTGGACACAGGGCCCGTGGACGCAGGCCCCGTGGACGCAGGGCCCATGGACTCAGGCCCCGTGGACGCAGGCCCCGTGGACACAGGCCCCGTGGACGCAGGCCCCGTGGACACAGGGCCCGTGGACACAGGCCCCGTGGACACAGGCCCGGTGGACACAGGGCCCATGGACACAGGGCCCATGGACGCAGGCCCTGTGGATGCAGGCCCCGTGGACGCAGGGCCCGTGGATGCAGGCCCTCCTGTTTTCAAGGACACCACACCAGGAGGCACGCTGGCCCAGGGTCCTCGAGGGAGGGGCATTCACACTGAGACACGCTGGGCCTGTGCACGCCCCCCCGGATCACCGCATCCTCTACGCCGTTGTGGGAGGCAGTGTCGTAATGGAACCACAGCCACTAATTAACAGTGACCCGGGCCTCAGTTTCCTCCATGCAAGGAGGGGGCCGGTGAAGTGATGTCTTGCTCAGGGAGAGGCCAAGGCGTGGAGTGGGCTGGGGGCCCTAAACCGCCCGAGAGAGACAGTGACACGGCCGCCTGGCGCTCGTGGCCTCCAGAGGATCTTCAGGACCCAGCCTGGTCCCCGGCCACCCCTCCTCGTCAGGCTGAGGAGCCCACTCTAGATCCCCCACCCCGATCCCACCAGCCTGTCACCCACAGACCCCCACGCCCCTGCAGGAGGCGGAGAGGCAGGCCCAGGACCACCTGCCGGTGTCCCTCCCGGCCCAGGCTTTGGCCTCCAGGAATCGCTGCCTCGGAGCCTTCTCCAGGGACAGGCTTGATAGGGGCCGGGGCCACGTCGACGCCACCCTGAGGAGGCCCACGTGGACTCCCGTGTCCCAGGCCTGCTGCCGACGCTTCCTTTGGGGTCTCTGTGTGGTGCCCGCTGGCCCGTGAACACGGGCGCCGCATCACGCGGGGGGCGCGCCCCGGCGCCGGAGGGCTGAGCGGGAGGACACCTGCAGAGCCCGACCCAGGCGTCGGGGACCCACACCCGCCACCTCCGAACGGAGCCAGTGTGGCCGCTGACCACACGCACGCCTCCCGTGCACGTGTGAGACTTCTCAGGAAGCATATTCCGTGAGGGTAACGGTCCCGGGCTCTCCCAGGAAATCGAGGCGTGGTGATTCAGGCCCCCAAGGGCGCCTTTGTGGGGGGCTCGGGGAGGGCCAGCAAGCCCCCGCTCGTAGAGGCCAAGAAAGTCCTGGGGACGGCACGTGGAGCTCACGAGGGTGGACCCCGCGGACCGCGCCCTCTAACTGCCCTACCGGAGGGAGGGACGTCACATGCCACCACCAGCCAGCGTCACAGCCACGGCCCACCCCACGTCTCCACTGACCCACACCCCTCTCACCTGGCGGCCCTTCCCTGCATCCTCGCGAGGCCCCCCACCCCCACCCCCGGTGAGTCACCAGCTGTCCTGGAGTTACAGGACAGGTGTCACCGCCGCTACTGCAGCCCAACGGGGGCCGCGGGGCAGGGCTGCCCCTGGGAGACCGGGGGTGCTAGGAGCTTCCTGGGGACCCTGCCCCGTCCCCAGCCCCAATCAGCATCCCCCCGCTGAGGCCCGGGGATGAGCGAGGGTGGGCGGCAGGAGGGTGGACGGAGGGCACGCGGCCGGCCCGCCTGCGCACGGACTGAGCTGACGCCCAGCTCCCCCATCAGTAGGCGCGCAGACGGTGAAAGCGTGGGGAAATCGGTGTCTCCCCAAGGCCACACAGAACGTCCGTGTCCCAGCAAGACACAGGCCTGAGCACGTCTGTCCCCCAGCAAAATGGACGGAAGGGGACACAGATGCGCCTCGCCCAGCTCCCAACTCCGGGCCCGGGGCAGAACCCGGGCAGGACCCGGGGAGCCAGGGTCTCCCCTCCGGGCAGGTGGCTCAGGATCCCCCTGTGTCCGGCCAAGTTACAGATGGTGACTCCCATACCGCTGATGACAGAGCCAGGGAACCAACGGCCCTCCTCGTTCAGAGGTCCTGCCCCGGACCTGTCCAAACCTCCTCTCCCTTCCTCTCCCCTCTTGCCCTCCCCTCCCCTCCCCTCTCCTCCTCTCCCCTCCTCTCCTCTCCCCTTCCCTCCTGCCCTGCTCTACACTCCCCTCCCTTTCCCTCCTCTCCCCCTCTCCCCTCCGGTCCCCTCCTCTCCCCTCCACTCCCCTCCTCTCCTTTCCCCTTCCCTCCTGCCCTCCTCTACACTCCCCTCCTTTCCCTCCTCTCCCCCTCTCCCCTTCTCTCCCCTCCTCTCCCCTCCACTGCCCTGCTCTCCCCTCCTCTCCTCTCCCCTTCCCTCCTGCCCTCCTCTACACTCCCCTCCCTTTCCCTCCTCTCCCCCTCTCCCCTTCTCTCCCCTCCTCTCCCCTCCACTCCCCTCCTCTCCCCTCCTCTCCTCTCCCCTTCCCTCCTGCCCTCCTCTACACTCCCCCCTTTCCCTCCTCTCCCCCTCTCCCCTCCAGTCCCCTCCTCTCCCCTACACTCCTCTCCTCTCCTTTCCCCTTCCCTCTTGCCCTCCTCTACACTCCCCTCCTTTCCCTCCTCTCCCCCTCTCCCCTTCTCTCCCCCTCCTCTCCCCTCCACTCCCCTCCTCTCCTCTCCCCTTCCCTCCTGCCCTCCTCTACACTCCCCTCCCTTTCCCTCCTCTCCCCCTCTCCCCTTCTCTCCCCTCCTCTCCCCTCCACTCCCCTCCTCTCCCCTCCTCTCCTCTCCCCTTCCCTCCTGCCCTCCTCTACACTCCCCTCCCTTTCCCTCCTCTCCCCCTCTCCCCTTCTCTCCCCTCCTCTCCCCTCCTAGGGTGCCTGCTCAAACCAGGCTGCACCCCGCTGAGGACTGGGGACGGGGGGGGGGGGGGACTCCAAAAGGGCTGGCCCAGGGCAGGCACTGCGGGAGAGTCCCAAACGAGGCCTGAGGGCTGCGGGCTGGAGGCAGGTCAGGCTGCCCTGCCCTCAAACAGTGACATCACCTCTGAGGCCGCACAGGCCCAGCACGCTGCTCCCAAGGAAGCCCGGCACGACTGGCACGGCACGGGGGATCCGAACGGGCCTTGGCAGGTGTTTGCAGGAGGAGGTGCTCCAAGCACACGTGCTCGCCCCTGCGCCCCCCCGGGAGCTCGCCAAACTGTATCCTCTACGCTCAAACCACGGCATCTGCCCCAAAGGGGGTCCCAGCAGCAGGACCACAGTCAGGGCCTCTGGCTTCACCTCCAGAAACAAAGCCTCGATGGGGCTCCGAGCCGCCAGCGGGTGACACAGGGTAGCTTCTCACTTACAGGGCGTGCGAGTCACACTTCTGTTCACTTTCTGTCCCAAGAACCTATGCTGGCCTGTCACCTGGGGCGATGGGGGGGGCAGTCCGTGGTCTCGGCTGCATGGGGGTGGCCTGGGGACACAGGCACATGTCCCCACCTGGGAGTCAGCGGCAGGACAGGGAGCGGGACTCCCCAGAGGAGGGCAGGCGAAAGGCGAGCCGTTCGTGTTCCAAATCATTTCAATCAGATTTTTTGAAACAGGGAATCCCGTGGCAAAATGTGACTAGTTCTGCCACAGCCAGGAAGAGGGGGGAGAGGCCAGCTGAGACTGAACCACACTCACACGGAGGCCACACCCGGGAGGGGCGACCGTGGACGGTGTCTGTTGTGACCCCCTCTACGGACAGGGAGACCGAGTCTCTCGGAGCCGAGTGCTTGCTTGAGGCCACGAAGCAAAGAGGGATACCTCCTGGCGTGGAGGGCCTCTCTTTACTAGCGTCCCGTCATTCTGTCTCTCATTAATTTGCCTAAAAAGCTCTAGCCGTGAGCGAGCAAGCAGCAGCTCTCCACCTGTGCAGGGTCATTACAGACCGGCGAGCGCCGGTGGTGGCCGGGACGGGCTGGCTCAGGGAGCGGGGCCCCGGGGACCCGTGCAGCCCTCCTTACCTTGCAGACTGACCCTCCCCGCCCCTCCCTGATGCCCCCCCCTCGCGCCCCCCGGGGTTGCCAGCAACCACTGGGGAGTCACTAAGGTGAAGCTGGCAGGTTCAAGCAGCCGCAGTGAGCCCGGTGCCCTGCCTGGAATGTTCCCTCCAACGCATTTGCCAGCAGAAGCCCGTCAAATTTACAGCTAGAGATCCTGTAGTCATTTCTGTAATTGGCCAGGAAAATCAAGCCTTATGAAGGCAATGTTTTGTTTGAACTGGGCCTTATTTCATAAAATTTCCTTAAAGCAATTATGTTTTAATAAATGTGGCTGAGGTCATGGATGGCACCTCATTTCGTAACGGAACCTGCATCCCATGGCAATTAGCGGAGAAATGAGCATGATGGGACCAGTAGCCGGGGCGCGTGACGTTTTCTCTATAGGAGCTACAGATAATCTATGAATCTTGCCCCAAACACCCAGCAACTCGCAACATTCCTCACCTCCAAGTCGGGTCTGTGAAATTGCTTTAAGTAAACAAAACAAGATGCCGGAAGGTAGCATGTCAGTGTATGATTTATGGTGCGAATTGAACGTCTTTGTGTGATTAAACACATGATTAACCCCCAGGAGCAAAGTGTCACAATATTGAACAACTCGACTCAAGCCTGGCCCTTTGGGCCTGCCCCACATGTCTGCCCAGGAGGGTCTGTGTCCAGGAGGGTCTCTGTGCCCAGGAGGGTCTCTGTGCCCAGGAGGGTCTGTGTCCAGGAGGGTCTCTGTGCCCAGGAGGGTCTGTGTCTCTGGGGAAGGTCTGTGTGCCTGGGATGGTCCATCTGTTCAGGGACCCCTTCCTCGGGGAGCCTTAGCCCTGGGTTTACCCTGACCCTGCTGGGAAGCACACTGGGCCAGCCTTGGGCCACCACAGAGAATGGAAGGGGACCCCGAAGAGACGCACATCCAGGAACAACTCTCCACGCCTTTGTTTAAGACAAAAACAGTAAATGAGTGGATATTTATCCAATGCAGGTAAAATTGGATAATTCCAATTCAGGGGAGTGCCTCGAATCTCATGGCATCTGGTCTCTGTCTTCTCCAATGGGAACTAGAAACCTTAAGGAACTGACCAGCCAACGGCTGGAGGACGGCAGGGCCGGGCAGTGGGCGCCCAGAGGAGTGACTTCTCGGTGAGGGAGGCCCCCTCTCGGGACCTGGGGAGGGACACCGGCCAGCCACACTGGAGCTTCAGGGCCAAGCGGCAGGACAGGAGGCGGGCCAGCCTGGTGCACGAGTCACCCGGAGTCACCTGGGACGGCCGGACACAGCCTCCTGCAGACACACCCCCAGTCCCCCCTCCTTGCACGGCTGGGGGTCATTTGTGCCTTGTCTGCTAGGAAGCTCGGAGGTAAAGGCCCAGTTACCCCCTCTCTGAGTTTCCAGAAGCTTGTTCTCTGCCATTTTCCCCCCTCCCGTTAACTGGTATTTTCTTTATTGTAAATAACCCCAAATCCCTTCTGGAAACAGACGGGCAGTAACTGGGCCCAGAGGGAGGACGCCCTCACCCATCCTGTGCACAGAGCTGGTTCGCCCGGTGCCCCTGGCCCCCCACCCTCCTCAGAGACGGGAGCTCGGTGATAAAGTAACAGGTAGGGCTGTGACAATTGGAGGGACAGACTGAGAGGCACGTGCAGAGACATTTCCTCACAACCACGATGACGAGGCAGTAAACCGTCCTTTCACGTTAACGCACTAAATACTTAGGGCCAGTTCTAGCGAATCCTCGGCGTGGAGGCCGGGACCCTGGTGATGGTGCCCGGGATGCAATGTGCCCGGGGCGGCTGCTCCAGCCTCATCCCGCCTGCAGGAGAGCCTCGGGGCTCAGGGAGGGACACTCTGCCTCCTGCCTGTCCCCAGCATCCTGACGGCATGCCCAGAGGAAACCCTGCCTCCCCCACCCCTCAAATCAGCTCCGCCCCCGCCCAGACCCCTCCCCCCTGCCCGTCACAGGTGCCTCTGGTCCTGAGACCCGGCCGCCTTTTTGCAGTGAGAGGAGCAGAGAGTAGGGCCTGGGCCCGGCTCGTGCCAACGGCCCCCGCCAGGCGGGCAGGCCCTCCTCCGGGCGCCCTCGGTGGGGCCTGTGGCTCGGGGACACTCCTTTCAGCAGAGTCGCACCCAAAGACAGCGTCACCAGGTAGGCCAGCAATGTGGGCTGGCCCTCGTTCCCACAGACTGCCCGTCCCCGGACGCTCAGGAGGGTGACCAGCCACCCAGTGTCCCCAGGACTTGGCTGGCCTTAGTGCTCCCAGCCCCGTGTCCCAGGAACCCCTGGGGTGGACACGCCGGACAGCCGGCCGCCCTGAAGCCCGACCTGCGCGTCCGGCCCCCAGCTCCAGTCACTGTGCCGCGGCCTCGGAGCTGTGGTTCCCCCCCGTCTGGGGCCCGAGGGAGCCAAGGGCAAGAGGGGAGCTAACCTGAAGCGGGGGTGCCCGTTCGACCACCTCTTCCCTGCAGCCTGCTTCCCGGGCTCTGAGTGCCCCCGGCTGCCCCGACCAAGCCCCCTGAACTGGGCAGCTCCAAACAGGGGAAATTCATTCTCTCTGGAGGCCAGTGGTCCAAGATCGAGAGTCTCAGTGCCATGCTGCCCGGAGAATCTGGAGGAGGACGCTTCCTGTCTCTTCCAGGTCTGGTCGTGCCGGGGCCCCTGGCTTTCGACCACGTGGCCCCAGTCTCCGTCTCCGTCATCTCATGGCTTCTCTGTGGGGTCTGCAGCGTCCTCTCTGAGGACGACGGTCCTACCCGGGCCTCCTCATCCCGGACGACACCCTCTGAGCTCGTCACACCTGCAAGTCCCTGAGCATCCTCTTCGGGGACCCCGCTCAGCCCAGCACACCTCCTCTCTGCGGCAGGAGTGAGACGGCTCTGCTCACCCCATCCTTGTGGACTCAACGGTGTCCTTGCCAGTCTTTCTGGGATCCCAGACCCCAGGAGTCGCAGCACTTGACGGGCTGTGGGGCGCATACGGACGCCATCTGCAGAACGGCTGCTCGGAATCCCAGACTCTGAGCGGCAAATGTCCGTGGCCTCCTGGAGCCCAGGCTGACCACAGGCCACGGGGCAGGCCCGCTGCCGGACCGCATCACCGGGTGTAGGGTCGCCTCCCAGCTCGGTGCACCACGGAAAACCCCACCGACGCTCACGCGGACCCCACCCCGGATGCCAGGTGGCCGGCCCTGAGCGGCACGTGGGAGCTCGTGTCCTCGGTGTCCAGACGGCCCCCGTCCTGGCCCGACGCCTCGCCAAGCTCGGAAAGATGAGCACAGGCTGTGTATCGCTTGGCGCCCGAGGACGTGTTGTGAGTTCGCTGTGATCCGACCACTCACATCCTGTGGCGGAAGAACTTTCCCGCACACGCAAGGTGAACAAAGACCTAAAACCCCAAACTCAGACCCGGACGCTCCTTCCGGCACAACCGCACTGTCTCTGCTTCCAAAGGCGCCAGCTTCTATCCTAGAGGCTCGTCCTGGGGCGAGACCCTCTGCCTGGGTGGCAGGTGTGCCTTCGGGCCGCAGCGGAGACAGCAGGCCATCAGCGCCCCAACCTGCCGGAGGGCGGCACTGAGTCTCCTCACCGGGGCTTCTCCCTTCCTCCCCCTAGGTCTGGGGGTCCGACAAACCCTAGACACTTGGGGAAGGGCCCTCTGGTCCTCAGTCTGCAGACACTCACAGTGTCCACGTGCATGGCTGAGGCTGGACCCCAAGGGCACGGGCACCACGTCCTGCAAGCTGCTGACCATCCAGGCCGCTCTGAGGAAGCAAAGGTGGTCCTTCCCCCGGCTCGGGGCCAGCCCACCCCCCACAACACCACTCCAGGCCATCCCCCGGAGCGCAGCCTTGTCTGATGCCACGGCAGGGCGGCAGACCCCGGGAAGGGGCGGGGCAGCCGCCCCCTGAGACCCCGGGGCAGGAGCAGAGGCTTCCCCACAGGGGGCTTTCCTTGTCAGTCCCCACCAGCGCCCGGGAATTTGCTCAAAGTGGCTGGCAGGCTGGCAGAGATCCGAGGTGAGACCCCCGGTGCATCCTCGGAGGGGGCTAACGGTCAGCCCATCCCATCTCTCCGAGCGGGGTCAGCTGCGGAACCTTTATCGACTCACTTTATCGACTCGGCCACGTGGGAATCGCCCCCCTGGTTTGGGGCTGAGGTAGGAAAGCCAATACTTCCAGCAAGCACCCCGCCTTAAAAGGCAGGCTCTCAGCCCTCACCGAGACCCCCATCTCACCAGGACCGTTAGGACCGGCACTCGGGACTGCTCCTGGCAGAAAGGCCCCAAAAGTCACAGGATGCAAGGATGGGAATGTTTTTATTCTAACAGAAGGAAGAGGTGTTCTCTCTGTTTTACATCTGTAATTTAAATGTCTTTCTTCTTAAAATAAAAATTTTTTGATGTTTTTATTTATTTTCGAGAGAGAGAGAGAGTGAGCAGAAGGGCAGAGAGAGAGGGAGACACAGAATCGGAAGCAGTCTCCAGGATCTGAGCCATCAGCACAGAGCCCGACGCGGGGCTTGAACCACGGACCACGAGATTATGACCTGAGCCAAAGTCAGACACTTAACTGACCGAGCCACCCAGGCGCCCCTAAATTTATTTCTAAAATTGTTTAATAAAATTTTCATTTTACATAAAAGTTACAAAAACAGCACAGAGAGTTCTTGTGGTCCCCACACCCAGTTACCCCTGCCACTAACACCTCACGTTGTGATGCTATCAATCCCATAAATGCTGAGCTAAATGAACGCATGACGAGCCAGTTTTAACCAAATCCACATTTTGTTCAGATTTCCTTGGTGTGCCCCCAACGTCCTCCTTCTCTCCTGGGACCCCATCCAGGCAGGTCAGAGCGTCCCATTTGGACCATACGTGACCTTAGCCTCCTCGGGGCTGTGACAGCCTCTCAGACGGTCCTCGTGCCTGATGCCTGGACGGTTTTGAGGAAGTTTTAGGTGCCCCGGTTGCAGGGGGTGGGGGGTTGTGCTAACTTTCCGGTAGCGACACTGCAGTTACGGACTTGGGGGGAGAGGTGCTGTCCCCTAGTGTCACGGTTCACGCCATCCACAGGAGTCATCACAGCTGACCCTTGTGTGGGGCTGGGGGTCCTGAGGGGTCCCCACGTGGAGCCGCCCCAACCCCTTCTCTGTGGAGAGACCCCCGCCCTCAGGGCGCCCTCCTGGAGGGCAGAGTCCCCACAATGATTTCGAATTCTACACAGCCCGTGTGTCCTCTCCCTCGGCGTACTTCTCACACGATAATTCCTAAGGTTTTTAGAAAGTCATTATTTGGACTCTGTTAGAAATAGGCGATGCAGCGTTTTTTTCCACCAGGAAACAGAACAGGCCCCCAAGGCCCCTATGTGCTTCTTGTGTAATCTGATGATCCAGACCGGAAACGCTTCCCTCCCCGGCCAGCACCTTCTCCGGCTCCCCCGAGGGCCCCACCAACGGGGGGGGGGGCGTTCTGCCCCTGAGCCCACCTTCCTGGGCGCCTGCGTCCCCCTCCCTGTCACACCGCACCCACCCTCCACCCCACCCCATCATGCCCCCGAATCTAATCTGTACAGAAGTACGTGGAAATAGAGACCCCAAAGCAGGTACTCACGGATGGCCGAGGAGGACCCTGCCCGGCCACCTTCGGGTCCCCACGGCTCTGTGTCAAGACCCGCGAGGGTCAGGGCTCCAGGTCAGAGACGAACGACTCTGTTCCACAGCCAGCTCTCGGCCCCGTGGCACCTGCACGGACATTGTGCGGGGTATGGCGGTGGGGGGGGAGGGGTAGGCGGCCTGCCCTCTGCCCCCGTTCTGCCCTCAGCGTCCCCATCTGTGAAATGGGCTTCTGAGCACTCAGTCCTAGGTTGCGCTGAGCCCTGCACGAGGACGATGTCACTCAGCGCCCGTGTGCAGTGTCCCACACATCTCACACCGTGTGTGGCCTCCGCCGTGTCTTTTTCGGAACCCGGGGAGCAGCAGCACCAGCTGAGGGGCGTACTGACGGTGGGGACCCCAAGGTGAAGAGATGGACGCCGCAGGCAGGACCCAGGTCTCCAGCAGCTGAGGGTCAGCGCCTCGTGCACTCTGCCACATGGCCGTCCGTGGCCCCGCGGGACAGGCGAGCCCCGGGGCAGGAAGAGGGGCTCCAGCCTCCACGACCGTGCTGGCAGGCGACACCTCGGGGAAGTGGGCACCCCGGGGGGCCCATCGGGGCCCGGCCTCTGCCTGGGGCCGGCCACAGACGCCCCCTAGTCCAGCGCCGGCCCCACACGTCCAGCATCCTCTGCCCGACGGGAACGTCCGGGCACAGCTTTGCCACGGGGGTCTCCTCGAGGGAAAAGCCCGCAGGCCGGGCCCACCGCAGACACGCAGAGCCTCGAGGCGCCTGGGTGGCTGGCCGCGAGGCTGGGCCCCAGTCCCGGCTCCCCCGGTGACGCTGAAAGGAGCCCCCCCCCCCGCCCCCCGGAGTCTCGTGACTGGGGCCCCTTCTGTGGGGCGGCCACATGGTGTCTGTGCCCCCACGGGGCTCGTCCTGGAGCGGGATTCCCACCCAGGGGTGCCTGGCGGACATCTGCTTCCGGATCTCGGGCCCACGGGGAGCGTGAGAAGTTCACGTGGACTTGGTGTCCAGGAGCGGTGGTGGGAGGGAGGGAGCGGGAGCTGTGATCTAATATTCCCTCTGATTGCAAGGATCGCACGCTAAGGGCCGCTGTCTCTCAATCACCTCGGCCCCTGAGCCCTTTAAACCAGGCAACTTTAAAAGAAACATGTGTCTTTCCAAATTAGCTTTGTATCTAAGAATAATAAGACGGCAAGAGTTGTATTAATTAACTTACAGCCAGCGGGTTGTTTTATTCGCTGCAAAGGGAACCAGCATTTATTAAGCTGAGAGCGTGATCCAGGCCCCACCGGGCACGTCTCAGACGCTCCCGCTACTTTCCACAGAGCTCGGCCAGTGGTGGGGCCGGCTCGGGGCAGAGAGGAGCCTGCGGCCCAGGGACAGTGCGGCTCCGGACCCCAGCGCGGCCGGCTTTCCTCCCCCGCGTCTGCGCCCCACCCCATTCGAATCGGCCGGGGGTCTGGGCTTTGCACTGAAAGACAGCAGAAAACCTTCCGCGAGGAGTGGCTTTTTCACAGAATGGGGATCGGGCGCTAAACACAAGCCCGTGTGGCTCAGGCCCGAGGCGCACGGCGAGCTCGTCCCACCCGCCCCGGGGCCGCTGAGGCCGGCGGCAGGTTGACCCGGCCCTCGGCAGGGACGCCCGCCTTGCGGAGTTAGGGTCCCGTCCCACCTGTCCCACACCGTGGCCCCGGGCCCGGCTCCGCTGCAGGTGGGGTGGCTCCCACGTGGTCTGGCCGTGTCCCCAGCCCCACCAAGGGGCATCTTGGACTCCACGTGAACTCCCTGCAGAAGCAAAGTCGGGGGCTTCTGTGAGGAACAGGCCGCAGGCTGAGCCCGGCCAGAGGCCCGCCTGCCCGGCCGGCCCGTGAGGCCAACTCTGCAGTGAGGGTGACTCCGCCCCGACAGCAAATTCTAAACTCGCCCTATGACCCACCATCTGGGGAAAATGGGGATGGCCAGAGCTGCCTCCTAAGACCCCCGTGTTTTCATAAGCCTGCTGTCAGGCCCCAAGGGGGCCCGGAAGGTCCCCTCTGGTCGAGTGCAGGGTAAGTCAGGCTGGGAGCAGGAAGGAACCACGTCTGCAGGCGGTCGGGTGACCATGAAGGGCCGCGGGCCGAGGAGGGCAGAACCAGCCCCCGTCACACTTGGTCGGGGGGCGGGCTCCAGAGCACCTGTACCCTCCGGGCGCTCGAGGCCCCACATGGACGGAGCGCCTCCTCCTTCCCAGAGCTCAGGAGCACAGTCGCGGTGCCGGCTCCGCGGTCAGCACAGGAGGACGAGGTGGGCGCCGGGCGGGGTCCGGGCTGACGGCCCAGGGACACAGAGGGAGACAAGGGACAGCTGACAGGCTCTGAGTGCAGGACAGCTCCATGTCCCATGTCTGACACCTCAGAGGCCACGGGAAGTCACACGTAGCCCTCTTCCTGAAATTCAAACACGCTTTGGAACAAATGACTTTCGTGGTGCTTTCTATACAGTTGAGGAAGTTCCCCTGCTTTTCACCACGTGCTGTCCCAGAAGCAGGAGCTGAGGAAACACAGCAGCCCATGCACTGGGGCAGCGGCCCCCACACCGGCCTGGGGGTGGAGGCCCCCCCAGGAGGACAGGAGACCCCCAAGATCTCACGGTGGCTTCCACCCGCACCACAGCACCTCCAGCAGGACCGGCTCCTGGGCTGTCCCCACCTGCCGCACAAGCGCTCTGCACCCGGATGCAGAATCGGGCCCCGCTCCTCCTGGGGCCCGGCGTGGGCTGGTCTCTCCCTCCTGCTCCCCGCACCCCACAGCATTGCAGCATCACGGGGGCGGGGCGGGGGGGGGGGCTGAGGTTCACCGGCAGGACCGGCCCCAGGAGCCGGCCGGGCCGAGGGCCCAGTGGATGGCAGACCCGCGGCCCCTCGTGCCTGCGGTCGGGGTCTCGGCCAAGCGGGGCTCCTGAGCTCGTCGAAGCCTGTGCTTCTGTCCTTCACGTCGCCAGGCTGGGGCTTTGGGGGGGCTTCGGGGGTGGGGGGCGTCTGCGTGTTTTCTCTCGCCTGTGGCGCCGGGGCCTGGCATTTCTGTCTTCCTCACCCACCGGCTTGAGAATGGCCTTCGCCACAAGTGAAAGGGCCCAGCCCACCGTGCACGTGAAGCTGGCACACGCCTTTGCACAGAGGCCTGGCAAACAGTCCGCGGAAACAAGGTCTAAGGAGCGGAGGGCCCCCCGCCCTCTTGGGGTCCTTGCGGGATCCGGAGTCTTGCTTGAGCAACCTGTGTTCTGTTTCTGCTGGTTTTCCACCCAAACCATCTGGATCGTTAAGTCTCCTCGTCTGGGCCTCCTTCATCGCCTGCCCCTCCCTCGGTGTCCAGACTCCCTGCAGACAGGCAAGGAGGTGGTGCGGGGCAGGAGGGCACCCGGGAGTCCCCCTTGGGCCCAGGACGGGGCAACAGGAGTACCATCGGACACGCTTGGAATCAAGTGCCCGTCGTCCGTGACGGTTCACCCGGAAGGGGTCGCAGCCAGCTCTGCGATGCCTGTGTGTGGGTCTGTCTGTGTTCTGCTCCACGGTGGGGTGTTTGTCACTAGTGACCACAGGGAATCCAGCCTCTGAGACCCAGTCCAGCCGATGCTTCCATTTGTTATGCAAAGTCCGAAGTGCCAGGGACCCCAGCCTGCGGAGGGACGCAACTCCCCAGCTGTGTGTTTGCAAGGGGGGGGGGTTCCCTGCAGAGAAAGGCAGCCGGGGGGCTTCTGGGACCCTGGCCATAGATAACACGTGACAACGTGCTCCACCCGCTCCCCGTGAGAAGAGGAGGGCGACCCTTGTCACCTGGGAGGGGGTCCCAGAGCCCTGGGCCCGGGAGGGTCTCCTTAGACTGCTGGGAAGAGGCTGTCACCTGCAGCTCCCCCTGTGACCCAGCACAGGACAATGGGAACGGCCGGTGGGTGGGAGACACGAACAGCCACACGGTCACTCAGCAGCCGTGCCCGTGGGTTCTCCGAGGAGCACCCTCAGGCCACGTGGCTCAGGCTGCCTGGTGTCGGGCGGGCAGACCGGCCGAAGCATCGAGTGAGCCTCTGTTTGGATTGTCTTCCGGGGAGGACAATAAGGAAGCCGGCCCTGAGCCTCCGACTGCTTCAGCCACAGGCAGGCGACCTTCAGTGTTTTATTTTACGTTTTATTTTTGAGAGAACGAGAGCACGGGGGAGGGGCGGGGGGGGGGAGGGGAGAGACAGAACCCCAAGCAGGCTGCACCCTGTCAGCGCAGAGCCCGACGCGGGGCTCGAACCCACGGACCGCAAGATCATGACCTGAGCCGCAACTGAGAGTGGGACACTCGACCAACTGAGCCACCAGGTGCCCCAGACAGGTGACTTGAAGGGTGGGTGGATGTGCAAGACGGGGTTAAGTAGAAACGGCTCAGTGCCCAAGACCTGACCCAGGCCCCGGAGCTGAGGTCTCTGCCAGCACCCACCCGGGGTGGGGGCCAGGGACCCATGCATGGTGACCCAGGCCGGCCACTGGAGGGGGCGAGGCCATCACAGGCAAGAGGACGCTGTGTCTCTTCTCGAACGGCAATTGCTCTGCAAAGAGAACGCACGTGGTTACCTCCGTCGTACAAGGGAGCAAACCCAGGAGCCTGGTGGCCCTTGGCGGGAGCTGGCCTCGCAAGAGACAGGACACAGGGCTTGGCCTGTGGCTTCTAGTGTGAGCCCAGGGCAGGCGTGCCCTCCACCAAGGCCCCGGGTCTGGTCGACTCTGGCTGGAGCGCCCAGCCAGTGGATGCAAGTGGGAGCAGGACTGTGTTAGCGAGGCACACAGGCACACGCGGGCACACGCGGGTACACACGAGCATGTGGGCACACACGGGCACAGGGGGACACAGGCAGACACATATGGGCACGTGGGCACACGCAGGAATGCGGGGGCACACAAGCACACGGGCACATGCGGGCGGTCACCACTGCCCCGCCCCTAACAGGGCTTCAGCCTGACCTCGCAGGTGCCCCCCTGTGCCGTCCGCAGGTGCGAGCCACACAGATAGCGTCCGGCACCGGGAGCAGCCTCGGCCCGAGGGTCAGCGTGGACAGTGGGACAAAGCTCCAGGCTACGCCAGCTGCACCGCGCGGGGTCCGTCTCATTCGCTGTGGGTGTTCTCTCCCGACGTCCCCCTGCGTGCTTCCTCGTGGGTCCTCGAGCCCAAAGCGTGCCAGCAGGAGCCACGTGTGTCCCGGGCAGGAACTCTCGCGCGGCCTCGTGTCGTGGGCGAAGCGAGAAAGAGACAGGGGAAGGCAGTGAACGACACCCGGTCTGGCGTCTATCTGCGTTAGTTCGGTATCTTCAGCGATGGGGGACGTGGGGCTGAGACAACAGCGTAGTTATGACGAGTGAGGACAGCCGTGCCCGCGTTTCCCGAGCGTCCGCCCCACCTGCTTCACCCAGCTGCCCGGCCGGGCCAGTCCTGGGGGCCTGCCCTCCCTGCGCATCCTGCACCCCTGCTCCCAGCAGCCGGTGCACTGAAGGAAGAGGTCGCTGCTAATCACATTCGGGAGGTCGACAGAGTAACTGACGAGGTGCAAGTGTCCACGTCGGGTGTCCATAAATAATGTTTACTGACTAAACTTCGACTCCACGGTGGAGCTCGCCAACCACAGAAAACAGACTGCCCCTGCCTCCTGGTCACTCGCCCCACGGATGTGTGTGCCCTGGGCGGATGGGCACTCGGCTCCGGCCGGTCCCGGCAGCCGGACCTTGACTCAGAGATTAAGGAGAACTGTGTTCACAGAAATTCAACGACCAAAAACAAATGGAAACGCACAGTCTCTCCGAGCTTGCACTGAGACTCCGGGTCCCCGGCTCGGTGAGAACCAGGCGTGTCCGAGTGCCCGCGGGTCCCAGGGCCAGGAGGAGGTCCATCCACAGAGCGCAGGGGCGCTTTCACGCGGCAAGGGTACTGGAGGCCGTGGTGTGACGTCCTCGGGTTCATGATCAAGGGACACTCAACGACTCCCCAGAAGGCCACCGTGGTGGCTGTCAGACCAGGACCAGACCCCGCGGCTCCCGGCCCCGGCCCACGGACCTTCTTCGGCCTCGCCCGCTGGCTTACCAAAGCACCGCCCGCCAAACGGCAGCTGGCGGCTGACTGGTGAGAGATCTGGCTGCAGTCTCGGTGGCAAACCCCGGCCCCGGGGACCCCAGGCCCAAGACGCCACCGGCCAGTCCCTGAGGTCAGAACCCGTTCACGGTGACGCTGAGCTGCCGCCGGCCTCCGAAGCGCGCTGGCCCGCGATCACACGCGGGCTGCGAAGCCACATGTTGCCAGGTCACTGACCGGCACCCTTCATAAAGCAAGAAAGTACTAGCTCTATCACGTTCCAACCCTCGAGCACCGATCTTCGTCATATTCCGTGTGAGCCTCCGGGAGCACGCCGGGAAGGAGGAGGCCCGGTCCAGACCGAACCGGCCCCTCGTCACGTTCTCACTTGAGACCCAGCCAACACCGACGGCCACTCAGACGTGGGCGTCAGGGGAGTGTTTTCTCAAAAGCGAACACGGTTGGCACTTTGCTTTAAGGCAAACGACCCGACGTGTTTGCTGATGGCAAGATGTCAGCTTCCCAGCCAGCGTTAGAACTTGGAAAACTCGTACCGGCCTGGGCTCTCCTCCGCTTCCCACTTTTCTGAGCAGGTTGGGGGTGATGCTGACGACTGGGCTTCGTGCTGTTGCATAAAGAAACACGCGGGCACTTGGCGGGTCCAGCCCGTCAAAGTGGCTCGTGGCGTGGCTCCAGAGTCCACGTGGCGGCCGGCCCCTGAGAGCCTAGAATTTATCACAATTTGTGTCGTTTCAAAGAATACTCACAATTATCTGAGAAGACTAACACAGTGCTCCTCTCTTCCAACTAAATATTTGGGATAGAGATGAGATTCTGACCAGTAAGCCAGACATAAAAGAGACTGTTCTCGCTAAAAACGTTTTGTTATGTTTCATAAAAGGTTGCTTATGCTAACACTTAAAGGGTCTATCATTGTTACTTTTAAATGAATCAATCAACCAATGTTTTTCAAATTTCTCAGCTTTAATTGCTACTATGATATGTCTCAATAGGTGCACCCCACATGCACAAAAGCTCTTGGGGGTCCTCAGTAACTTTGAAAGGTGTTCTGAGACCGAAACAGATAATAACTGCTTAGCCCAAGTTGGCAATTTCTAAGAGGCCTTTTTATTAATAGAGGAAATGTTCAGTCTGTTTCCCCCACGTGATGGCTGGAAAGTGCCTTCTAGAAAGTGAGATGGGGCGGTCTTTCTGTGGATGTGGAAGAGCATCTCCCGAGGCCTGCCTGGAGGAGTTGGCACTGTGAGTTCTGCACTGAAGGCCAAGCTCCTGTCTTTGCCTCCCCGGGTTTTGTGCTGGTCCCACTCGCAGACCCCTTCGGCTTCTGTCCAGATTCTGGTCTGAGACGGAAGCAGGCTTCGCTCAGCCCCTCCCCCAGACGGCCATCTCCCTGCCTCCAGGCCCTTCGAGTGCCTATGTTTTCATTTAACAAAACATAATCTGATTCGGCAACTATCCACCGGGCATCTGTTGTGCTGTGCTGTCTCGGGAGACTGCAAATGCACGGCAACTCGCTTCCTTGATTAAAGAGCCCATCTCGACCGGCGTGATTGCCATGTTTCTGAGCTGTCAGGAAACCCTGAACGCGGCCGTGACTTTCACACGGGGATGGTGAGCGTTCGGCAGGGTTTCCAGGCCGAGCGTCGTCTCCGGGTCGAGTCCGGGGGCAGGGCCCCGGGTGCGAGGAGTGACAAGGTACCCGGTGTGTCAAACGCAATTGAAGCGTCCGCATCGGGGACGCCAGATTGTGAGCCGTTGCAGGACACGGCGATGCTTTTTAAGTAGGAAATCGGCTCCGAGTCAAGACGGTGACCAGCAAAACCAGCCAACGACTCAAATCTGACGGGGGGCGGGACACAAACGGGACACGGGGACCAACCACCCTGCTCGGAGGCCCAGGCCGTGGACGGGCCACACCAGCCAGGAGTCCTCTGGCTTCGCTGTGTGCAAGTCAGACACGCAGGTGTGGCCCGAAGTGCACGCTCCCACCCCGCTCGGCCAGTACCAGGTGGGGGCCCACGGGCAGAAACCAGGGGGTACACACGGACACGCACACGGGCTAGAGAAGTGGACAGAGGCTGGAAAACAGCACGGTCCACGGTCCGCTCTCATCGGCCGATGGCACGACGAAGTCGGCGGTCGGTAAAAGGGAAGCCGCGTGCGGCGGGACGGCTCTCTCTGCTCTGTGCGTGGTTGTGTCCACCCCACACGAAACCCTGTGCGTGGCAGTGGCTCTTCGGTGGCCCTCTGGCCGCCACCACCCCACGTCCCCAGAGAGCTGGGCTCAGTGCAGGCGAGGTGGTGCCCGGGACAGGCCCGGGAGTGAAGGCAGAGCGCAGACCCAGCAGCAGGTGACGGAGTCGGGAGCCGGGCCTGGAGGTGACGGTCTCTGGGCAGATCTTCACGGCCCACGGTCCCAGCCTTTGGGGACGGTGTGTGCTTGTTCGGAGACTCTGCGACAAGGGCCCCGCATGGCGTGGGGGGATCCCTGACCTGGAGGCCCTGCCCGGTCTGTGGCCCCTGCCCCGGTCCAATCACACACGCAGGCTCAGGAAGGAGCCAGGCCTGCGTGCAGAGCCAGTGCCTGGCCCCCAGGGTCCTGGAGCACAGGAGAGCCAGCCCTGGAGCAGAGACCCCACAGCGGGAAGGACGACGCTGGGGCCTGGCCCCCGGGGTCCTGGAGCAGAGACCCCACAGCGGGAAGGACGAGGCTGGGGCCTGGCCCCCGGGGTCCTGGAGCAGAGACCCCACAGGGGGAAGGACGAGGCTGGGGCCTGGCCCCCGGGGTCCTGGAGCAGAGACCCCACAGCGGGAAGGACGACGCTGGGGCCTGGCCCCCGGGGTCCTGGAGCAGAGACCCCACAGCGGGAAGGACGAGGCTGGGGCCTGGCCCCCGGGGTCCTGGAGCAGAGACCCCACAGGGGGAAGGACGAGGCTGGGGCCTGGCCCCCGGGGTCCTGGAGCAGAGACCCCACAGCGGGAAGGACGACGCTGGGGCCTGGCCCCCGGGGTCCTGGAGCAGAGACCCCACAGCGGGAAGGACGACGCTGGGGCCTGGCCCCCGGGGTCCTGGAGCAGAGACCCCACAGCGGGAAGGACGAGGCTGGGGCCTGGCCCCCGGGGTCCTGGAGCAGAGACCCCACAGCGGGAAGGACGACGCTGGGGCCTGGCCTCCGGGGTCCTGGAGCAGAGACCCCACAGCGGGAAGGACGACGCTGGGGCCTGGCCCCCGGGGTCCTGGAGCAGAGACCCCACAGCGGGAAGGACGAGGCTGGGGCCTGGCCCCCGGGGTCCTGGAGCAGAGACCCCACAGCGGGAAGGACGAGGCTGGGGCCTGGCCCCCGGGGTCCTGGAGCAGAGACCCCACAGGGGGAAGGACGAGGCTGGGGCCTGGCCCCCGGGGTCCTGGAGCAGAGACCCCACAGCGGGAAGGACGAGGCTGGGGCCTGGCCCCCGGGGTCCTGGAGCAGAGACCCCACAGCGGGAAGGACGACGCTGGGGCCTGGCCCCCGGGGTCCTGGAGCAGAGACCCCACAGCGGGAAGGACGAGGCTGGGGCCTGGCCCCCGGGGTCCTGGAGCAGAGACCCCACAGCGGGAAGGACGACGCTGGGGCCTGGCCTCCGGGGTCCTGGAGCAGAGACCCCACAGCGGGAAGGACGACGCTGGGGCCTGGCCCCCGGGGTCCTGGAGCAGAGACCCCACAGCGGGAAGGACGACGCTGGGGCCTGGCCCCCGGGGTCCTGGAGCAGAGACCCCACAGCGGGAAGGACGAGGCTGGGGCCTGGCCCCCGGGGTCCTGGAGCAGAGACCCCACAGGGGGAAGGACGAGGCTGGGGCCTGGCCCCCGGGGTCCTGGAGCAGAGACCCCACAGCGGGAAGGACGAGGCTGGGGCCTGGCCCCCGGGGTCCTGGAGCAGAGACCCCACAGCGGGAAGGACGAGGCTGGGGCCTGGCCCCCGGGGTCCTGGAGCAGAGACCCCACAGGGGGAAGGACGAGGCTGGGGCCTGGCCCCCGGGGTCCTGGAGCAGAGACCCCACAGCGGGAAGGACGACGCTGGGGCCTGGCCCCCGGGGTCCTGGAGCAGAGACCCCACAGCGGGAAGGACGACGCTGGGGCCTGGCCCCCGGGGTCCTGGAGCAGAGACCCCACAGCGGGAAGGACGAGGCTGGGGCCTGGCCCCCGGGGTCCTGGAGCAGAGACCCCACAGCGGGAAGGACGACGCTGGGGCCTGGCCTCCGGGGTCCTGGAGCAGAGACCCCACAGCGGGAAGGACGACGCTGGGGCCTGGCCCCCGGGGTCCTGGAGCAGAGACCCCACAGCGGGAAGGACGACGCTGGGGCCTGGCCCCCGGGGTCCTGGAGCAGAGACCCCACAGCGGGAAGGACGACGCTGGGGCCTGGCCCCCGGGGTCCTGGAGCAGAGACCCCACAGCGGGAAGGACGAGGCTGGGGCCTGGCCCCCGGGGTCCTGGAGCAGAGACCCCACAGCGGGAAGGACGACGCTGGGGCCTGGCCCCCGGGGTCCTGGAGCAGAGACCCCACAGCGGGAAGGACGACGCTGGGGCCTGGCCCCCGGGGTCCTGGAGCAGAGACCCCACAGCGGGAAGGACGAGGCTGGGGCCTGGCCCCCGGGGTCCTGGAGCAGAGACCCCACAGGGGGAAGGACGAGGCTGGGGCCTGGCCCCCGGGGTCCTGGAGCAGAGACCCCACAGCGGGAAGGACGAGGCTGGGGCCTGGCCCCCGGGGTCCTGGAGCAGAGACCCCACAGCGGGAAGGACGAGGCTGGGGCCTGGCCCCCGGGGTCCTGGAGCAGAGACCCCACAGGGGGAAGGACGAGGCTGGGGCCTGGCCCCCGGGGTCCTGGAGCAGAGACCCCACAGCGGGAAGGACGACGCTGGGGCCTGGCCCCCGGGGTCCTGGAGCAGAGACCCCACAGCGGGAAGGACGACGCTGGGGCCTGGCCCCCGGGGTCCTGGAGCAGAGACCCCACAGCGGGAAGGACGAGGCTGGGGCCTGGCCCCCGGGGTCCTGGAGCAGAGACCCCACAGCGGGAAGGACGACGCTGGGGCCTGGCCTCCGGGGTCCTGGAGCAGAGACCCCACAGCGGGAAGGACGACGCTGGGGCCTGGCCCCCGGGGTCCTGGAGCAGAGACCCCACAGCGGGAAGGACGACGCTGGGGCCTGGCCCCCGGGGTCCTGGAGCAGAGACCCCACAGCGGGAAGGACGAGGCTGGGGCCTGGCCCCCGGGGTCCTGGAGCAGAGACCCCACAGCGGGAAGGACGAGGCTGGGGCCTGGCCCCCGGGGTCCTGGAGCAGAGACCCCACAGCGGGAAGGACGAGGCTGGGGCCTGGCCCCCGGGGTCCTG
>NW_025814835.1:0-10000 GCF_022079265.1 Lynx rufus | reverse complement strand
TAGGGTTAGGGTTAGGGTTAGGGTTAGGGTTAGGGTTAGGGTTAGGGTTAGGGTTAGGGTTAGGGTTAGGGTTAGGGTTAGGGTTAGGGTTAGGGTTAGGGTTAGGGTTAGGGTTAGGGTTAGGGTTAGGGTTAGGGTTAGGGTTAGGGTTAGGGTTAGGGTTAGGGTTAGGGTTAGGGTTAGGGTTAGGGTTAGGGTTAGGGTTAGGGTTAGGGTTAGGGTTAGGGTTAGGGTTAGGGTTAGGGTTAGGGTTAGGGTTAGGGTTAGGGTTAGGGTTAGGGTTAGGGTTAGGGTTAGGGTTAGGGTTAGGGTTAGGGTTAGGGTTAGGGTTAGGGTTAGGGTTAGGGTTAGGGTTAGGGTTAGGGTTAGGGTTAGGGTTAGGGTTAGGGTTAGGGTTAGGGTTAGGGTTAGGGTTAGGGTTAGGGTTAGGGTTAGGGTTAGGGTTAGGGTTAGGGTTAGGGTTAGGGTTAGGGTTAGGGTTAGGGTTAGGGTTAGGGTTAGGGTTAGGGTTAGGGTTAGGGTTAGGGTTAGGGTTAGGGTTAGGGTTAGGGTTAGGGTTAGGGTTAGGGTTAGGGTTAGGGTTAGGGTTAGGGTTAGGGTTAGGGTTAGGGTTAGGGTTAGGGTTAGGGTTAGGGTTAGGGTTAGGGTTAGGGTTAGGGTTAGGGTTAGGGTTAGGGTTAGGGTTAGGGTTAGGGTTAGGGTTAGGGTTAGGGTTAGGGTTAGGGTTAGGGTTAGGGTTAGGGTTAGGGTTAGGGTTAGGGTTAGGGTTAGGGTTAGGGTTAGGGTTAGGGTTAGGGTTAGGGTTAGGGTTAGGGTTAGGGTTAGGGTTAGGGTTAGGGTTAGGGTTAGGGTTAGGGTTAGGGTTAGGGTTAGGGTTAGGGTTAGGGTTAGGGTTAGGGTTAGGGTTAGGGTTAGGGTTAGGGTTAGGGTTAGGGTTAGGGTTAGGGTTAGGGTTAGGGTTAGGGTTAGGGTTAGGGTTAGGGTTAGGGTTAGGGTTAGGGTTAGGGTTAGGGTTAGGGTTAGGGTTAGGGTTAGGGTTAGGGTTAGGGTTAGGGTTAGGGTTAGGGTTAGGGTTAGGGTTAGGGTTAGGGTTAGGGTTAGGGTTAGGGTTAGGGTTAGGGTTAGGGTTAGGGTTAGGGTTAGGGTTAGGGTTAGGGTTAGGGTTAGGGTTAGGGTTAGGGTTAGGGTTAGGGTTAGGGTTAGGGTTAGGGTTAGGGTTAGGGTTAGGGTTAGGGTTAGGGTTAGGGTTAGGGTTAGGGTTAGGGTTAGGGTTAGGGTTAGGGTTAGGGTTAGGGTTAGGGTTAGGGTTAGGGTTAGGGTTAGGGTTAGGGTTAGGGTTAGGGTTAGGGTTAGGGTTAGGGTTAGGGTTAGGGTTAGGGTTAGGGTTAGGGTTAGGGTTAGGGTTAGGGTTAGGGTTAGGGTTAGGGTTAGGGTTAGGGTTAGGGTTAGGGTTAGGGTTAGGGTTAGGGTTAGGGTTAGGGTTAGGGTTAGGGTTAGGGTTAGGGTTAGGGTTAGGGTTAGGGTTAGGGTTAGGGTTAGGGTTAGGGTTAGGGTTAGGGTTAGGGTTAGGGTTAGGGTTAGGGTTAGGGTTAGGGTTAGGGTTAGGGTTAGGGTTAGGGTTAGGGTTAGGGTTAGGGTTAGGGTTAGGGTTAGGGTTAGGGTTAGGGTTAGGGTTAGGGTTAGGGTTAGGGTTAGGGTTAGGGTTAGGGTTAGGGTTAGGGTTAGGGTTAGGGTTAGGGTTAGGGTTAGGGTTAGGGTTAGGGTTAGGGTTAGGGTTAGGGTTAGGGTTAGGGTTAGGGTTAGGGTTAGGGTTAGGGTTAGGGTTAGGGTTAGGGTTAGGGTTAGGGTTAGGGTTAGGGTTAGGGTTAGGGTTAGGGTTAGGGTTAGGGTTAGGGTTAGGGTTAGGGTTAGGGTTAGGGTTAGGGTTAGGGTTAGGGTTAGGGTTAGGGTTAGGGTTAGGGTTAGGGTTAGGGTTAGGGTTAGGGTTAGGGTTAGGGTTAGGGTTAGGGTTAGGGTTAGGGTTAGGGTTAGGGTTAGGGTTAGGGTTAGGGTTAGGGTTAGGGTTAGGGTTAGGGTTAGGGTTAGGGTTAGGGTTAGGGTTAGGGTTAGGGTTAGGGTTAGGGTTAGGGTTAGGGTTAGGGTTAGGGTTAGGGTTAGGGTTAGGGTTAGGGTTAGGGTTAGGGTTAGGGTTAGGGTTAGGGTTAGGGTTAGGGTTAGGGTTAGGGTTAGGGTTAGGGTTAGGGTTAGGGTTAGGGTTAGGGTTAGGGTTAGGGTTAGGGTTAGGGTTAGGGTTAGGGTTAGGGTTAGGGTTAGGGTTAGGGTTAGGGTTAGGGTTAGGGTTAGGGTTAGGGTTAGGGTTAGGGTTAGGGTTAGGGTTAGGGTTAGGGTTAGGGTTAGGGTTAGGGTTAGGGTTAGGGTTAGGGTTAGGGTTAGGGTTAGGGTTAGGGTTAGGGTTAGGGTTAGGGTTAGGGTTAGGGTTAGGGTTAGGGTTAGGGTTAGGGTTAGGGTTAGGGTTAGGGTTAGGGTTAGGGTTAGGGTTAGGGTTAGGGTTAGGGTTAGGGTTAGGGTTAGGGTTAGGGTTAGGGTTAGGGTTAGGGTTAGGGTTAGGGTTAGGGTTAGGGTTAGGGGTTAGGGTTAGGGTTAGGGTTAGGGTTAGGGTTAGGGTTAGGGTTAGGGTTAGGGTTAGGGTTAGGGTTAGGGTTAGGGTTAGGGTTAGGGTTAGGGTTAGGGTTAGGGTTAGGGTTAGGGTTAGGGTTAGGGTTAGGGTTAGGGTTAGGGTTAGGGTTAGGGTTAGGGTTAGGGTTAGGGTTAGGGTTAGGGTTAGGGTTAGGGTTAGGGTTAGGGTTAGGGTTAGGGTTAGGGTTAGGGTTAGGGTTAGGGTTAGGGTTAGGGTTAGGGTTAGGGTTAGGGTTAGGGTTAGGGTTAGGGTTAGGGTTAGGGTTAGGGTTAGGGTTAGGGTTAGGGTTAGGGTTAGGGTTAGGGTTAGGGTTAGGGTTAGGGTTAGGGTTAGGGTTAGGGTTAGGGTTAGGGTTAGGGTTAGGGTTAGGGTTAGGGTTAGGGTTAGGGTTAGGGTTAGGGTTAGGGTTAGGGTTAGGGTTAGGGTTAGGGTTAGGGTTAGGGTTAGGGTTAGGGTTAGGGTTAGGGTTAGGGTTAGGGTTAGGGTTAGGGTTAGGGTTAGGGTTAGGGTTAGGGTTAGGGTTAGGGTTAGGGTTAGGGTTAGGGTTAGGGTTAGGGTTAGGGTTAGGGTTAGGGTTAGGGTTAGGGTTAGGGTTAGGGTTAGGGTTAGGGTTAGGGTTAGGGTTAGGGTTAGGGTTAGGGTTAGGGTTAGGGTTAGGGTTAGGGTTAGGGTTAGGGTTAGGGTTAGGGTTAGGGTTAGGGTTAGGGTTAGGGTTAGGGTTAGGGTTAGGGTTAGGGTTAGGGTTAGGGTTAGGGTTAGGGTTAGGGTTAGGGTTAGGGTTAGGGTTAGGGTTAGGGTTAGGGTTAGGGTTAGGGTTAGGGTTAGGGTTAGGGTTAGGGTTAGGGTTAGGGTTAGGGTTAGGGTTAGGGTTAGGGTTAGGGTTAGGGTTAGGGTTAGGGTTAGGGTTAGGGTTAGGGTTAGGGTTAGGGTTAGGGTTAGGGTTAGGGTTAGGGTTAGGGTTAGGGTTAGGGTTAGGGTTAGGGTTAGGGTTAGGGTTAGGGTTAGGGTTAGGGTTAGGGTTAGGGTTAGGGTTAGGGTTAGGGTTAGGGTTAGGGTTAGGGTTAGGGTTAGGGTTAGGGTTAGGGTTAGGGTTAGGGTTAGGGTTAGGGTTAGGGTTAGGGTTAGGGTTAGGGTTAGGGTTAGGGTTAGGGTTAGGGTTAGGGTTAGGGTTAGGGTTAGGGTTAGGGTTAGGGTTAGGGTTAGGGTTAGGGTTAGGGTTAGGGTTAGGGTTAGGGTTAGGGTTAGGGTTAGGGTTAGGGTTAGGGTTAGGGTTAGGGTTAGGGTTAGGGTTAGGGTTAGGGTTAGGGTTAGGGTTAGGGTTAGGGTTAGGGTTAGGGTTAGGGTTAGGGTTAGGGTTAGGGTTAGGGTTAGGGTTAGGGTTAGGGTTAGGGTTAGGGTTAGGGTTAGGGTTAGGGTTAGGGTTAGGGTTAGGGTTAGGGTTAGGGTTAGGGTTAGGGTTAGGGTTAGGGTTAGGGTTAGGGTTAGGGTTAGGGTTAGGGTTAGGGTTAGGGTTAGGGTTAGGGTTAGGGTTAGGGTTAGGGTTAGGGTTAGGGTTAGGGTTAGGGTTAGGGTTAGGGTTAGGGTTAGGGTTAGGGTTAGGGTTAGGGTTAGGGTTAGGGTTAGGGTTAGGGTTAGGGTTAGGGTTAGGGTTAGGGTTAGGGTTAGGGTTAGGGTTAGGGTTAGGGTTAGGGTTAGGGTTAGGGTTAGGGTTAGGGTTAGGGTTAGGGTTAGGGTTAGGGTTAGGGTTAGGGTTAGGGTTAGGGTTAGGGTTAGGGTTAGGGTTAGGGTTAGGGTTAGGGTTAGGGTTAGGGTTAGGGTTAGGGTTAGGGTTAGGGTTAGGGTTAGGGTTAGGGTTAGGGTTAGGGTTAGGGTTAGGGTTAGGGTTAGGGTTAGGGTTAGGGTTAGGGTTAGGGTTAGGGTTAGGGTTAGGGTTAGGGTTAGGGTTAGGGTTAGGGTTAGGGTTAGGGTTAGGGTTAGGGTTAGGGTTAGGGTTAGGGTTAGGGTTAGGGTTAGGGTTAGGGTTAGGGTTAGGGTTAGGGTTAGGGTTAGGGTTAGGGTTAGGGTTAGGGTTAGGGTTAGGGTTAGGGTTAGGGTTAGGGTTAGGGTTAGGGTTAGGGTTAGGGTTAGGGTTAGGGTTAGGGTTAGGGTTAGGGTTAGGGTTAGGGTTAGGGTTAGGGTTAGGGTTAGGGTTAGGGTTAGGGTTAGGGTTAGGGTTAGGGTTAGGGTTAGGGTTAGGGTTAGGGTTAGGGTTAGGGTTAGGGTTAGGGTTAGGGTTAGGGTTAGGGTTAGGGTTAGGGTTAGGGTTAGGGTTAGGGTTAGGGTTAGGGTTAGGGTTAGGGTTAGGGTTAGGGTTAGGGTTAGGGTTAGGGTTAGGGTTAGGGTTAGGGTTAGGGTTAGGGTTAGGGTTAGGGTTAGGGTTAGGGTTAGGGTTAGGGTTAGGGTTAGGGTTAGGGTTAGGGTTAGGGTTAGGGTTAGGGTTAGGGTTAGGGTTAGGGTTAGGGTTAGGGTTAGGGTTAGGGTTAGGGTTAGGGTTAGGGTTAGGGTTAGGGTTAGGGTTAGGGTTAGGGTTAGGGTTAGGGTTAGGGTTAGGGTTAGGGTTAGGGTTAGGGTTAGGGTTAGGGTTAGGGTTAGGGTTAGGGTTAGGGTTAGGGTTAGGGTTAGGGTTAGGGTTAGGGTTAGGGTTAGGGTTAGGGTTAGGGTTAGGGTTAGGGTTAGGGTTAGGGTTAGGGTTAGGGTTAGGGTTAGGGTTAGGGTTAGGGTTAGGGTTAGGGTTAGGGTTAGGGTTAGGGTTAGGGTTAGGGTTAGGGTTAGGGTTAGGGTTAGGGTTAGGGTTAGGGTTAGGGTTAGGGTTAGGGTTAGGGTTAGGGTTAGGGTTAGGGTTAGGGTTAGGGTTAGGGTTAGGGTTAGGGTTAGGGTTAGGGTTAGGGTTAGGGTTAGGGTTAGGGTTAGGGTTAGGGTTAGGGTTAGGGTTAGGGTTAGGGTTAGGGTTAGGGTTAGGGTTAGGGTTAGGGTTAGGGTTAGGGTTAGGGTTAGGGTTAGGGTTAGGGTTAGGGTTAGGGTTAGGGTTAGGGTTAGGGTTAGGGTTAGGGTTAGGGTTAGGGTTAGGGTTAGGGTTAGGGTTAGGGTTAGGGTTAGGGTTAGGGTTAGGGTTAGGGTTAGGGTTAGGGTTAGGGTTAGGGTTAGGGTTAGGGTTAGGGTTAGGGTTAGGGTTAGGGTTAGGGTTAGGGTTAGGGTTAGGGTTAGGGTTAGGGTTAGGGTTAGGGTTAGGGTTAGGGTTAGGGTTAGGGTTAGGGTTAGGGTTAGGGTTAGGGTTAGGGTTAGGGTTAGGGTTAGGGTTAGGGTTAGGGTTAGGGTTAGGGTTAGGGTTAGGGTTAGGGTTAGGGTTAGGGTTAGGGTTAGGGTTAGGGTTAGGGTTAGGGTTAGGGTTAGGGTTAGGGTTAGGGTTAGGGTTAGGGTTAGGGTTAGGGTTAGGGTTAGGGTTAGGGTTAGGGTTAGGGTTAGGGTTAGGGTTAGGGTTAGGGTTAGGGTTAGGGTTAGGGTTAGGGTTAGGGTTAGGGTTAGGGTTAGGGTTAGGGTTAGGGTTAGGGTTAGGGTTAGGGTTAGGGTTAGGGTTAGGGTTAGGGTTAGGGTTAGGGTTAGGGTTAGGGTTAGGGTTAGGGTTAGGGTTAGGGTTAGGGTTAGGGTTAGGGTTAGGGTTAGGGTTAGGGTTAGGGTTAGGGTTAGGGTTAGGGTTAGGGTTAGGGTTAGGGTTAGGGTTAGGGTTAGGGTTAGGGTTAGGGTTAGGGTTAGGGTTAGGGTTAGGGTTAGGGTTAGGGTTAGGGTTAGGGTTAGGGTTAGGGTTAGGGTTAGGGTTAGGGTTAGGGTTAGGGTTAGGGTTAGGGTTAGGGTTAGGGTTAGGGTTAGGGTTAGGGTTAGGGTTAGGGTTAGGGTTAGGGTTAGGGTTAGGGTTAGGGTTAGGGTTAGGGTTAGGGTTAGGGTTAGGGTTAGGGTTAGGGTTAGGGTTAGGGTTAGGGTTAGGGTTAGGGTTAGGGTTAGGGTTAGGGTTAGGGTTAGGGTTAGGGTTAGGGTTAGGGTTAGGGTTAGGGTTAGGGTTAGGGTTAGGGTTAGGGTTAGGGTTAGGGTTAGGGTTAGGGTTAGGGTTAGGGTTAGGGTTAGGGTTAGGGTTAGGGTTAGGGTTAGGGTTAGGGTTAGGGTTAGGGTTAGGGTTAGGGTTAGGGTTAGGGTTAGGGTTAGGGTTAGGGTTAGGGTTAGGGTTAGGGTTAGGGTTAGGGTTAGGGTTAGGGTTAGGGTTAGGGTTAGGGTTAGGGTTAGGGTTAGGGTTAGGGTTAGGGTTAGGGTTAGGGTTAGGGTTAGGGTTAGGGTTAGGGTTAGGGTTAGGGTTAGGGTTAGGGTTAGGGTTAGGGTTAGGGTTAGGGTTAGGGTTAGGGTTAGGGTTAGGGTTAGGGTTAGGGTTAGGGTTAGGGTTAGGGTTAGGGTTAGGGTTAGGGTTAGGGTTAGGGTTAGGGTTAGGGTTAGGGTTAGGGTTAGGGTTAGGGTTAGGGTTAGGGTTAGGGTTAGGGTTAGGGTTAGGGTTAGGGTTAGGGTTAGGGTTAGGGTTAGGGTTAGGGTTAGGGTTAGGGTTAGGGTTAGGGTTAGGGTTAGGGTTAGGGTTAGGGTTAGGGTTAGGGTTAGGGTTAGGGTTAGGGTTAGGGTTAGGGTTAGGGTTAGGGTTAGGGTTAGGGTTAGGGTTAGGGTTAGGGTTAGGGTTAGGGTTAGGGTTAGGGTTAGGGTTAGGGTTAGGGTTAGGGTTAGGGTTAGGGTTAGGGTTAGGGTTAGGGTTAGGGTTAGGGTTAGGGTTAGGGTTAGGGTTAGGGTTAGGGTTAGGGTTAGGGTTAGGGTTAGGGTTAGGGTTAGGGTTAGGGTTAGGGTTAGGGTTAGGGTTAGGGTTAGGGTTAGGGTTAGGGTTAGGGTTAGGGTTAGGGTTAGGGTTAGGGTTAGGGTTAGGGTTAGGGTTAGGGTTAGGGTTAGGGTTAGGGTTAGGGTTAGGGTTAGGGTTAGGGTTAGGGTTAGGGTTAGGGTTAGGGTTAGGGTTAGGGTTAGGGTTAGGGTTAGGGTTAGGGTTAGGGTTAGGGTTAGGGTTAGGGTTAGGGTTAGGGTTAGGGTTAGGGTTAGGGTTAGGGTTAGGGTTAGGGTTAGGGTTAGGGTTAGGGTTAGGGTTAGGGTTAGGGTTAGGGTTAGGGTTAGGGTTAGGGTTAGGGTTAGGGTTAGGGTTAGGGTTAGGGTTAGGGTTAGGGTTAGGGTTAGGGTTAGGGTTAGGGTTAGGGTTAGGGTTAGGGTTAGGGTTAGGGTTAGGGTTAGGGTTAGGGTTAGGGTTAGGGTTAGGGTTAGGGTTAGGGTTAGGGTTAGGGTTAGGGTTAGGGTTAGGGTTAGGGTTAGGGTTAGGGTTAGGGTTAGGGTTAGGGTTAGGGTTAGGGTTAGGGTTAGGGTTAGGGTTAGGGTTAGGGTTAGGGTTAGGGTTAGGGTTAGGGTTAGGGTTAGGGTTAGGGTTAGGGTTAGGGTTAGGGTTAGGGTTAGGGTTAGGGTTAGGGTTAGGGTTAGGGTTAGGGTTAGGGTTAGGGTTAGGGTTAGGGTTAGGGTTAGGGTTAGGGTTAGGGTTAGGGTTAGGGTTAGGGTTAGGGTTAGGGTTAGGGTTAGGGTTAGGGTTAGGGTTAGGGTTAGGGTTAGGGTTAGGGTTAGGGTTAGGGTTAGGGTTAGGGTTAGGGTTAGGGTTAGGGTTAGGGTTAGGGTTAGGGTTAGGGTTAGGGTTAGGGTTAGGGTTAGGGTTAGGGTTAGGGTTAGGGTTAGGGTTAGGGTTAGGGTTAGGGTTAGGGTTAGGGTTAGGGTTAGGGTTAGGGTTAGGGTTAGGGTTAGGGTTAGGGTTAGGGTTAGGGTTAGGGTTAGGGTTAGGGTTAGGGTTAGGGTTAGGGTTAGGGTTAGGGTTAGGGTTAGGGTTAGGGTTAGGGTTAGGGTTAGGGTTAGGGTTAGGGTTAGGGTTAGGGTTAGGGTTAGGGTTAGGGTTAGGGTTAGGGTTAGGGTTAGGGTTAGGGTTAGGGTTAGGGTTAGGGTTAGGGTTAGGGTTAGGGTTAGGGTTAGGGTTAGGGTTAGGGTTAGGGTTAGGGTTAGGGTTAGGGTTAGGGTTAGGGTTAGGGTTAGGGTTAGGGTTAGGGTTAGGGTTAGGGTTAGGGTTAGGGTTAGGGTTAGGGTTAGGGTTAGGGTTAGGGTTAGGGTTAGGGTTAGGGTTAGGGTTAGGGTTAGGGTTAGGGTTAGGGTTAGGGTTAGGGTTAGGGTTAGGGTTAGGGTTAGGGTTAGGGTTAGGGTTAGGGTTAGGGTTAGGGTTAGGGTTAGGGTTAGGGTTAGGGTTAGGGTTAGGGTTAGGGTTAGGGTTAGGGTTAGGGTTAGGGTTAGGGTTAGGGTTAGGGTTAGGGTTAGGGTTAGGGTTAGGGTTAGGGTTAGGGTTAGGGTTAGGGTTAGGGTTAGGGTTAGGGTTAGGGTTAGGGTTAGGGTTAGGGTTAGGGTTAGGGTTAGGGTTAGGGTTAGGGTTAGGGTTAGGGTTAGGGTTAGGGTTAGGGTTAGGGTTAGGGTTAGGGTTAGGGTTAGGGTTAGGGTTAGGGTTAGGGTTAGGGTTAGGGTTAGGGTTAGGGTTAGGGTTAGGGTTAGGGTTAGGGTTAGGGTTAGGGTTAGGGTTAGGGTTAGGGTTAGGGTTAGGGTTAGGGTTAGGGTTAGGGTTAGGGTTAGGGTTAGGGTTAGGGTTAGGGTTAGGGTTAGGGTTAGGGTTAGGGTTAGGGTTAGGGTTAGGGTTAGGGTTAGGGTTAGGGTTAGGGTTAGGGTTAGGGTTAGGGTTAGGGTTAGGGTTAGGGTTAGGGTTAGGGTTAGGGTTAGGGTTAGGGTTAGGGTTAGGGTTAGGGTTAGGGTTAGGGTTAGGGTTAGGGTTAGGGTTAGGGTTAGGGTTAGGGTTAGGGTTAGGGTTAGGGTTAGGGTTAGGGTTAGGGTTAGGGTTAGGGTTAGGGTTAGGGTTAGGGTTAGGGTTAGGGTTAGGGTTAGGGTTAGGGTTAGGGTTAGGGTTAGGGTTAGGGTTAGGGTTAGGGTTAGGGTTAGGGTTAGGGTTAGGGTTAGGGTTAGGGTTAGGGTTAGGGTTAGGGTTAGGGTTAGGGTTAGGGTTAGGGTTAGGGTTAGGGTTAGGGTTAGGGTTAGGGTTAGGGTTAGGGTTAGGGTTAGGGTTAGGGTTAGGGTTAGGGTTAGGGTTAGGGTTAGGGTTAGGGTTAGGGTTAGGGTTAGGGTTAGGGTTAGGGTTAGGGTTAGGGTTAG